>NC_086100.1:12446802-12766135 GCF_963921235.1 Mobula hypostoma | reverse complement strand
GTGAGTTGAGGACCCCCATAACAGTACCCATAAAAGTAAGTGAACATGTCTATGTCCATTACACAGAAAAGATTTCCCTGTGTACTCCTCCCATATATTTATTCTCACTTAGGTGGGGAAAAAGGAGTGAATGAATGAATAAAAATAATTGAGTAATATAAAATCCACCTTATAGTAAGTATTTCTTGAAAGAGGTAGAGAACCGTTTATCTTTGCTTCCGTTTATCTTATCAACACTTTTAAAGTTAGCCAAACATTATGGCTCTTCTGGAGGGGGTGAGGGCTATTTTCAGAAAACTCACAGTCTCTTCCTGATATTCTCTCGACCTCCTCCCATCCCCTGGTTTCTCGGTTCTCTTACTATTTCCCAAGCAGATTGGGATAACTGCTCAGCCAGGCTTTCCCTCGGTTTGATCACACTGACGGACAGCCCTCTGTTCCTCATGTCTGTAGTCACCTCTTCCACCGTCTGATATAGTTGCATACCATCTTCATAAAACACCCGCAGTTTAGCAGGGTACGGAGTTTGGAGTCTAATCTTTCCTTGCTTTAATATTCGCTTTACTGCAGCGTATTCTTTACGTTTCTGCAGGATCGCTGGGGGGTAATCTTGATTGAAATATATTAATTTCCCGTCCAGTGATCACAGTGAATGGCGGTGCTGGCTCGAAGGGCCGAATGGCCTACTCCTGCACCTATTGTCTATTGTCTATTGTCTTTAAAAACACCCTCATCTTACCCTAGGCCCTTCGTAGAATCTCTGCCTTGGTATTGTATCGAAGGAATCTAATTACTATTGAGTGTGGCTTATCTTCTCTGTCTCCAGTAGGCCTCGGGTCGAGCGCACAATGCAGACTCTCAATTTCAAGCCCCATAGTGGAGGGAATCTCTAGCGCGTCCCACAGCAACTTTCCTACAAACTCCATCGTAGACAAATTCTCCGCTCCTTCGGGAACATTGTATATCCTGATATTTTTCTGTCGTGATCTTCCCTCCTGGTCAAGCAGTTTACTTTCTTGTTGATTTAATATTTTTATCATCTTACTTAGTATCTGTTCCACATTTTGCATGCAATCTTCCTCCTTCTCAATTCGAGTCTCTGCCACTGCTATTTTTTGATTGACGTTGGAGAGCTCTGACTTGATATCATTCAGTTGCTGCTTTATATCTTTTTGGAATCCCCGTATCTCTTCCAAAATTTTTATCATATTTGCTGCTTCGCCTGAACGAGGCCCATCATCAGCCTCGCTAGCACGCATTCAGGTAGGAGAGACGCGTTGCACCTCTCCTGTCCATAGGCTCCGCAGTGATGTTTTTATCTCCATTCTTTTTCCCCATTTTTGCCCCCATTATCAGTTCAGATATTTTTGAAAGATCTTATATTTGATGGATTAGCGGGGCAACATATGGGTTTTTCCGGAGGAGCTATTGATTTAAGCTGTCGTTCTGGACGATGACGTCACCGGAACCTTAGTTGTTGTTCAGACCAAACATCAGAATGGGGAAGGCATGCGATCTAAGTGACTTTGACCATGGGATGATTGTATGTGCCAGACAGAGTGGTTTGAGTATCTCAGAAACTGCCGACCTCCTGGGATTTTCATGCACAAGAGTCTCTGGAGTTTACAAAGAATGATGTGAAAAACAAAAATTCCAGTGGGTGGCAGTTCTGTGGGTGAAAATGCCTTGTAATGAGAAAGGAGAGGAGAATTGACAGATTGGTTCAAGCTGACAGGAAGGTGACAGTAACTCAAATAACCATAGTGTGCAGAAAAGCATCTCTGAGCATACAACACATCAAACCTTGAAGTGGATGGGCTACAGCAGCCGAAGAGCATGAACATACAGCTCAGTGGCCACTTTACTAGATTCAGGAGGTACCTAATAAAGTGGGTACTGAGTGTATGATTAGTAAATATAATGAGTTTCAGGTTAATCAGCATTCAAACACTTTGGGGGCAAAACCCTAATAAAGAAGCAGATAAGAATGCATTTATGTCTCAACATCCATTCCCTGCTGCTGACAGAAATGACCATCTCAAATTTTCTGTACTCATAGGTTCCCTTTAACTCTGCCACAGACAGTCCCAAACTCAGCTGCAAAAGGACCTGATGCTAGCAATCCCTTCCTGTAAAAACCCAGAAACGCCTATAGAAGTTCGGAAGACCTTATTCCTGGAAGAGCAAGAAGTTGTGTGGTGAAAGCTGCAGGAACGTGGAAGCCGAAGGGTCTGATCAACTTTCGGTCATCCAGGAAGAGAGGACAGCCAAAGAACATCTGGACAAGTGACCTTGAAGAAGATGGGCTACATATGGGAACAACTCTAAAGACTGGCCTCAGACAGAGGACGAAGATGAGCTGCTGTTGGCGGCCTATGCCTCAGTAGTGTAATGGGTTGAAGTAGTCAAGAAGAAGAACGTTCTAAGTTAAAAAATACTAATGTGTCGTATAGAACAAATCTGATGTTCCTGTGTACATAACTAGTGAATTTATCCATGTAAGTAAGGCATATAATTCTGTTTGCACTTAGACTGTTTGGAGGAGACTAATGGATGGTAATCTCACATGTGTAATTGAGTACGGCTCGATGATGTTTTTGAATCGTGATATAAATTGCTAATATTATCAGATTTAACATCAATGCACATTACAAGAGTGTAACATGGTCCCTGTCTTGAAATATTAATTACTTATTTTTTTTTTAGCAAAGGAATGTGTCGCATTCATCTTTGATGTTTCTTAACTAGGGCATGTTGCCCAGCATTGGGATGACCCAGACAGTGCAAGTGTGGGAGAACTGGTGGTGAGTGCCATCAAGTTTTCTTTTCTTGAGCTGGAAAGGTAAGCTACTGAAGATATGTCAAGGGCAAAGGACCACCAGGGAATTTGGCAAAGATCTACACCACTAACCAGAGGAGCTCTTGACAAACGAAGAGATTCAGATTCATTTATTTATCACATGTACATTGAAGCAGACAGTGAAATGCGTCATTTGCGTTAAGAAGCAACACACCCTCAGGGTGTGCTGAGGGCAGCACACAAGTGTTGCCCCACAGTCCGGAGCCAACATAGCTCGTCCAAAATACGCAGCAGAACAACACAGAACACAAGCAACAAAACGACAACTTCGAAACAAACACCTGTTCCAGCTGATCAGAAGGCAACAGTAACTTAAATAACCTCAACAGTGGTGTGCGGAAGAGCATCTCTGAATGCACAACACATCAAACCTTGAAGTGAATGGGCTACAGCAGCAGAAGACCTTGAACATACACTCAATAGCCATTTAATCATTTTCCTCATAAAGAACCCACTGGGTATATTGCCCTTGAGAAGAAGATAGTGAGTCACCTCTTTTAACTGCTGCCATCCAAGTAGTAAAAGTCCTTTGTTAATAATGGCTGCTACAAGTCTGGAGCTTGCTGGATCATTTTAGTATCCAGGGAATCACAAGGCACTGTGTCTGAATTCTCAGTCCAGCAGATTTCCACAATCAAATTAGGGAGTCTAATAGCTTAATGATCACCGTTACATCAGAATTCTGAATTGTCCATGCACACCACCTTGTTTTCACTCTTTTGCACTGTTAAATCATTTTATCTCTTTAAAGCAGCTTATAATAATTCTTATGTCTTGCTGCTGTGGCCACAAAACAACATATTTTGCAACATATGCCGATAATAGTAAACTTGATTCTGAAACTGACTCTGAATCCTTGTGGGTAGAGTTACAAAACTACAAGTGTAAAAAGACCTTATTGGGAGTTCTATATAGGTTTCCGAACAGTAGTTAAGATGTGGGCTACAAATTACAATGGGAGATAGAAATGCATCTCGAAAGGGCAATGCTACAATAGTCATGGGAGATTTCAGCACGCCAGTGATAATTAACTTGATTCCAATATTGATTCTGACTCTGTTGGACTTTGCAATTCCAGTTCTTACAAGTTTAACTTTCTCAGCTGAGGTGTGAGAATTTGTGCATCCCTTAACATCCCAAATCCTCTCCACTGTCTACAAGAGTGTAAAGGAAGATTTTCCACCGGTGTGGATGAGTACAGCACAGCAGAAGATCATCCAGGACAAAGTCAAATGCATGATTGGCTCCACATTAACGATCCTGCCCTGTTATCCATTCTATCAGTGGTGCAGTGTGCACCATACAAAATATACGGAATGCATTGCCTAGATTGCGCAGATTGGTTAATTGCCTAGAATAATTCCCAAACCTCACTTAGACAATTGGGTGCAGTTCTAGTCTCCTAGCTAAATGACTAATATCATTAATTTTTAATTTTCCTTATTTAATTTATTTTGTGACACAGAGCAGTAACAGGCCCCTCTGGCCCGGCAGGCCCACAGCCCCTAATTGCACTCATGTGAACAACTAACATGCAAGTCTTTGGATTGGTGCAGGAAACTGGAGCCCATCTAGTCTATGCCAAACTATTATCCAGCCTAGTCCCATCAACCCATAGCCGGACCATAGCCTTCCACAACCCTCCCATCCATATACCTATCCGAACTTCTCTTAAACGTTAAAATTGAGCTAGCATGTGTCACTTGCACTGGCAGCTCTCACAACCCTCTGCATGAAGAAGTTTCCCGTCATGTTCCTCTTAAATTTTTCAACTTTCACTGTGAACCCATGACCTCTCTTTCTAGTCTCACCCAACCTCAGTGGAAAAAGCCTCCTTGCATTTGCCCTATCTATACTCCTCATATTTTTGTGTACCTCTATTAGATCCTCCTCTCATTCTCCCAGGCTCTAGAGAATAAAGTCCTAACCTACTCAACCTTTCCCTATAACTCAGGTACTAAAGTTCTGGTGACATCCTTGTAAATTTTCTCTGCACTCTTTCAATCTTATTTACATCTTTCCTCGACGTAGGTGACCAAAACTGCACACATTACTCCTAATTAGGCCTCACTAGTGTCTTACACAACTCTTGTACTCAATACTTCGGTTTATGAAATCTATAGCCTTTATCTATACCCCTCATAATTTTGTATACCTCTATCAAATCTCCCCTTGTTCATCCTAATAATAATAATAATAAATTGAATCTAATCTAATTTAATTTGATTATACACTGTCATGACTTGGAAACATATTGCTCATTCCAAAGCTTAGGGATCATATTTCAGGGTAGTCAGCGCATCTACTGAAAGCGTACTGCTATTCAAGATGATGGTGACTAGCACCTTCTCAGTGGCTATCACATACATATAATAAATGCTGGATTTGTCAATCACCCTCATATCTTATAAATTAATACATCAAAAAAGTCCTTGGTCCAGGAAACACGGGAGATGCTCAAATCTGGAGCAAAAGATGAACTGCTGGAGGAATGCAGTGGGTCAGGCGGTATCTGTGGATCCAGACCAAAATTCAGTGTTTCAGGTTGAGGCCCTTCATCAGTCATTAAATTCCACCAGCAGTTGTCAATAGTAAAATAAGCTTCTGGATAACCTTAAGTGTAATATTTGCACATTGGTTGTTTGTCAGTCTTAACTTATGTATGCATAGATTTTCATAAATTCTATTCATCAGCATCATCATGTGCAATGTTGTATGGTGTGAGCAATCATCGTCTTCTCCATGACCATGATTACTCCTGGCAAATTTTTCTACACAAGTAGTTTGCCACTGCCTTCTTCTGGGTAGTGTCTTCACAAGACAAGTGACCCCAGCCGTTATCAATACTCTTCAGAGATTGTCTGCCTGGCGTCAGGACTTGTGATATGCACCAGATGCTCATACAACCATCCACCACCTGCTCCCTTGGCTTCACAACACTGGTCGGGGGATGAAGCAAGTGCTACACCTGAACCAAAGGAGACCTGCAGGATAGCAGAGGAAAGGAGCACCCCACCCCACCACCCAAATAAATTCTGTTCTATTTCTTTAACTTTCTATAAAAGCTTGCAAGAAAATGGGTAACCCCAGGTAATTTCTAAGGTAAGGACATGTTCCACACAACTTTGTGGGCCGAAGGGCCTGTATTGTGCTGTAGGTGTTCTATGTATCTACGTATAAAATGAATTTCAAGGTAGTAACTGGTGACCTATAATACATTTATTTTGACTTTGAATAATAGTGGCCACTTTGCACCTGTACAACTACTTGTTAATGCATATACTGTATCTAATCAGCCAATAATAGAAACATAGAAACATAGAAAATAGGTGCAGGAGTAGGCCATTCGGCCCTTCGAGCCTGCACCACCATTTATTATGATCATGGCTGATCATCCAACTCAGAACCCCGCCCCAGCCTTCCCTCCATACCCCCTGACCCCTGTAGCCACAAGGGCCATATCTAACTCCCTCTTAAACATAGCCAATGAACTGGCCTCAACAGTTTCCTGTGGCAGAGAATTCCACAGATTCACCACTCTCTGTGTGAAGAAGTTTTTCCTAATCTCGGTCCTAAAAGGCTTCCCCTCTATCCTCAAACTGTGACCCCTCATTCTGGACTTCCCCAACATCGGGAACAATCTTCCTGCATCTAGCCTGTCCAATCCCTTTAGGATCTTATACGTTTCAATCAGATCCCCCCTCAATCTTCTAAATTCCAACGAGTACAAGCCCAGTTCATCCAGTCTTTCTTCATATGAAAGTCCTGCCATCCCAGGAATCAATCTGGTGAACCTTCTTTGTACTCCCTCTATGGCAAAGATGTCTTTCCTCAGATTAGGGGACCAAAACTGCACACAATACTCCAGGTGTGGTCTCACCAAGGCCTTGTACAACTGCAGTAGTACCTCCCTGCTCCTGTACTCGAATCCTCTCGCTATAAATGCCAGCATACCGTTCGCCTTTTTCACCGCCTGCTGTACCTGCATGCCCACTTTCAATGACTGGTGTATAATGACACCCAGGTCTCGTTGCACCTCCCCTTTTCCTAATCGGCCACCATTCAGATAATAATCTGTTTTCCTATTTTTGCCACCAAAGTGGATAACTTCACATTTATCCACATTAAATTGCATCTGCCATGAGTTTGCCCACTCACCCAACCTATCCAAGTCACCCTGCATCCTCTTAGCATCCTCCTCACTGCTAACACTGCCACCCAGCTTCGTGTCATCCGCAAACTTGGAGATGCTGCATTTAATTCCCTCATCCAAGTCATTAATATATATTGTAAACAACTGGGGTCCCAGCACTGAGCCTTGCGGTACCCCACTAGTCACCGCCTGCCATTCTGAAAAGGTCCTATTTATTCCCACTCTTTGCTTCCTGTCTGCTAACCAATTCTCCACCCACACCAATACCTTACCCCCAATACCGTGTGCTTTAAGTTTCCACACTAATCTCCTGTGTGGGACATAATGTGGCAACAACTCAAAACATAAAAGCATGCAGACATGGTCAAGGGGTTCAGTTGTTGTTCAGACCAAACATGAGGATGGGGACAAAGTAGGATAAAAGTGACTTTGATTGTGGATTGATTGTTGGTACAAGACAGTATGGTTTGTGTATCTCAGAAACTGCAGATCTCCTGGGATTTTCATGCACAAGTGTCTCTAGAACTAACAGAGGATGGTACAAAAAAACAAAAACAATCTAGTGAGCAGCAGTTCTGTGGGTAAAAACACAATGATGAAAGAAGAGCATTAGATGGTTTTCAGCAAGGCATTTGATAAGGTACCCCATGCAAGGCTTATTGAGACATTGTATTTCTTTGTATTTCAAATGTGACAAAATACCAAGTTATCAGAAGATTGAGGCCGAGAAGAAAGACAATGGGGGAACATTCAGAAATGTTAATGGGAGACGAGAGAGATTAACGAAAGGAGACACAGTTCCGAGTATTGTCAGACGGGTTGCTTTGAACCCGAACTGTTTGAAGTTTGATGGACAGGCGATACCCCAGCAGGGGGATAAAAGGAACAGGTTCGCTAAGGCAAGACACACCACGACACCACAAGATAACGAGACCCTGGAAAAGCAGTGTGCCCCCACAAGTTGGTGCGAGTTTTGGAAGTCTGGTCATGGGACCAACCATAGACGCCCAGGGTGAGAAGGTACGATCGGCGGGAACCTGGTGTGTGTGTCCGCCCTTGCCTGGGTGCCGGGTTCACCACAGAAGAATGATCGTATCTGGAACGGAAGGATCACAGTCGGTGACCTCAGAAGACATTACAAAGGGCTCGTCCGAAAGCTAACTGCGAGGAATATCAAAGGTCTGTTTGAATCCGATTTGAATATCATCATTCGCTTGCTCTCTCCCCCCCCCCCCCAACGGCACAACAACGATTACTGCGAACTGAACTAAACTGAACTGAACTCTGTGTCACTTGAGACTGATCATTTTACCCCTAGACTGCGATAGAGCTTGATTGATCCTATTATCCTAGTTCTGTGTACATGTGTGTTTTATCATTGCTAACCTGTTGCATTTATATCCTTATGATGAGAGTACTGTGTTGCTTATTTCTTTAATAAAACTTTCTTAGTTCCAGTAATCCAGACTCCAACTAAGTGGTCCATTTCTGCTGGTTTGGCAACCCAGTTACAGAGTATGTAACACAAAGCTTATTGAGACAAGGAGGCATGGGATCCAAGGGGACATTGCTTTGTGGATCCAGAACTGGCTTGCCCACAGAAGGCAACGAGTGGTTGTAGACGGGTCATATTCTGAATGAAGGCTGGTGACCAGTGGTGTGCCTCAGGGATCTGTTCTGGGACCCTTACTCTTCGTGATTTTCATAAATGACCTGGATGAGGAAGTGGAGGGATGGGTTAGTAAGTTTTCTGATGACACAAAGGTTGGTGGTGTTGTGGATAGTGTGGAGGGATGTCAGAGGTTGCAGCGGGACATTGATGGGATGCAAAACTGGGCTGAGAAGTGGCAGATAGAGTTCAACCCAGATAAGTGTGAAGTGGTTCATTTTGGTAGGTAACATATGATGGCAGAATATAGTATTAATGGTAAGACTCTTGGCAGTGTGCAGGATCAGAGAGATCTTGGGGTCCGAGTTCATAGGACGCTCAAAGCAGCTGCGCGAGTTGACTCTGTGGTTAAGAAGGCATACGGTGTATTGGCCTTCATCAATCGTGGAATTGAATTTAAGAGCTGAGAGATAATGTTACAGCTATATAGGACTCTGGTCAGACCCCACTTGGAGTACTATGCTCAGTTCTGGTTGCCTCACTACAGGAAGGATGTGGAAACCATAGAAAAGGTGCAGAGGAGATTTACAATGATGTTGGCCTGGATTGGGGAGCATGCCTTATGAGAATAGGTTGAGTGAGCTTGGCCTTTTCTCCTTGGAGCAACGGAGGATGAGAGGTGACCTGATAGAGGTGTATAAGATGATGAGAGGCATTGATTGTGTGGATAGTCAGAGGCTTTTTCCCAGGGCTGAAAAGGCTAGCACAAGAGGGCACAGGTTTAAGGTGCTTGAGAGTAAGGTACAGAGATGTCAGGGGTACGTTTTTTTTGCTGAGAGTGGTGAGTGCGTGGAATGGGTTGCTGGCAACGGTGGTGGAGGCGGATACAATAGGGTCTTTTAAGAGACTTTTGGATAGGTACATGGACCTTAGAAAAATAGAGGGCTATGGGTAAACCTAGCAATTTCTAAGGTAGGGACATGTTTGGCACAACATTGTGGGCCGAAGGGCCTGTATTGTGCTGTAGGTTTTTCTGTTTCTATGTAACAAAAACACCTTGTTAATGAGAGAGGTCAGAGGAGAATGGCCAGACTGGTTTAAGCTGACAGGAAGGTGATGGTAACTCAAGTAACCTTATGTTACAATAGTGCTGTGCGGGAGAGCATCTCTGAATGCACAACATGTCAAACCCTGAAATGGATAGGCTACAGGAGCAGCAAACCACAAACACACACTCAGTGACCACAGGAGGTAACTAATCTCGTGGCCACAGAGTGTACAGCGTATCCACAGCCCTCTACTCAAGAGTTATCTCTGCTAAATGCTTTCATTAAGTCCTTATTGTAAACCTTAATGGAAATGATGTTCTACATTTCCTGGAACTTTCTGCCTCATGGTTACAGATATCCTATACCGTGCTGATTCTACTCAAGCTCTCCAACCTCCAGTTTGTCTTTAAGTATTTGTTTGCTCTAATGCCCTTCACCAGAGCATCATGAAACAAAGCAAAAATAAAGGGATATTAAGACAAGCAACTACCAGAGTTTGAAGTTCAAAATAAATTTATTATCTAGCTATCTATCTATATATATACAGTGTGTATGTATATATATATGTATGTGTATACGTTACTTATATATGAATATATATGTATATATACACACATATACAGTATATTTTTATATTTATATATACATAAATATATATGTGTGTGTGTGTGTGTGTGTGTATATATATATATACATACACACACACACACCTACAGTGTATATATAATATATGTCACCATATAATACCCTGAGATAAGATTTTCTGGTAGGCATTTATAGTAGAACAAAGAAATACAATAGAATCAGTGAAAAACTACACAGTAAGACTGACAACAAACAATGTGCAAAAACTAAATTGTCAGGGGGATGGGAACCAGAGTGATAGGGCTGAGGGTGGGGAAATTCAGATGTAACTAGATACAGTATGTAATGAGTATCAGGGAGGACAGGCAGATGATAGGTCAAAATTGAAGTCAATGGGATGAGTTGAAGTGTAACATGGGGACAGATTTGAAACGGGTGATGAATACAGGACTGAAGGTGGTATATTTGAATGCAGGCAGTATATGGATTAAGATAGATGATCGTTTAGCACAGTTACAGATTAATAGGTATGACGTTGAGAGCATCACTGAGTCCTGGCTGAAAGAAGATCATAATTGGGAGATTAATATCCAAGGATACACGTTGTATTGAAAAGCTACGTAGGTAGGTGAGGGGGTGGGGTGGCTCCATTGGTTAAAAAAAATGAAATCAAGTCCTTAGAAAGAGGTGACATAGAATCAGAAGACGTAGAATTGTTGAGGGTAGAGTTAAAAAACTACAAGTGTAAAAAGACCCTGAAAGGAGTTCTATACAGGTTTCTGAACAGTAATTAAGATGTGGCTACAAATTATAACAGGATATAGAAATGCATTTCAAAAGGGCAATGTTAGAATAGTCACAGTAGATTTCAGTATGCAGGTAGATTGGAAAAGCAGGTTGGTGCTGGATCCCAAGAGAGAAAATTTGTAGAATGCCTATGAGGTGTTTTATTTTTAAATCACAATTTGTGGTTGAGCCCACTTGGAAAAAGACTATTCTGGATTGGGTTTTGTTCAATGAGCCAGATTTGATTAGTGAGCTTAAGGTAAAGAAACCCTTCTTTGATAGGATTCACCCTGCAGTTTCAGAGGCTCAAGTCAGATGTATCAGTAGTTCAGTGGGGTAAAGGGAACTATAAATACATCAGAGAGAAGCTGTCTGAAGTTGATTGAAAGGGGACACTAGCAGGGATGACGGCAGAACAGCAATGGCTGGAGTTTCTGGGAGCAATTTGGAAGGCACAGAATGGATATATCCCAAAAATGAAGAGGTATTCTAAAGGGAGGATGAGGCAACCATAGCTGACAAGGGAAGTCAAAGCATAAAAGCAAAAGGGAGGACATACAATAGAGCAAAAGTCAATGGGAAGTTAGAGAATTGGGAAGCTTTTAAAAAACAGCAGAAGGCAACTAAGGAAAGTCATTTGGAGAGAAAAGATGAAATATGAAGGTAAGCTCACCAATAATATCAAAGAAGATACCAAAAGTTTATTCAGATATACAGAGTACAAGAGAGGCAACAGTAGATATCAGATCATTGGAAAATTATGCTGGGGGATAATAATGGGGGCAAAGAAATGGCAGATGACCAAAATAAGTATATTCCATCTGTCTTCACTGTGGAGGTCACTCGCAGTATGCTGAAATTTCAAGTGTCAGGGGGTAGAAGTGAGTACTGTAGCTATTACTAAGGAGAAGGTGCTTGGGAAGCTAAATGATCTGAAGGTGAATAAGTCACCTGGACCAGACGGACTATAACCCAGGATTCTGAAAGAGGTACCTGAAGAGATTGTGGAGGCATTAGCAATGATCCTTCAAGAATCAATAGATTCTGGCATGGTTCCAGGGGACTGGAAATTTGCAAATGTTACTCCACACTTCAAGAAGGGTGAGAGGCAGGAGAAAGGACATTATAGGCCAGTTAGCCTGACCTCAGTGGTTGGGAAGATGCTGGAGTCAATTATTAGGGATGGGGTCTCGGGGTACCTGAAGGCACATGATAAAAATAGTCAGTCAACTTGGTTTCCTCAAGGGAAAATATTACCTGACAAATCTGTTAGAATTTTTGAGGAAAATGATAAAGATCTACAAGATTATGAGAGGCATAGATAGGGTGGATAGCCAGTACCTGTTTCCCAGGGCACGAATAGCAAACACCAGAGGGCATATGTACAAAGTTCAGGGAGGGAAGTTTAGGGGAGACATCAGGGGTAAGTTTTTTACACTTAGGTTTGTCGGTGCCTGGAATGACTTGCCAGGGATGGTGGTGGAGGCTAAAACATTAGGGGTATTTAAGAGCCTTTTGGACAGGCACATGGATGAAAGAAAAATGGAGGGTTATGGGGTAGTGTGGATTTAGTACATTTTTTTAAGGCGTATATGGGTCAGCATAACATCGAGGGCCGAAGGGCCTGTGCTGTGCTGTAGTATTCTAGTGTCTAGTGAAAAAACAAGCAGGATAGAGAAAGGGGAATTGGTGTATGTTGTGGCTTGGATTTTTAGAAGGCCTTCGACAAAGTGCCACATTCTAGGCTGCTTAGCAAGGTCGTGCTACTTAAGGAAAGATACGAGCATGAATACAGCATTGGCTGATTGGCAGGAGGCAAAAATGAAGGAAGTCTTTTCTGGTTGACAGCCGGTGATAGTGGTGTTCCACAGGGAATGGTGTAGGGACTGCTTCTTTTTAGATTGTATGTCAAGGATTGATGGTCTTGTGGCCAAGTTTGCTGACGATGCAAAAATAGATGGAGGGGCAGGTAGTGTTGAGGAAACAGGGAGGCTACAGAAGGACTTCGACAGATTTGGAGAATGGGCAAAGTGGCAGATAGAGTACAGTGTCAGGAACTGTATGGGCATGCACTTTGGTAAAAGAAACAAAAGTATAGGCTATTTTCTAAATGAGCAGAAAGTTCAAGAATCCAAGGTGCAAAGGGAGTTGGGAGTCCTCATGTAGGATTCCTTAAAGGTTAACTTGCTGGTGTATTTATTTTGAGAGGACAAGGATATAAAAGAAAGGATGTAATGCTGAGACTTTATAAAGCATTGATGAGATCTCACTTGGAGTATTATTCTCAAAGTTCTGAGCCCCTTAACTTAGAAGGGATGTGCTGACGTTGAGAGGGTTCAGAAGTGATTCATGAGAATGATTATGAGAATGAAAGGGTTATCATGTGAGGTGCATTTGATGGCTCTGGGCATGTACTCGCTGGAATTTAGAATATGGAAGAATCTCATTAAAACCTATTGAATGTTGAGAGGTCTAGATAGAGTGGATGTGGAGAGGATGTCTTCTATAGTGGGAGAGTGTAGGACTAGAGGGCACAGCCTCAGAAAGTTGGGATGTACATTTAGAATGGAGATGAGGAGGAATTTCTTTAGCTCGAGTGTAGTGAATCTGTGGAATTCAATGCCACAGGAAGCTGTGGAGGCCAAGTCATTGGGCATACTTAAGATGGAGGCTGATAAATTCTATGTCAGTGGGGGAGTGAAAGGTTATCGGGAGAAGGAAGGAGAATGGTTTTAAACAGAAAAATAGATCAGCCATGATGAAATGACTGGAGTGAGTGACCTAATTCTGCTTCTATGTTTTAGGGTGTTTATGTGCAAATTGTGCAAATGTAAAAAACACAGATGGTCATAATAATAAATAAGTAATATCTAGATCATGAATCGCTGAGTCCTTGAAAATGTGTCCATATGTTGTGGAATCAGTTCAGAGTTGAGGCGAGTGAAGTTATCCGTGCTTGTTCAGAAGCCTGATAGTTGTAGGGTAATAACTGTTCCTGAACCTGGTGTTATGGGACCTCCTGACGGCAGCAGCAAGAAGAGAACATGGCCTGGATGGTGGGGTCCTTGTTGATGGATACTGCTTCCCTGTGGCACTGCTGCTTGTAGATGTACCCAGTGGTGGGGAGGGTTTTGTCTGTGACGGACTTAGCTGTAGCCACTACTTTTTGTAGGCTTTTTTGTTCTTGGGCATTGGCATTTCTGTATCAGGCCATGATGCAGTCAGGATACTCTTCACTGTGCATCTATAGTTTCTCAAAGTATTAGATGACATGCTGAATTTCTGAGTCGAGCACTTAGCTAAACAGCGAGACATTAAGCAGGATTTTAAAGAAGGGAAAATACGTGGCAGAAAGTTTTGCTGGATGCATGAAGCAAATTCTGCAGCATTTCAAATAATTCTGAGGCTTACTGGAGATTGCAGAGACCAGGAGGGAAAGTGGGTGGAGAAATTTTAATATGGAGATAACAATCTTAACATCAAGGCTTTGTTTTACTGGGATCTAATTATGGTGTATGGTTCCTGGTCTGATAAATAACAGAAGTTGAGGGATTTACGGTATTGATGTCTGTCTGTCTAGGTACCATATCCGATGCAGTCTTTGGTGACCATGGTTTTCCATATAGATCTATCCTTCATTTTTTGGGTGACTTCCATTTCCTCCATGTGTAGCCAGCTGGCTATGCTTTTAACGTACATAAGCCGAGGTCTCCCTCTAGGTTTACTCCCCTCAATCTTTCCAGTTTTTCGAGTTCATCTTTCCGCATGATGTGTCCTAGGAATCTGAGTTGTCTTTCTCTTATTGTTGGTATGAGTGATTGAACTGCTTGGGCTCTTCTGAGAACTTCTTTATTTGATGTGTGTACAGTATTGATAACCCTGGTAATACTAAAATATTTTAATGGAGCACTATATAATTGGTCTTCAGCAACAAACTATCTGCTGCACAAACTTAACAGGTCGAGCCACACCTGGGGGAAATATCAGTTTTATGGATAGAGACTTTACATCAGGACATTTTGTAATGGGTCAGTTATGGAGCCCAAAAATTACAGTTTGAGGCCCCCAAGGCACCAAGTATGTTTGGCATTTAAAGTCAACCCATTTCAGTGAATCTGAAAGGCCAGAAGGTCAATGCAAGCAATCAATATTCTTGCAGGCATTTAACATTAGCAATCAAGGCAGTATTATTCCCCAAGAAGCATTTGAATCAGGTCAGGGTTAATATGAGGTTGCTGCGCAGATAATCTTTCTGATTTTCTTTTGATGATTTTGCCATGGCTGGTGGCTGGAGGAGTTTTGTTTAACTCAGTATTATTTCACACATCTTGTAATTATATATCTTATAATTATTATCATGTTATATATCATGGGACCAGAGTACATCACAGAATCACTTTTATTTCTTAATCCTGCAGGAGCTCTCAGATCTTCTTCTGCCATTCTCTTAAATTTAAACGATCTCCCTCAAAAGATAATTGGCAGGTCAGCTTTTTTGAACTATGCCCCTAAACTGTGGAATTTAGTACCTAAAGCTACAAGGGATGCAGACTTAGTTGAGTCTTTTAAATGGCAGCTCAAAACCTATTTATTTATTAATCTTATTTTTTTATTAACATCTTTTTGTCTTTAATTTTTATGTATGCACTTTATCCTATCATAAAGCACGTTGAGCTGCATCATTTCTATGAAAAGTGCTCTAGAAATAAATAATAATTATTATTATTATTACAATGGGTATCAATTTTACAACTGGTTTCACTTGCTAATCCAGAGAAAACAACCCAAGTTTGTTGAACCTCTCGTTATAGCACTCACCAACACATGAGAGGCAATTTACAGTCACCAATTGAACTACCAACCCAAACAGCTTAGGGAGTTGAGAGGAAAGCAGAGTAACCATGGAAACTCACAGAGTCACAAGCAAAATGTGCCAACTCCAGAAGTGACACCAAAGGCCAGGAATGATGGCAGTCAAGATGGCGTCTGCGTACAATACTCATTTGGTTGACAACTTCTGGATAGATCATGAAACCATCTTTTTCACTTCTTTTATGTATTTTATGTTTGGTGCTCGCCTTGAATGTGATTCTGGAACTGTTGGAGCCTGTGCTTTACTGCTTTGAGCATTTCAACTACAATGAAGTGCTTCGAGAGGTTGGTCATGACTAGACTGACCTCCTGCCTCAGCAAGGAACTTGACCCATTGCAATTTGCCTATCGCCACAATAGGTCAACAGCAGATGCAACCTCAATGGCTCTTCACATGGCCTTAGACCACCCAGACAATACAAACACCTATGTCAGGACCAGAGCTCAACATTTAATACCATCATTCCCACAATCTTGATTGATAAGTTACAGAACCTGGGCCTCTCTACTTCCCTCTGCAATTGGATCCTCGACTTCCTAACTGGAACACCATAATCTGTGCGGATTGGTGATAATATCTCCTTTTTGCTGATGAGCAACACTGGTGCACCTCAGGAGTGTGTTCTACTCCCTCTATACCAATGACTGTGTGGCTAGGCATAGCTCAAATACTATCTATAAATTTGCTGATGATACAACCCTTGTTGGTAGAATCTCAGGTGGTGACGAGAGGGCGTACAGGAGTGAGATATGCCAACTAGTGGAGTGGTGCCGCAGCAACAACCTGGCACTCAACGCCAGTAAGACACAAGAGCTGATTGTGGACTTCAGGAAAGGTAAGATGATGGACACATACCAATCCTCATAGAGGGATCAGAAGTGGAGAAAGTGAGCAGTTTCAAGTTCCTGGGTGTCAAGATCTCTGAAGACCTGACCCAGTCCCAACATATCGATGCAGTTATACGAGGGGTGATTGATAAGTTTGTGGCCTAAGGTAGAAGGACTCAATTTTAGAAAACCTAGCACATTTATTTTTCAACATAGTCCCCTCTTACATTTACACACCGAGTCCAGCGGTCATGGAGCATATGGATCTTGGACCTCCAGAAAGTGTCCACAGCAGGGGTGATTGATAAGTTCGTGGTCTAAAGTAGAAGGAGATGAGTTATACAGCTCTCATTACATGCACGTGCAGCTCAGCTCTTTGAGTGATTATTCAGAAAGTTTGAAGTTAATAACTCATCAGTTAATAACACATCAGGGGTGATTGATAAGTTCATGGCCTAGGGTAGAAGATGAGTTATTAACCAGCATCTACATTAGGCCTCAAACTTATCAATCACCCCTGCTGTGGACACTTTCTGGAGGTCCAAGATCCGTATGCTCCACGACCGCTGGACTCGGTGTGTAAATGTAGGAGGGGTCTATGTTGAAAAATAAATGTGCTAGGTTTTCTACAATTGACTCCTTCTGCCTTAGGTCACAAACTTATCAATCACCCCTCGTAAAGAAGGCAAGACAGTGACTATACTTTATCAGAAGTTTGAAGAGATTTGGCATGTCAACAAATACACTCAAAAACTTCTATAGTTGTACCGTGAAGAGCATTCTGTCAGGCTGCATTACTGTCTGATATGGAGGGGATACTGCACAGGACTGAAAGAAGCTGCAGAGGGTTGTAAATCTAGTCAGCTCCGTCTTGGGTACGAGCCTACAATGTACCCAGGATACCTTCAGGGAGTGGTGTCTCAGAAAGGCAGCGTCCATTATCAAGGACTCTCAGCACCCAGGGCATGCCCTTTTCTCACTGTTACCATCAGGTATGAGGTACAGAAGGCTGCAGATACACACTCAGCGATTCTGGAACAGCCATCCGATTCCTAAATGGACATTGAACCCGTAAACACCACCTTACTTTTTAAAATATATATTGTTTCTGTTTTTTCGCAGATTTTTAATCTATTCAATATACTTTTACTGTAATTGATTTACTTATTTTTATTATTATTATATTTTTCCTCTTCTATATTATACATTGCATTGAACTGCTGCTACTAAGTAAACAAATGTCACGACATGCCGGTGGTAGTATCCAGATTCTGATTCTGATAGTTTGGGTACATCAGCCCCTGCAGACTCTGAGAGGTTTCCAGGACGCAGAGGCAGGGTGAGCGAACCTTGTGGTGTGAGTGCTGATGGTGCATGATCCGATATCTTACCCCGTTTCGCCAATTATAGCTTCCATTGTTCTCCGATTAAAGTGACAAGGGAGATTGAATCTTCAAGGCGTGTCTGGAAGTTTGCAGATCATTTGGGTGTTCCAGCGCTCTGCAGTCTCCGAGAGGATTCCAGGAGGCAGAGACAGTGTATGCGAGCCTCATAGTGGGCAGTCTGCACGACAGGGCGCTAGCTCCATTTTACTGATTAAAGCTTCCATTGTTCGTCAATTAAAGCGACGAGGGAGTTTGAAGCATCAAAGTGTGTGCAGAGGATGAGTGCCAGCTCCTTGCCTTTCGATCGGATGCTCTGTATCGGATAGGGGAGAGCCTGCACCTGGGCCCAGAGAGTGTTGCCCAGGTTTTTTTTTCTGCATTTTGTATGTGGACTTGGTCTATAGAATTTCTTCCAGTCTTATAGTTTTTATATTCTGTGTTTTTTCACCCGATCTTCTTGTTTTTTTTTTGTCCAGGGAGGGGGATTTGGGGGTCAAAGTGCCAGATCTGTTCTGTTCTTTTTTTTCAGGTGGGAAGATGGATTTGGGGTCAAAGTGCCTGATCCATTTTGTTTGTTTTTTGTGTGTGAGGAGGGATTTGGAGGTTGATGCGCCTGTTCTGTGTTTTGTGTGTGAGGAGGGATTTGGAGGTTGATGCGCCTGTTCTGTGTTTTGTGTGTGAGGAGGGATTTGGAGGTTGATGAGCCTGTTCTGTGTTTTGTGTGTGAGGAGGGATTTGGAGGTTGATGAGCCTGTTCTGTGTTTTGTGTGTGAAGAGGGATTTGGGGGTTGATGTGTCTGTTCTGTGTTTTGAGGGGAGGTGGGATTTGGAGGTTGATGCGCCTGTTCTGTTTTTTGAGGGGAGGTGGGATTTGGAGGTTGATGTGCCTGTTCTGTTTTTTGAGGGGAGGTGGGATTTGGAGGTTGATGTGCCTGTTCTGTTTTTTGAGGGGAGGTGGGATTTGGAGGTTGATGTGTCTGTTCTGTGTTTTGAGGGGAGGAGGGATTTGGAGGTTGATGCGCCTGTTCTGTGTTTTGTGTGTGAGGAGGGATTTGGAGGTTGATGCGCCTGTTCTGTTTTTTGAGGGGAGGTGGGATTTGGAGGTTGATGTGCCTGTTCTGTTTTTTGAGGGGAGGTGGGATTTGGAGGTTGATGTGCCTGTTCTGTTTTTTGAGGGGAGGTGGGATTTGGGGGTTGATGTGCCTGTTCTGTGTTTTGTGTGTGAGGAGGGATTTGGAGGTTGATGTGCCTGTTCTGTTTTTTGAGGGGAGGTGGGATTTGGAGGTTGATGTGTCTGTTCTGTTTTTTGAGGGGAGGTGGGATTTGGAGGTTGATGTGCCTGTTCTGTTTTTTGAGGGGAGGTGGGATTTGGGGGTTGATGCACCTGTTCTGTTTTTTGTGTGTGAGGAGGGATTTGGAGGTTGATGTGCCTGTTCTGTTTTTTGAGGGGAGGTGGGATTTGGAGGTTGATGTGCCTGTTCTGTTTTTTGAGGGGAGGTGGGATTTGGAGGTTGATGTGTCTGTTCTGTTTTTTGAGGGGAGGTGGGATTTGGAGGTTGATGTGCCTGTTCTGTTTTTTGAGGGGAGGTGGGATTTGGAGGTTGATGTGTCTGTTCTGTTTTTTGAGGGGAGGTGGGATTTGGGGGTTGATGCGCCTGTTCTGTGTTTTGTGTGTGAGGAGGGATTTGGGGTTTGATGCGCCTGTTCTGTGTTTTGTGTGTGAGGAGGGATTTGGGGGTTGATGTGTCTGTTCTGTTTTTTGAGGGGAGGTGTGATTTGGGGGTTGATGCGCCTGTTCTGTTTTTTGAGGGGAGGAGGGATTTGGAGGTTGATGCGCCTGTTCTGTTTTTTGAGGGGAGGTGTGATTTGGGGGTTGATGATCAGCTGCCTTTCTTTTCTTACTTGGTTTCATGGCTACCTGGAGAATTGAAGAATTTCACAGGTGTATACTTTGATAATAAATAAACCTTTAAACTTTTGAATGAACTGTGTGACATGATAGAGGTGCAGAAGATGATCAGAGGCATAGATCGGGTGAACAGTCAGACACTTTTTTTCCGAAGAATGGAAATGGCTAATATGAGAGGAAAATATAGAGGGGATGTCACTGGTACAGTACTGTGCAAAAGTCTTAGGCTCATATATATAGCTAGCTAGGGTGTTTAAGACTTTTCCACAGTACTGTAGTAATTCTATGTATTACATTGTACGGCTGCCACAAAACAGAAACAAATGTCATGACGTATGTGAGTGATGATAAACCTGATTCTGATCTGGGTCTCTGTTGTGGACTGAGAGTGGGAAGGGTGCAGGGAGAGGGGAATCATGGTTGAGAAAAGGGGAAGGGAGAGGGGAAGGACCAGACAGACATTCTGTAATGATCAGTAAACCTATTATTTGGAATCAAATGACCTTGCCTGGTGTCTAAGGGCTGGCTGTGTCTGCACCCGCACCATCTCCTGCCCCTGGCACCTTTTCTGCCACCTGTCCCACAACCGTCCCGTGGCACTCCATCCTCACCTTTCCTAACTTCCTTCATTCCTGAGAGATTTACAAACTTGCTCTCCAATCCACATTGACAAATACTTTACTGTGCAAAAGTACTTAGGCTCACTAGCTTCATACTTAGATATGCCTGAGACATTTGCACAGTACTGTGGCTTTTTTTTACACAGAGTATTGGGTGTATGGGATGTGCTGTCAAGAATGGTGGTACAGGCTGATATATTAGAGACTTTGTAAGATTAGTCAGTGTCATCATGGGTACTGGCCTCTGTAGTGTCCAAGATATCTTCAAGTGCTGCCTTATGAAGGCAGCATCCATCATTAAGGCCCCCACCTCCCAAGACATGCCCTTTTCTCACTGTTACCATTGGGAAGGAGGTACAGAAGCCTGAAGGCACACACTCAGCAATTCAGGAATAGCTTCCTCTCCTCTACCATCCAATTTCTAAATGGACATTGAACCCATGAGCAATACCTCTCTACTTTTTTACTTGTCTTTTTTTGCATTACTTATTTTAATTTAACTATTTAGATTAGATTAGATTAGATTATGAGGGCACACAGTCCTCTTTTATTGTCATTTAGTAATGCATGCATTAAGACATGATACAATGTTCCTCCAGAAAGATATCACAGAAACACAAGACAAACCAAGACTAAAAAAACTGACAAAAACCACATAATTATAACATATAGTTACAAAGGTGCAAAGCAATACTGTAATTTGATGAAGAACAGACCATGGGCATGATAAAAAAAAGTCTTAAAGTCTCTCGAAAGTCCTATCATCTCACGCAGACGGTAGAAGAGAGAAACTCTCCCTGCCATGAGCTTCCAGCACCACAAACTTGCCGATGCAGCATCCTGGAAGCACCCGACCACAGCCGACTCTTGAGTCCATCCGAAAACTCCGAGCCTTTGACCAGCTCTCTGACACCGAGTACTGAGCACCATCTCTTCCGAGCGCTTCAACCCCGGCCCCGGCAACAGGCGATCGGCAAAGCCGAGGATTTTGGGCCTTCCCCTCCGGAGATTCTTGATCACACAGTAGCAGTGGCAGCAAAGCAGGCATTTCAGAAGTTTCTCCATGTGTTCCTCCGTGCTTCTCACATCTGTCTCCATCAAATCAGGATTGTGCACAGCCGCTACTTAACAAATATAATATCATTTCAGAGCGGCCACGCACGCTGCGTCGCGCCGCCATCTTCTCCTCCCTAATACAGAAATTCCTTGGTGATGTCTGTCTATTCTTCTCACTGCCTTGGTAAAGCAGCCAGCATAATCAAAGAACCCACCCCAGGCAGGATACAAAATCCTGAAAGCACGTACCACCAGGCTCAAGGACAACTCGTATCTCACCGTTATCAGACTTTTGGAAGGACAGCTTATACGATAAGGTGGACTCTTGGCCTCTGCGTCTACCTCGTTACACTGCACTGTTTTGGTAGCTTTTTACACTTTATGCTGTATTATCATTTTATTTTTAATTTATTTAGAGACACAGCACAGTATCAGGCCCATGCCCCTCAATTACTTCCAGGTGATCAAATGACATACTAACCCCGTATGTCTTTGGAGTGTGGGAGGAAACTGGAGCATCCATAAGACCACAAAACTATAAGACTTAGGAGCAGAGTTAGGCCAAAAGAGAGAGAGAGAGACGAAGACTGCTCACGGGTTGTTTATACTTTCCTCAAGGACATCGCCTGCTGGCATTTCATACAGAGAGAGAGGAAGAAGGAGTTATTTGAATGACAGCTGGTAAAGGGCCAGAGCCACCAAACGTGCTCTGCTCTGCCACTCCATCATGGCTGATTTATTATCCCTCTCAACACTATTCTCTTGCCCTTTTTCCCATAACCTCTGAGGCCCTGACTAACACAGAAACTATCAACCTCTGCTTTAAATAAACCCAATGATTTGGCCTCAGCAGCTGTCTGTGGCAATTTTCACAATTCACTACCTTCTACCTAAAGAAATTGTTTCCCATCTCTGTTCTAAATGGACATCCCTCTATTCTGAGGATGTACCCTCTGGTCCTAGGCTCACCCACTATAGGAAACATCCTCTCCGCATCCACTCTGTCTAGGCATTTCAATATTCAATAGGCTTCAATGAGAACCCATTTCATTCATTTAAACTCCAGCAACTAAAGGCCCAGAGCCATCAAATGTGCTTCATATTTTAACCTTTTCTTTCCTAGAGTCACTTGAGTGAACCTCCTCTGGATTGTCTCCAATGTCAGCACAACTTTTCTTAGAAAAGGGGCCCAAAATTGCCCACAATACTCCAACACTGGTCTGACTAATGCCTTATAAAGCCTTAGCATCATATCCTTGTTTTTATTTTCTAGACCTCTCAAAATAAATGCAAACATTGCATTTGCCTTTCTTACCACTGACTCAACCTGCAAGTTAACCTTTAAGGAATCCTGCACAAGGACTCCCAAGTCTCTTTGCCTCTGCTTTTTGTATTTTTTTCTCTGTTTAGAAATAGTCTATGACTTTATTCCTTCTACCAAAGTGCATGACCATACACTTCCCTACACTATTTCCCACTGGCCGCATCTTTGCCCATTCTCCTGATCAGATCAAGTCTTTCCGTAAGCTTCCTGCTTCCACAACGCTACCTGACTATCTTTATATCGTTGGTGAACTTCACCATAAAACCATCAGCTCCGTCGTCCAAATCATTGACATGTAACTTCTAAAACCCTCACTAATTTTTATAGATGCACCGTAGAAAGCATTCTTCTAGGGTGCATCACAACCTGGTATGGAAGTTGTCCTGTCCAAAACCGAAAGAAGCTGCAGAAGATTGTGAACACAGCGCAGCACATCACACAAACCAATCTTCCGTCCGTGGACTCACTCTACACCGCACGCTGTCGGAGCAGTGCTGCCAGGATAATCAAGGACACGACCCACCCAGCCAACACACTTTTCATCCCTCTTCCCTCCGGGAGAAGGCTCAAAAGCTTCAAGACTGGTATGGCCAGATTTGGGAACAGCTTCTTTCCAACTGTGATAAGATTGCTGAACGGATCCTGACCCGGATCTGGGCCGTACCCTCCAAATATCCGGACCTGCCTCTTGGTTTTTTTGCACTACCTTACTTCCCATTTTTCTATTTTATATTTATGATTTATAATTTAAATTTTTAATATTTACTAATTTTAACTATTTAAAATATTTTTAATAATTAATATTGGTAATCCAGGGAGTGGGAAGCGCAGAATCAAATATCGCTGTGATGATTGTACGTTCTAGTACCAATTGTTTGGTACCAATTGTACCAAAGTATAAAGTAAGCCTTCATAAAGTATAAAGTAAAAGAAACAGTCTCAATACTGACCCTGCAGAATATCACTAGTCATCCACAACCATCCAGGATTATCCCCTTTATTCCAACTCTCTGCCTTCTACCAGTCACCCAATCTTCTAACCATGCTAGTATCTTTCCTATAATATCATGGACCCTTAACTTGTGAAGCAGGCTCATATATGGCATCTTGTCAAAGACCTTCTGAAAATCCAAGTAAACAACCTCCAGAGGTTCTGCTTTGTCTATCCTACCTGTTATTTCAAAGAATTCCAACAGATTTTTCAGGCAAGATTTCTTCTTAAGGAAACAGTGCTGACTTTGGCCTACCTTATCATGCAGCTCCAAGTACCCCAAAACCTCAACCTTAATAATGGACTCCATCATCTTCTCAACCACTGAAGTCAGGTTAATTGACCTATAACTTCCTTTCTTCTGCGTCTCTCATTTCTTAAAGACTGGAGGGACATCTGTAATTTTCCAGTCCTCCGGAACCACTTCATACGCCAGAGATTCTTGAAATATGATTACTAATGCCTCCATAATCTCTTCAGCTACCTCTTTCAGAACCCTGGTGTGTTGTCTATCTGGCCCAAGTGACTTATCTACCTTCAAACTTTTCAGCTTCCCAAGCAACTCCTCCTTAGTAATAACAACTTGTCTCACTTCTGTCCCCCTGAAAACTCTTGAATTTCCGACATACTGCTAGTGTCTTCCACCGTGAAGACTGACACAAAATATTGATTAAGTTTGTTCCCCATTTAGTTGTTGCCCATTAGTACCTCTCTGCACCATTTTCTAGCAGTCCAATATCCACTGCCATTTCTCTCTTATTTTTACATATCTGAAAAATCTTTTGTTATCCTCTTTTATATTATTGGCCAGCTTACCTTCATATTTCATCTTATTTCTCCTAATAGTTTATTTTGTTGCCTTCTGTTGGTTTTGAAATGCTTCCCAATCCTCTAACTTCCCACTAATTAAAGCTATATAATATGCCCTCTCTTTTGCATTTATGCCATTTTTGACCTCCCTAGTCAGCCACAATTACCTCATCCTCCCTTTAGAATACTTCATCATTTTTGGGATGTATCTATCCTGCACCCTCTGATTATCCCCAGAAACTCCAGCCATTCCTGTTCTGCCATCATCTCTGCCAGTGTCCCCTTCCAATCTTCTTTGGCCAATTCCTCTCTCATGCCTCTGTAATTCCCTTTACACGCCTGTGATACTGATAGATCTGATTTTAGCTTCTCCTTCTAAAACTGCAGGGCGAATTCTATCATGTTATGATCACTGTCTCTGAAGGTTTCCTTTACCTTAAGCTTCCTAATCTCTCGTGGGCGCAGCCACAAACTGTTCTAAAAAGCCATCTCATTGGCATTCTACAAATTCCCTCACTTGGGATCTAGTACCAACCTGATTTTTCCAATATACCTAAATATTGAAATCCCTCATTATTATTGTAACATTGCCCTTTCTACATGCCTTTCCTATGTCCCGTTGAAATTTAAATCCCTGTTTGGAGGTCTGTATATAACTCATCAGGGTCTTTTTACCCTTGCAGTTTCTTAACTCTACCCACAAAGATTCTACACTTCCGAACCTATGTCATCTCTTTCTGAGGACTTGATTTCATTTTTACCAACAGAGCCACCCCACCCTACCCCCTCTGCCTCCCTGCCTGTCCTTTCAATACAATGTGTATCTTGGGATGTTTAGAACATAGAACATAGGATAGTACAGCACAGTACAGGCCCTTCGGCCCACATTGTTGTGCCGACCCTCAAACCCTGCCTCCCATATAACCCCCCACCTTAAATTCCTCCATATACCTGTATAGTAGTCTCTTAATTTTCACTAGTGTATCTGCCTCCACCACTGACTCAGGCAGTGCGAGTAAAAAACCTTCCTCTAATATCCCCCTTGAACTTCCCACCCCTTACCTTAAAGCCATGTCCCCTTGTATTGAGCAGTGGTGCCCTGGGGAAGAGGTGCTGGCTATCCACTCTATTTTTTCCTCTTAATATCTTGTATACCTCTATCATGTCTCCTCTCATCCTCCTTCTCTCCAAAGAGTAAAGCCCTAGCTCCCTTAATCTCTGATCATAATGCATACTCTCTAAACCAGGCAGTATCCTGGTAAATTTCCTCTGTAACCTTTCCAATGCTTCCACATCCTTCCTATAGTGAGGCGACCAGAACTGGACACAGTACTCCAAGTGTGGCCTAACCAGAGTTTTATAGAGCTGCATCATTACCTCGCGACTCTTAAACTCTATCCCTCGACTTATGAAAGCTAACACCCCATAAGCTTTCTTAACTACCTTATCTAACTGTGAGGCAACTTTCAGGGATCTGTGGACACGTACTCCCAGATCCCTCTGCTCCTCCACACTACCAAGTATCCTGCCATTTACTTTGTACTCTACCTTGGAGTTTGTCCTTCCAAAGTGTACCACCTCACACTCACTCCTTCAGAACGCTCTGCTCTCCACTTCCTCCACACTAATCCTAACCTTATTATTAAACCCGCCGATAACGGGGGTGCTGTTGTAGTCTGGCGTACTGACCCCTACCTTGCCGAGGCACAGCGACAACTCGCGGATACCTCCTCTTATTTACCCCTCGATCGTGACCCCACGAAGGAGCACCAGTCCATTGTCTCCCACACCATCACCGACTTTATCCGCTCTGGGGATCTCCCATCCACTGCTACCAACCTTATAGTTCCCACACCTCGCACTTCCCGTTTCTCCCTCCTACCCAAGATCCACAAACCTGCCTGTCCTGGCTGACCTATTGTCTCAGCTTGCTCCTGCCCCACTGAACTCGTTTCTGCATACCTCGACATGGTTTTATCCCCCCTTGTTCAATCCCTTCCTACCTATGTTCGTGACACTTCTCATGCTCTTAACCTTTCGATGATTTTAAGTTCCCTGGTCCCTTCCGCTTTATTTTCACCATGGATGTCCAGTCCCTATATACTACCATCCCCCATCAGGATGGTCTCAAAGCTCTACGCTTCTTTTTGGATTCCAGACCTAATCAGTTCCCCTCTACCACCACTCTGCTCCGTCTAGCGGAATTAGTTCTTACTCTTAATAATTTCTCCTTTGGCTCCTCCCACTTCCTCCAAACTAAAGGTGTAGCTATGGGCACCCGTATGGGTCCTAGCTATGCCTGCCTTTTTGTTGGCTTTGTGGAACATTCTATGTTCCGTGCCTATTCTGGTATCTGTCCCCCACTTTTCCTTCGCTACATCGATGACTGCATTGGCGCTGCTTCCTGCACGCATGCAGAACTCGTTGACTTTATTAACTTTGCCTCCAACTTTCACCCTGCCCTCAAGTTTACCTGGTCCATTTCCGACACCTCCCTCCCCTTTCTAGATCTTTCTGTCTCTGTCTCTGGAGATAGCTTATCCACTGATGTCTACTATAAGCCTACTGACTCTCACAGCTATCTGGACTATTCCTCTTCTCACCCTGTCTCTTGCAAAAACGCCATCCCCTTCTCGCAATTCCTCCGTCTCTGCCGCATCTGCTCTCAGGATGAGACTTTTCATTCTAGGAAGAGGGAGATGTCCTCCTTTTTTAAAGAAAGGGGCTTCCCTTTCTCCACTATCAACTTTGCTCTTAAACACAACTCCCCCATTTCACGTACATCTGCTCTCACTCCATCCTCCCACCACCCCACTAGGAATAGGGTTCCCCTGGTCCTCACCTACCACCCCACCAGCCTCCGGGTCCAACATATTATTCTCCGTAACTTTCGCCACCTCCAATGGGATCCCACCACTAAGCACATCTTTCCCTCCCCACCTCTCTCTGCTTTCAGCAGGGATCGCTCCCTACGCGACTCCCTTGTCCATCCGTCCCCCCCATCCCTCCTCACTGATCTCCCTCCTGGCACTTATCCTTGTAAGCGGAACAAGTGCTACACATGCCCTTACACTTCCTCCCTTACCACCATTCAGGGCCCCAGACAGTCCTTCTTGGTGAGGCGACACTTCACCTGTGAGTCGACTGGGGTGATATACTGCGTCCGGTGCTCCCGATGTTGCCTTTTATATATTGGCGAGACCCGACGCAGACTGGGAGACCGCTTTGCTGAAAACCTACGCTCTGTCCGCCAGAGAAAGCAAGATCTCCCAGTGGCCACACATTTTAATTCCACATCCCATTCCCATTCTGACATGTCTATCCACGGCCTCCTCTACTGTAAAGATGAAGCCACACTCAGGTTGGAGGAACAACACCTTATATTCCGTCTGGGTAGCCTCCAACCTGATGGCATGAACATCGACTTCTCTAACTTCCGCTAATGCCCCACCTCCCCCTCGTACCCCATCTGTTACTTATTTTTATACACACATTCTTTCTCTCACTCTCCTTTTTCTTCCTCTGTCCCTCTGAATATACCCCTTGCCCATCCTCTGGGTCCCCCCCCCCTTGTCTTTCTTCCCGGACCTCCTGTCCCATGATCCTCTCGTATCCCCTTTTGCCTATCACCTGTCCAGCTCTCGGCTCTATCCCTCCCCCTCCTGTCTTCTCCTATCATTTTGGATCTCCCACTCCCCCTTCAACTTTCAAATCTCTTACTCACTCTTCCTTCAGTTAGTCCTGACGAAGAGTGTCGGCCTGAAATGTCGACTGCACCTCTTCCTAGAGATGCTGCCTGGCCTGCTGCGTTCACCAGCAACTTTGATGTGTGTCACCTCACACTTCTCTGGGTCGAACTCCATCTGCCACTTCTCAGCCCACTTCTGCATCCTATCAATGTCTCTCTGCAATCTTCAACAATCCTGTACACTATCTACAACACCACCAAACTTTGTGTCGTTTGCAAACTTGTCAACCCACCTTCCTATCCCCATACCCAGGTCATTTAGCTCTGAACTAGGATCTTCTTTTAGCCATGACCCAGTGATGCCCACAAATTCATACCTGAAAATCTCCAATTCCACTTCAAAATCATCTACATTATTCTGTATACTGTGTGCATTCAAATGTAACATCTTCAGTCCTGTATTCATCACCCTTTTCAATTTTCCCCCATGTTACACTCCAGCTCATTCCACTGACTGCAATTTTCCCCCATGATCTGCCTGTCCTTCTCACTACAGTCTCACTACACACTACATCTATCAGAATCAGGATTATTATCACCGGCATGCGACGTGAAATTTGTTAACTTAGCAGCAGCAGTTCAATGCAATACATAATCTAGCAGACAAATAATAATAAATAAATCACTTACAGTATACGTATATTGAATAGATTACAAAATGTGCAATAAAACAGAAATACTGTATGTTTAAAAAAGTGAGGTAGTGTCCAAGGATTCAATGTCCATTTAGGAATCGGATGGCAGAGGGGAAGAAGCTGTTCCTGAATCGCTGAGTGTGTGCCTTCAGGCTTCTGTATCTCCTACCCGATGGTGACAGTGAGAAAAGGGCATGCCCTGGGTGCTGGAGGTCTTTAATAATGGACACTGCCTTTCTGAGATACCGCTCCCTGAAGATGCCCTGGGTACTTTGTAGGCTGGTTTCCCAAGGTGGAGCTGACGAGATTTACAACCTTCTGCAGCTTCTTTTGGTCGTGTGCAGTAGCCCGCACAATGCCAGACAGTGATGCAGCCCGTCAGAATGCTCGCCACAGTACATCTATAGAAGTTTTTGAGTGTATTTGTTGACATGCCAGGTCTCTTCAAACTCCTATTGAAGTATAGTCGCTGTCTTGCCTTCTTTATAACTGCATCGGTATGTTGGGACCAGGTTAGATCCTCAGAGATCTTGACACCTAGGAACTTGAAACTACTCACTCTCTCCACTTCTGATCCCTCTGTGAGGATTGGTATGTGTTCCTTTGTTTGTTTTTGTGTGCCCTACTCTGCCAGAGCCTCGGCGACCACTTTTCAAGTGGTTGTCTTGGAGAAAAGATCCTGTGAGTGATCCCCCACGTCCTTCTCACAGCGCAGTTTTTTTTTTACGAGGCCGAGTAGCGAGCTCGACACTCAACCTGGCACGGATGGAAAGTGTGCCCGGGAGCGGCCCGACTGGGTTCAAACTCAGGAACCTTCGCTCTGGAGTCTGGCGCCGATGTCACTGTGCCACCAGCCGGTCTTACCCTTCCTGAAGTTCCAATCAGCTGTTCCGTATTACTGACGTTGAATGCCAGGTTGTTGCTGCAGCACCACTTGACTACTTGGCATATCTCACGTCTGTACGCCCTCTCGTCACCACCTGAGATACCAACTGCCCCATCCTCAGCCCTATCACTCCAGTTCCCATCCCCCTGACAATTTAGTTTAATCTCTCCCCCAACAAATTGAACAATCCTGCTGACAAGGATATTGGTCCTGCTCAGGTTCTTGTTGTACAAGAACCGTTTTTGTACGGGTCATATCTTCCCCAGAAGAGATCCCAGTGATATTTATATCTGAAACCCTGCCCCCTGCACCACTTTCTCAGCCACTCATTCACCTACACTATCATCCTATTCCTGCCTTAACTAACACATGGCTCTGGGAGTAAAAAGCCATCTCATCGGCATTCAACAAATTCCTTCTCTTGCAATCTGACACCAACCTAATTTTCCCAACCCACTTGCATATTGAAGTCCCCCATTACAACTGTGACACTACCCTTATTACACGTCCTATCCAGCTCCCCTTGCAATCTCAACCCCACACCTTGGCTGCTATTCGGAGGCCATTATATGATTCCCATAATGGTTTTTTTACCCTTGCATTTTCTTAACTCCACCCACAACGTTTCAACATTCTCTGACCCTATGTCACCTCTTTCTGAAGATGTAATTCTGTCTCTTACCGATAGAACCACACCACCGCCTACGCCTTCCCACCTTTCCTTTCAATTCAAAATATATCCTTTGATGTTACACTCCCAACTATGACCCTCTTTCAGCCATGACTCCGTAATGCCCACAATGTCATACCGACCAATCTCTAATTCCTCAGACTGTGTTGGTCATTGACATAAAATGACAGCTTTCACTGTGTGTTTCAATGTTTGAATATACATGTGAAAAATAAAAAGCTAATCTTTAATTTTCTTAATGTTGGATTGATTCTATTTCAAACACTTAATTTACTCAGGTAGATGTCTGGAAGATTCCTGAAGGAATCTCTACCTTTTCAAAAATATAAAAGCTTTTATGTATTTTCATTTCAATTCAGAATAATTTACAAGGACAGTAAATGGAAAAGAAAATTTGCTCTTACAAGACAGATATTTCATTTCCCAGTGATGAGCTTAATGTTTGTTTGTTACTGAGTCAGCCTTACTGCTGATAATACAGTATTTCTTGTGAAAGTCATTCTCTTTTGATAATGCGTCCACTTCAAAGCAAATTGTACACAACTCTGTTGGGCTTTTAGGTAAATGGATTTACATGTGATGGCCTTTACATCTGAGAGATAATATTGTTATCTGCGTAATCTATTCTGACGCAGTATAATTATCGCAATCTGTTGACTTACCATATAAGGGTGGACTCTCCAGTACATTTGCATCCAGTTCTTCATTTCAGAAACTGATTAAAAATCATTAATCAATTTTAATGATTTGAGGCAGCAAATTAGTTCCTAACTTGTCTTAGCCATGGAGTAAAATTACAATTACTATAGCCCATCTTGGTTTGGATTACTAGTAAGTGAATCCACGATGATATTGCAAGTAAATACAAGTTCATATTGTTGGCTGAACACATCGCTCACATGTACTTTGATTTAGACTTTTGACTTTGCGTTTGACTTCCTGAAGATTGGGTCTTCTGAATAGTGATGATAACCTTTGATCTTCATAGGGTGTGGAAGGGTACCCTAACTGGTTACATCACAGTCTGGTATGGAAACAACAATGCCCAAGAATGGAAAAGTTTACAAAAAGTGGTGGAGACTGCCCAGTCATCACAGACAAGGAACATTTCAACAGGAAAGCAACATCCATCATCAACGACCCTGACCATCCAAACCATGCTCTTTTCTCACTGCTGCCTTCAGGAAGGAGGTATAGGAGCTTCGGGTCCCACACCACCAGGCTCAGGAACAGTTATTACCCTCCAACTATCAGGCTCCTGAACAATTGCGGATAATTTCACTCACCTCAACTCCGAACGGATTCCACAACTTGTGGATTCACTTTCAAGAGCACTACAACTCATGTTATCAGTATTATTAATTTACTTAGATTTATATAGTTATAAGACCATTAGACAAAGGAGCAGAAGTCGGCCATTCGGCCCATCGAGTCTGCTCCGCCATTTTATCATGAGCTGATCCATTCTCCCATTTAGTCCCACTCCCCCACCTTCTCACCATAACCTTTGATGCCCTGGCTACTCAGATACCTATCAATCTCTGCCTTAAATACACCCAATGACAAGGCCTCCACTGCCGCCAGTGGCAACAAATTCCATAGATTCACCACCCTCTGACTAAAAAAATTTCTTCGCATTTCTGTTCTGAAAGGGCGCCCTTCAATCCTTAAGTCATGCCCTCTCGTACTAGACTCCCCCATCATGGGAAACAACTTTGCCACATCCACTCTGTCCGTGCCTTTCAACATTCGAAATGTTTCTATGAGGTCTCCCCTCATTCTTCTAAACTCCAAGGAATACAGACCAAGAGCAGACAAACGTCCCTCATATGTTAACCCTCTCATTCCTGGAATCATTCTAGTGAATCTTCTCTGTACCCTCTCCAACGTCAGCACATCCTTTCTTAAATAAGGAGACTAAAACTGCCCACAGTACTCCTGTAGTGTTATAGAACACTACAACATAGAAAAAGGCCCGTCAGCCCTTTTAGTTCATGAAGAACTATTATTCTGCCTAGTTCCATCAACTTGCACACAAGCCGTAGTCCTCCATACCCCTCCCTCCCAAGTACTTATCTAAATTTCTCTTAAATACTGCAATCAAACTTGCATCCACCGCTTCCAAGGTTGGCAGCTTGTTCCACATTCACGCCACCCTCTTGAGTGAATAAGTTCTTCCTCATGTTCCCCTCAAACATTTCACCTTTCACCCTTAACCTAGTTCTGGCCTCAGCCAACCCCACCTGCTTGCATTATTTATTGAATTTTTAAATTTTCTTGCACAGTTTACCTTCTTTTGCACATTGGCTATTTGTCAGTCTTCGTGGGTAGTTTTTCATTGATTCTCTTGCATTTCTTTGTTCTATTGTGAATGCTGGCAAGTAAATAAATCTCAGGCTGATATATGGTGACAATAAATATATTTTGAACTTTGAAGTCTAGGGAGAGGTAACTGAGCAGCTGATGTTCACTGTGCTGTTTTTGAGTGGAAAGATGAGTGTGTATCATTGTCTAAAGAGAAACAGGCAGAATAGCTTTGCAAAGACAATACCGGTACAGTAAAGCAACAACTTTACGGGAGGGCTGATGCATGAAACCTGCAGAAATCAAGGCACTCCTTTTGGATCTGAATAACCTCACTGTTAGATTAATGGAAATGCTCTCTTCACGTTACTGTCATCAGGAGAAGATATGGAATCCAAAGACCCACACTCAGCATTTTAAGAACAGATTTCCCTCTGTCATCAGATTTCTGCATGGTGTATGAAACCATAAACACTGCCTCAATATTATGCACTCATTAAAACATAAAATAGTACTGCACAGTACAGACCCATGACCATTACCTCGTTATTCATCTTTTATACTATTAATTTATTTTGTAGCTTATAGTAATTTTATGCTTTGCACTGCACAACTGCCTCAAAACAACATTTTTTACAATTTACACTCAGTGGCCGCTTTATTACATACCCCCTGTACCTAATAAAGTGGCCACTGAGTGTACGTTCATGGTCTCCTGCTGCTGTAACCCATCCACTTCAAGGTTAGATGTGTCCTACATTCACAGATATTCTTCTGCACGCTACTGTTGCAACGCATGGTTATTTGAGTTACTGTCGCCTTCCTGTCAGCTTGAACAGGTCTGGCCATTCTCCTCTGACCTCTCTCATTAACAAGGCATTTTCACCCACAGAACTGCTGCTCACTGGATGCTTTTTGTTTCTCGCACAATTCTCTGTAAAGTTGCCAGTGAAAATCCTAAGAGATCAGCAGTTTCTGAGATACTCAAACCACCCCATCTGGCACCAGCAACCATTCCACACTCAAAGTCACTTGGATCACGTTCCTCCCCTATTCTGACATTTGGTCTGAACAACGACTGAAGCTCTTGACCATGCCCGCATGCATTTATGGATTGAGTTGCTGTTACCTTATTGGCTGATTACATATTTGCATTAATGAGCAGGTGTGCAGGTGTACCTAATAAGGTGTATGTCAGTGATAATAAACCTAAATCTGGGTGGCATCTGTCTCTCTGAGTCCCAATTTCAGACCATTTAATAGTAGGATTATTTGCCTTTCCCTGTCGCTATGCCACAGACAGAGGAGAAGAGCATGAATTGCACATTGGGAAGAAGACACAGAGGCTTGAAAGCACACACCATCAGGCTCAAGTACATCTTCTATTCCACTGTTATTAGAATATTGAATGTTACCTTCAGTACTGTGTACACTTAACCTCACAAGACCATAGGACACAGGAGCATCGAATCTGCTCTGCCATTCCATCATGGCTAATTTATTAATCGCATTCCCCTGCTTTCTCCCCAACTAACTGAATAAGTATTTTGCATCAACCTTCACTGCAGAAGACACTCTCAGTATGCCAGAAATTTAAGAGTGTCGTACAGCGGAAGTGAGTGTAGTTGTTGTTATGAAGAAGTAGCTGCTTGAGAAATTGAAAGGTCTGATGTCACCTGGACCAGATGGACTACACCCCAGGGTTCTGAAAGAGATTATGGAGGCATTAGTAATGATCTTTCAAGAATCACTAGTTTCTGGAAGATTGCAATGTCACTCCAAACTTTAAAAAGGGAGTGAGACAGAAGAAAGGCAATTTAGGCTAGTTAGCCTGATTTCAGTGGTTGGGAAGATGTTGGAGTCCATTATTAAGGTGGTCTCATTCTTTCAGGCATCAAATTGTAGAAGTTTTAAAAAAACATCAAATTTATTTTTTAATTTAGCACCTGAGTTCTGCTTCTCTAAATCCCAGCTCATTTTTCATGGTTTCTTTCTCCTATTGTACTTGACTTGCCATTAAAAATAAAAAAATTAGTTTTATTTGTCAGATGTACTTCAAAACTAGGGAGAAAGAGAGAGCCTGTGGTATGTCGAACGCCGGGTGAACAGTGTAGTCTTTGGAGTGCTGCAAATCTGTGTCTTTGCTGTCACCTTGCTCACATTTGAGTGCTCGGTGGCGGGTGCCGATACTTTTTCTGCTGGTGGGGGGTAGGGGGATTGTTGCTTGCTGCCGCTTACGTGCAGGAGGGAGGGGAGCTGGTGGGGAACTTTATGGTTTCAATATTTAACTGTCGTCTATTCTTTGGGGCACTCCCCTGTTTTCGTGGATGGCTGCGAAGAAAGAGCATTTCAGGATGTATATTGTATACATTTCTCTGACATTAAATGTACCTTTGAAAGTTTTGAAATATACCATGAAATGCCTCATTTCCATCAAATAAAATCAGTGAGGGTTCTGGGGGCAGCCCACAAATGTCACCAAATTTCAGGCACCTACGTAGCAAGCCTACAGCTCAGTAACTCTAACCGGTACGTCTTTGGAATGTGGGAGGACAGCGGAGAACACGGAGGAAACCCACGTGGTCACAGAGAGAACGTACAAACTCCTTACAGCAGCGGCAGAACTGACATCAGATCAGTGATCGCTGTCGCTGTAAAGCATTGCTCTGACCAATATGCTACCATGCTGTCTGGGTACATCAGAACACTGACGTATACCAGCTCCTTACAGACAGAGGTGGGTATTGGCCCCAATCTTACAACTGGCGGTGTAAAGCATCACACTACCAGGCTGTTGAATTCACCATGCTACATATTTTCTTTCCTTCCCAGTCCTTAGGTCCAGAAGTTTGATCATTGACCCATTGTTCATTTAGGTCCCAAACACCTCAGTGTCTCGTCAACATTTGCACATCTAATAGTATCCAGAAGGTAAGGGAAAGAAAACTCTTCTGCCATGTCACACAGCAAGACACAGGAATCCAGCAAACTTAATTATAAAGCATGTTCCCTGCTTGTAAATTTCTCCATGGCCTCTCTATTCGAATCAGAATCGGGTTTATTATCACTGGTTTATGTCGTGAATTCTGTTTTATATGGCAGTACAGTGCAATACATTAAACACTACTATAAATTACATTTAGAAATATATATCATGAAATTTGTTCTGTAGAAGCAGTGCTGTGTAATACATAAAATACTATAAATTAAAATAAGAAATTAATATATTGTACTGTGGACATATATATAGCTAGGGTGTCTAAGACATTTACTCAATACTGTAGCGGATTTATGTATTGCAATGTACTGTTCTGCAAAAACCAATACAAATAGGTCTCTATTGGGACAGGGACAGGGACTGGGAGAGAGGAATGGTTGGGAAGACGGGAGGGAGTGAGAAGCAGCAGAGAGGAATTCTGTAATGATCAATATACCAAGAGTTTGAGATCAAATGACCTTGCCTGGTGTCTCGGGGCTGTGTGTGTCTGCACCAGCACCACACCCCACCCCTGGCATTCTTTTTCTACCACTTATCCCACACCCCTCCCGTGGAACCTCAAAGGTTACAGGAAGAGGGCCGGGGAGTGGGACAGAAGAGAGAGGAAAAAAAGTATCAGCCATGATTGAATGGTGGAGCAGACTTGATGGGTCAAATTCTGCTCCTATGTTTTATGGTCTTATGGTCCCTCCAATACCAGCACATCCTTCCTCAACACCCCTTGTTTCGTCTGCAAACCTGGCCACAAACGCATCAATTCCTTCGTACAAGTCATTGACATATAATGTACAAAGAAGCGGTCCCTACACAGACCCCAGTGGAACACCACTAATCATTGGCAGCCAACAAAAAAAGGCCCCCTTATGCACTCTTGGCCTCCTGTCATTCAGCTACTGCCTTATTCATGCTAGTATCTTTCCTGCAATACCATAGGATCTTACTTGTTAAGAAGCCTCATGTGTGGCACCTTGTCAAAGGTCTGCTGCAGTGAAGCATCCCCACAGCAAGATGCAGCCACCACCATGCTTCACAATAGGTATGGTGTGTTTTTGATGATGTGCGGTATATTTGAATTATGCCAAAAATAGCGTTTAGTCAGCTGGTTTAAAAGCTCAATTTTGGTTTAATTAGATCATAGAACCTTCTTCCGGCTGACTTCAGAGTCTCCCACATTTCTTATCGCAACCTCTAGCCGAGATTTCATGTGAGTTTTTTTCACCAGTGGCTTTCTCTTCCCCACTCTCCCATAAAGCTGCAACTGGTGAAGCACCTGGGCAACAGTTGGTCTTTTGCCTTCATGGTGTAGTTTTTGCCAGGATACCGACTCACCAGCAGTTGGACCTTCCAGATACAGGAGTATTTTTACTACAATCAATCGAAACACCTTGACTGCACACAGGTCTCCAAAAACAGATCCCCATTTAACTAATTATGTGACTTCTAAAACCAATTGGCTGAACCAGTGATGATTTGGTGTGCCATATTACCGGGGCGTGGGGGGGGGGGGCGGTGAATACTTTTGCAACCAATTATGTTGTGTTTTCTATTTGTAATTAAGTTAGATCACTTTGTAGAGTTCTGTTTTCACTTTGGCATGAAAGTCTTTTTCTGTTGATCAGTGCAAAAAATATATGGCTGTTGACATGCCTCCTTAGTAATTGCATCAATATATCACAATCCATTGCACTACGAATATTCTTTCTTAAACTCTTTAACCTCATCACAAATCTGTCCTTTTTCCAGAGAAAGAAATACATGAAATCCCAATATTAAGTTACACCGCAGCAGAATGTGACAGAGTTAACAGGCTCTGTCTGAGACGGGATAGAAGACCAGAATCAGGTTTGTTATCACTGAAGTGTGGCATGAAAATTGTTGCTTCATGGCCGAAGTATATTGCAAGACATAAAAAAACACTTTAAGTTACAATAAGAAATACAAATTAAATAAGTTATGCAAAATGGAGGGAGAAAAGTGAGTAACACGAAATGCTAGTGGAACTCAGCGGGTCAGGCAGCATTAGTGAAAGGAACAAACAGTTGATGTTTCGTGCCAGGACCCTTCTTCAGGTCCGGGTAGCTGCTCCTGATTTGCGTAATCTCCTGTTTATGATCAATAAGTGAATTAGTGCTGACGTGGTCATGGGTCGTTGAGAAATCTGAAAGCAGAGGGGAAGAAGCTGTTCCTAAAACATTGGGTGTGTATCTTCAAGCTCCTGTACCTCCTCCCTGAAGGTAGTAATGAGAAGAGGTCATGTCCTAAACAGTGAGGGTCCTTAACGACAGATGCTGCCTTCTCGAGGCACCGCCTTTCGAAGATGCCCTCAATGGTGGGGAGGGTTATGCCTGTGATGGAGCTGGTTGAGTCTACAATCGTCTGCAGCATTTTCCAATCCTGTGCACTACCACCTCCATATCAGACAGTGATGGAACCAGACAGCATGCTCTCTCCATAGTACAATGACAAGGAGCACTGTGAATAGGGAGCCGGGGAGTGGAAGGTTGAGTGAGAACAAGGTACGAACATATTTTCAAAAGACAACAACAGCTATATAGAAGCTCTTAAGGTTGCTGTCCACGCAAGAGGTTAGGCTGGCAGCTCAAGTCATGTGATATACAAGGAGAAAATAAATTGAAGAGATGGAATATGCATGCACAATGGAATGAAGTGATTTCTTTGATTGTCGACTCAGATTTGTTGTCGTGCGCACAAGTGCAGTGAGGTTGCAGGTACATACAATGAAAAACTTGTTTGCAAGCAGAACCACAGGCACTTTGATTCAACCAATACAGAGGGCATAAATTATACATAAACTACACTGGACAGTGAAGCAAATAAAGACTGAAAAGTAAAACAGTCAGAGACAAGTCCACATCAGTGCAAGAGTGCTGCACTCTTTGTGTGCTGTAGCTGAAGGTGGACAAGGTTGTGCAGGGTGGCACATTAGTGTAATGGTTAGCAGAACACTTTACCATGCCAGCGACCCAGGTTCAATTACCACTGCTGTCTGTAAGGAGTTTGTATGTTCTCCCCCATGAACGTGTGGGTTTCCTCCAGGTGCTCTGGTTTCCTCCCACAGTCCAAAGGCATACAGAGTTAGGGTTAGTAAGTTGTGGGCACGCTATGTTGGCACCAGAAGCGTGGCAATACTTGTGACACATCTTCAGACTGTGTTGTCCCTAGACACAAACAATACACTTCACCGTATGTTTTGATGTCTCACTGTCCATGTGTCAAAAAAGGATCACCTAATCTTTAAGAAGCTCAAATATGATGTCAGAATATAGTATTAATGGTAAGACTCTTGGCAGTGTGGAGGATCAGAGGGATCTTGGGGTCCGAGTTCATAGGACACTCAAAGCAGCTGCGCAGGTTGACTCTGTGGTTAAGAAGGCATACGATGTATTGGCCCTCATCAATCATGGAATTGAATTTAGGAGCCGAGAGGTAATGTTGCAGCTATATAGGAACCTGGTCAGACCCCACTTGGAGTACTGTGCTCAATTCTGGTCGCCTCACTACAGGAAGGATGTGGAAACCATAGAAAGGGTGCAGAGGAGATTTACAAGGATGTTGCCTGGATTGGGGAGCATGTCTTATGAAAATAGGATGGGTGAACTTGGCCTTTTATCCTTGGGGCGACAGAGGATGAGAGGTGACCTGATAGAGGTGTATAAGATGATGAGAGGCATTGATCATGTGGATAGTCAGAGGCTTTTTCCCAGGGCTGAAATGACTGCCACAAGAGGGCACAGGTTTAAGATGCTTGGAAGTAAGTACAGAGGAGATATCAGGAGTAAGTTTTTTATGCAGAGAGTGGTGAGTGAGTGGAATGGGCTGCCAGCAACAGTGGTGGAGGTGGATACAATGGGGTGTTTTAAGAGACTTTTGGATAGGTAGGTGGAGCTTAGAAAACGAGAGGGCTATGGTTAACCCTAGTAATTTCTAAGGTAGGGACATGTTTGAAGGGCCAATATTGTGTTGTGGGTTTTTTATGTTTCTGTGTTTCTATGTTCAGCTGATGGCTGCTCCTGAACCTGGAGGTGTGAGACTTTGGGCGAATGCACCAAGTACAAATCCTACACTCAGCTCATATGCTTTATCATCACTTGTAGAATCTTTGAGCAATACAGCATGGATACAAGCCAATTGGCCCATCGAATCCATGATGACCTTTGTCCATCCAGCTAGACCCTATTTCCTGTTTTAGCCCAGATCCTTCCAGGCCCCATGTACCAATCCAAGCGCTTCTTAAATGATACTATTATTTCTGCTTCAGCCACCTCCTCTGGCAGCTCACTCCACATACTCATCATCTTCTGTGTGAAAATGTTGCCCCTTGGTCCTTTTTAAATCTTTCCCCTCTCACACCATACCTGTGACCCCTGGTTTAGGACTCACTGGGGGATGCATCTATGCATCTCAAAATATTTCTATGCAATCACACTTCATTCAAAGTTCAAACTAAATTTATTATTAAAGTGCATATATATCATGGTGGTGGAGTGGAGATACATCTCTTTCCTTTTCTCTACTCGCCTGCATGCTACCCTTGGGCAAGGTGTAGCACCCGCTTAGCCCTTCAATCAGGATCACATGAAGCCATGAGAGCAGGTGGTGGATGGTTGTATGAGTAGCCAGTGCACATCACAGACCTGGATTTGTGACCACTGACGCCAGGCAGACAACCTCTGGAAAGAATTGGTAATGGCTGGGGCCACCCTTCCTTTAAAGACACTACCCAGAAAAAGGCAAAGGCAAGCTACTTCTGTAGAGAAGTTTGCCAGGAACAATCATGGTCATGGACAGGCCATGATTGCCCACAACATACAACATGGCACATGACAAACAAATGAACATATCTGTCATATACCACGCTGAGATTCAATTTCTTGTAAGCGTTCCCAGTAAACACAAAGAAATACAATGAAAAACTGCATACGAACAGAAACAGACAAACAACCAATGTGCAAAGGACAACTGATTGTGTAAATACAAAGAAAAAAAGCAAATAGTAATAGTAAATAAATAAATAATAAATGGTGAGAACATGAGTTGTAGGGTCCTTGAAAGTCAGTCCATAAGTTGTGGCATCAGTTCAGTGTTGTAGTGAGTGAAGTTATCCACTCTGGTTCAGGAGCCTGATGGTTGAATGGTAACACCCATCTCCCTACTATTGAGACCCGTTAGTCCTGGCACTATCCCTGTAATTTTTCTTTTTGCACTTTCTCCTGATTAACCACGTCTTTCCTATAACAGTGTGACAAAATCTGAAAATGTTACTCCAAGATCATCCTTAGCAGCAACTTATACAAACAAAACATAATATCCCAACTCCTGTACTCAGTGATTGGTCTGGAAACTGATTAGCTCTGTATTCAGAGATCTACATATAAACTTCAATTATCTATAAATATTGAGCAATATAAATGGTTCAACTTGATGTGGAACTGTAGGAAGCTAATTAGATAGAATTTTAGACAATGTACACCACAGAACTGCGCCACTTGTCAAACAATCATGGTGTTTGAATCTCACATAAGACTCATAGCAACATTCATTATCTCATCTGATAATCCATTGTTCTTTTATCCCTTTCTCCTCTCCCTCATCTATCCACTGAGCTCCTCTGAAATTATCCTAAACTCAGTGGCCATTTTATTAGGTACACCTGTACACCTGCTTGTTAATGCAAATCAGCCAATCACGAGGCAGCAACTCAATGCATGAAAGCACACAGACATGGTCAAGAGGCTCAGTTGCTCAGTTTGTGGCCATCAAACTCTACAACTCCTCCCTTGGAGGGTCAGACACCCTGAGCTAATAAGCTGGTCCTGGACTTATTTCATAATTTACTGGCATAATTTACATATTACTATTTAACTATTTATGGTTTTATTACTATTTATTATTTATGGTGCAACCGTAACGAAAACCAGTTTCCCCCGGGATCAATAAAGTATGACTATGACTATGACTACGCTGTTCAGACTGAACAGCAGAGTGGGAAATAAATGTGATCTAAGTGATTTTGACTGTTTAATGATTGTTGGTACCAGATGAAGTGGTTTGAGTATCTCAGAAACTGCTGATCTCCTGGGATTTTCATGCACAACAGTCCCTAAAGTTTACAGAGAATGTTGCGAATAATAACAAATAAAAAATCCAATGAGCAGCAGTCCTGGGGCAAAAATGCCTTGTTAATGAGAGAGGTCCAATGAGAATGGCTAGACTGGTTCAAGCTGACAGGAAGGTAATGACATAAGCAACCGCACTTTACAGCAGTGGTGTACAGAAGAGCATCTCTGAATGCACAACACATTGAACTTTGGAAAAGATGGCTACTGCAGCAGAAGACCATGAACATACATTCAGTGACCATTTTATTAGGAACGGGAGGTAACTAATAAGGTGGTTGCTTCATGTATACTGTTCCTCTCAAGCTGATTCCTCAGGCAGCGATTTCCATATTTGAATTAATCTCCAGTTAAAGAAGTTTCACCCACATTCAAATTGCATTTATTCATTGACATTACCCTGAGTGGGGGAATAGATCATAAAGTGTCAATGAATTTATTACTATTAAATGTCAGGTACCAATTTCACATGTTGAATTTGCTTCAATCTAATAAATAACTATTATTGATCTGATAATTCTCCAGTTCCTGAGTCTAAGAGCCTGTGGTAAATTAAGAGGATAAAGCCTGTCTTCACGGCCCACTTACTGCAGAGAGTTGTGGATAAAGTTCAGCGCATCATGGAAACTAGCCTCCTCTCCAGGGATCCTGTCTTGGTCGAGCACCCAGCGTAATCAAAGACCCCTCTCTCCTGGCACGTTCCCTCTACACGCCCCACTCCTCCCCTCATCAGTCAGAAAATATAAAAACATGAACACACATGCCACCGGGCTCAAAGGCAGCTTCTATCCTGCTGTTATAAGACTACTGAACAGTTCACTACTATGATAAAACAGACTCCTGACCTCATTAGTGGCCCTGACTATCATCAGGGAGCCCCACAATCTCAGTCATCCTCTCCTCTCGCTGCTGCTATCGGGTAGGAAGTATAGGATCCATAGGTCCCACAGCACCATGTTCAGGAACAGCCATTACCCTTCAACCATTAGGTTCCTAACTGGCGTGGATAACTTTACGCGCCGCAACACTGAACTGATTCTACAAACTTTGGACTCACTTTCAAGGACTCTACAACTCATGCTCTCAATATTATTTATTACTTAAGTAACATTATGATTTGTTTTTTCCTGTATTTGCACATTTTGTCTTCTTTTGCACGTTGGTTGTTTGTCAGTCTCGGTGTGTAGTTTTTCGTTGATTCTATTTTGGTTTTTTTTGCATCTACTGTGATTGCGCACAAGAAAATGAATCTCAGAGAAGTTTATGGTGACGTATACAATATGTACTTTGATAATAAATCTACTTCATACTGCATTGTCTGCACAGTATATTTTCTGTAATTTCAACACTTTGTCCTACATTCTGCTATTGTTTTACAACAACGCATTGTCGGAACGAAATGGTCTGTATGGACGGTAGGCAAACAAACTTTGTACCTCAGTACATAGAACACAATTCAGTACAGCGCAGGAATAAGCCCGTCATCCCACAATGTTGTGCCGAACCCGTACGTATGATAATCGTAAACCAATTTAATATTCTTCTGGGTGGCAGGGTGAAGGTATGTCTCTGTAGAAGGCGCTTCTTTCCTCTACTGGTCTGCAAGTCACCCTTGGGCAAGGTGTAGCACCCACTTAGCCCCCCGCCCCCCGATCAAGATCAGACGAAGTCATGGAAGCACGTAGTGGACGAGCAAATCACAAGTCCTAGTTATGTGATCACTGACACCAGGCAGGCAATCTCTGAAGAGTATTGATAATAGCTAGGGTCGCCTATCTTGTAAAGCCAGTGCCCAGATGTAGGCAGTGGCAAACTACTTGTGTAGAAAAAATTGCCAAGAATAATCATGGGACCATGATTATTCATCTCATACGACACAGCACATAATGATGAAAATGATGAATTTACTTCCTCAGCTGTACTTTCAAATGCAGCTTAGCAGTGTCTTTCTGAATGTTACTTCCTCTTTTATAAACATCTCCTTTGTTAAATGTGTTTTGTAAATGGAAATTATCTGTTGTATCAGGAATCAGTTGCAATTACATTGGATTAATTAACTGAAGATTAATGAGAATTTTTTGTAACTTGTATGGGAGGTTCATAGTTATTTCTAATGCAATGCCTCATTATTATAATTTGTCCCTTGACACATCTTGGCTGGAAGCATATCACTCATTTAATCTAATGCTCCGTACCTTTAGCTGGCTCTGAGGCAAATGTGTACGCAGCGTTTCTGCAGTTGATAATGCAGCCACATGGCAGATGAATCCATCGTTCAGACAGAACAAACAGTGGCGTTATAGCAGCCGCTAGCAAGGTCAGGACGAAGCCCAGGGACTCAAAGGACACCTTCTCGGCTTTGGTGATATGATTGACGAGCAATTGTATCTGTAGAACACAGGGGGACAGTCAAGCACGTGCTGAGCCACAGGGAGCATTAATCCTTGAAATTAGAGCACACGTCAAAGCTAATGAGGATGAAAACATCGCTTACTTTTCAAAACCCAGTAAAATTTTCACTATAGTTTGTGCTCTTTTTTCAGGGGGAGGAGAATAATTTTTCTAATTATAAAGAGAGTTGCTATGAAACAAATATGTAATGCTCAAGCATTGGTCAACCCTCACTTGGAGTATTGTGAGCAGTTTTAGGCCCCTTATCTAAAAAAGGATGTGCTGCTATTGAAGAAATTCCAGAGGAGGTTTACAAGAATTATCCCAGGAATGAACGTATGAGGAGGATTTAATGGCTCTGTGCTGGTACTTGCTGGAGTTTAGAAGAATGAGGGGAACCTCATTGAATCCCATCAAACAGTGAAAGGCCTATCTGTAGATAGAGAGGATAGGGAGAGGATGTTTCCTTACAGTAGGGGAGTTAGGGACCAGATGGCACAGCCTTTAGTACAGAAGGACATACCATTAGAACAGAGATGAGGAGGAATTTCCTTGGTCAGCAGGTAGTAGATCTGTGGAATTCATTTTCTCAGAAGGCTGTGGAGGTCAAGTCATTGAGTATATTTAAAGTGGAGGTTGAGAGGTTCTGTCGATTGGTCTCGGTCTGAAATGTCGACTGTACTTTTTTCCATAGATGCTGCCTGGCCTGCTGAGTCCCTACAGCATTTTGTGTGTGTTGCATTGATAGGTTCTTTATTAGTAAGGGTGTCAAAGGTTATGGGGAGGAGGCACAAGAATGGGATTGAGAGGGATAAGAAATCAGCCATGATGGAATGGCCTAATTCTGCTCGTACATGTTATGGTCTTCTGAAAGAAAAGGTAAGCAGATAAAAATATTTTGGATATGAAGGGTTGTTGATGCTGGAATCTGGAGCAACACACAAGATGCAGGAAGAACTCAACAGATCAGGCAGCATCTATGGAGGGAAATGGACAGTTGACATCACAGGTAGATGAAGGATCCCAACCTGAACATTGACTATCCATTTCCCTACACCATTGCTGCTGACCCACTGAGTTCCTCTGGGTGACTTATGAACACACCGGTTCATTTTTACAAGGGATGCCGTGACAGAGAGACCTGGACTCTCACCCAGACAAATGAATTGCTGAGGTTACTAAGGAAAGCCAATGGAGCCTGAGGCTTGAAGTAGAGAGAAAGGTAAGTTATGCCAAAACTCGATAAATTGACAGGTAGATCAATGATAGGGTAGAGTGCAGATGTGAGGGAGGATGTCAAAGCTGGAAGGTTTGAGCTATAAGGAAAGGTTGGATAGGCTGGGGCTTTTATCTCCCCACCCCCCAGATATTTATAAAATTATGAGGGGCACTGAGGCACTGATAAGTTCTATGGTCAGTCTTTGTCCCAATGTAGGGCAGTCTAACATAAGAAGGCTGAATGTGAGAGCATTGTAATTTAAAGGGAGGCCTGAGAGATAAGTTTTCCACCCGGAGGATGGTGAATATTAATAATAATTATTAAAAGAAACAGGATGGTAACAAACCTTCTGCCCTTAAAAAGCCTCTGCCCATCTGACCAATTAACCTACTAAGCTATGTCTTTGGAATATGTGTGGAATCTGATGTGGTGATGGGAAGAATGCACATATGCCTTCCAGACACCACTGGGAATTGAACCCACGTCACTGGTGGTGTAATAGTATTACGTCTACAGAGCCACCACAGCGTATCAATTGATCCCAGCATTGATCATCCCCCAAAGCTGCAAACTCTTGTTACTGGATCAATGTTCCAGCCCTCTGCTTCCTATCCAAGTGCATTAACCACTACACAAACGTACTGTGGGAAGAAGCGGTAGAGCTGGGTACAATGACAATGTTTGGAAGACATTTGTATAGGTACACACAAACTACGGGAAGGAGGTCGAGCCTTTGGAGAGGCTGCAGAAAAAGTTCACCAGGATGCTGCCTGGATTAGATGGTATGAGCAACAAGCAGAGGTTGGACAAAATTGGATTGCTTTCACTGGAGTGTTGGAGAATATATTAGAAGTCTATAGAGTTATAAGAGGCATAGATTATTTTTTTGGAGATACAGCATAGTAATAATCCTTCTGGCCTAATGAACTCACACCACCCAATTACACCCATGTGACCAATTAAGCTGCTAACTCACACAGTATGTTTTGGAATGTGTGAAGAAACTGGAGCACCCGGATGAAACCCATGCAGTCAAGGGGGGAACATACAAACACCTTATAGGCTTTGGTGGGAACGGAACTCGGGTTGCCGGTGCTGTAATAGCATTACACTAACCCCTACACTACCATGTTGCCCACCCAGGATAGATGGTCTCAATCTTTTCCCCAGGATAGAGGTGCCAAGTACTAGAGGACGAACAATTATGCAATGGGAGGAACTTTAAAGATCTCTGGGGCTGGGTTTACTTAGAGTACACAGAGAGCAGTAGATGCATAGAACGGGCTGTCGGGGAGATGGTGTAACTGGATAGTGACTTTTAAAGTCATACAGTATAGAAAGAAGCCCTTTGACCCATTTGCCAATTAACTGCCTCCTATCCATATATCTACCCAAGAGCCTTTTGAATGGCTGATGGACACTTGAACACGGAGGAAGTGGAGAGATATAGGCCACTCACGGGCAGATGAGCTGTATCTTAAACGGGCAAAGTGTTAGCAACGTGGGAAGAAGAGTTTGGTCTTGCGTTGTACTGCTCCCTGTTCCACGTCGTAGGTGTTCTCAGCAGGCAAGTGCTGTTGAGGGGGTGGTGAATGTAGACACTAACCTACACAAGTGCATTAGGTACAGTATGTGCATAAAAAGGAGGGGACAAAAGTGATCTGAGGAGGCACAGGAGATTACGCAGTGGCTGGACATCCAAACCAACACATAGAAAGTGCTGGAGGAAACCGGCAGGTCAGACAGCATTAATGGAAATTAATAAACAGTTGACGTTTAGGACCGAGACCCTACATCAGGACTGGAAAGGAAGGGCGAAGATGCAAGCCTGAGAAGGTGGGGAGAGGGGAAGGAGTACAAGATAGAGGCGACTGGTGGGGTCAGGTGGGTGTGGGGGGAAAGATGAAGAGGAGGCGCCGAGGCAATGAAACTCAACCACTAGACTTAGCAAAGAGCCTGCACAGACACAATGGTACCAATGGCGATGTTCTGAGCTGTGTGTCGTAACGTTTTGCTCATAACCTTTTTTTTTGGCAAACTGAGCGATTTTCTCCCCCTTTGGTCTCTAAGTGTGTTTGTTTTTTACACGCACGACTGCGGAAATGCCGCCCACTCACAGAGCAGAGCCGGAGTGAAAGATATCAATAAGATCGAAAGAGTGCAGAGAAAATTTGCAAGTATGTTAGCGGGACTTGAGGACCTGAATTACAGGGAAAAATTGAATAGGTCAGGACGTTATTTCCCTAGAGTGTGAGAGGATGAGGGGAGATTTGATAGCGGTATACAACATTATGAGGTGAATAGATGGTGTAAAAGCAAGTAGGCCTTTTCACTGATGTTGGGGGAGACTAGAACTAGAGGTCATTGGTGAAAGGCAAAATGCTAAAGGGAAGCATGAGGGGGAGCGTCTTCACTCAGAGGATGGTGAGAGTGCGGAACGAGCTCCAGTGGAAGTGGTTCCATTTCAACATTTAAGAGAGCTGTGGATGGGAGTGGTATGGAGGGCTATGCAGGTCGATGGGACTAGCTAGATTAGTAGTTCGGCTTGGCTAGATGGGCCGAATGGTCTGTTTCTGTGATGTCATGTCCTAAGACTTCTACACGATACTATTGCATTGCACTGAAATTGCAGTTTTTAAACATTGGATGAGAAAGGGTTCTCAGCTTACTCCGAGTGCACGTTTCCCATACACTTTAGGCGAGAAGTGTCCGGTCTGTGAGTGCAGGGCTTGCGCAGGGAATACACAGCGCGACTGTCTGAACGGCCGGCTTGGTGTATTCAGTCATCAGCAATGCAGTAGCAACGAGGTTTTCCCGTAGGATATCTTGATCCTTATTAGTGGGGAAATCAGGTTACGGTGCAATCGCTTTTCTGGTTTGTAAGCAAATTGTTCAGTTAAGTCTATCGCATATATGCACGTCCAAAATCATGGCGGGAAGCAAAGAGTTAAGTAGATAGATAGTAGAGGTGTCGTACGTACCATCAGAGGAAGCCATAGCACAATCCTTGTCATGGCTAAAATCAAGGCAAAACGCTTTTGAGCGAAGGCGACCGCCCGGTTAGTCGACCCGAAGTCCCCGGTCGGACATTGCGGTGAATGAGAGGTCTCGGAGCGACTCTGGAAGTCGTTGCTCCAGTTTACATCAGTCCTCAAAGTTCTGTCCCCCGGATCCTCCAAGACAGGGACTTTGCTGGCCGGAGTCGCGCCGTCTGCCACTTGGTGATAATTGGGAGAGAAGGGTCCGCGATGTTGCCAATCGGAACAAAGCAGTTTGTAGGTGAGCGGGACGGAGAAGCCAATGAGAACAACGAGGCAGACGGAGTACAGACCAAAGAGGAATGGAACGTAAGAGCTTCTGTGGTCGGCGAGGCATCCCCATGGCGTTGGAACGTAGGAACCCCATCCCAAAACTGGAAGCAGACACACGAACAGGCTACAGCCCCAGCAAATCGCCAGGATCCATGTCATGGACATACAAGTCCGTCTCCCTTTGCAAAGACTGGAACCGCTGGTGGTGTAGTAATTATAGGTGACAATCAGTGAAGACTTTAGAGCACTGGAGACCCCGTGCAGTAAGTAGAGCACGGCCGCTGCGGGGCAGGCGAAGGTGAGTACCGCCTTACTCGCCCACTGAAGGGGCATAAATATGGTCATCGCCACCACATACAGGAGGTCATCCGCGGAAAGCGAGGCCACGATCATCACGAGGGAATTCCTGTTCTTCGTCCTGTGCAGGCAAACGAGCGAGTAGACGCTGCCCGGGAGGATGAGGAGGCTGGAGAGGAGAGTGAGGGAAAAGACAAAGAGATTCACCGGTCTCTCCGCGGGTGGAGTAGCCGTTCTGGGATCATCACTGACCGAGTAGATTGTGTTCGTGGGCCATGTAACCGGGCTATCAGACATGGTTCCCCTGGGAATGGAACAATTATCTCTCAAATTAAAGCAGTCCCGCACACCTCGCCCCGGTTCTCATGCCTTAACTCGTCCGCAGCAATGTTCTGTGTAAAGCCGGGCAGGCGCTTACTCTTCAGGTCGCTGTCCCGATATCGTGGTGCTGAAAAGCTGCTCGCTCTCACTTGCTTTGTCCTGGTGGTTGAGTTTGGAGTAAATTAATTGATCCACGGTGAACAGTTCTCTGTACTACTTACCATCTCACTACTGATGAATGAGGTACAGACTATCCTACCAATTCTTTGTTCAAAAAAAAGCTTAACTGTCGTCGAGAGAGAAAGTGTTATAAAGGCTACATTTCGTGCACGTTTGCATTGACTGAGAATAGGTCTGGCGGTGATCTGACGCGCCCAAGTTGCGTCACTGCCTCATCTACATACAATCCATAACCAGGAAATCAGAATTCTTCGGTGACTACTGCACGTGTTTGCACAAACTTACTACCAATCTGCATCTTATGCATGCTGAAGTGCCCTCGCAAATGCTTTGCAGCGGAGCGGGGCTGCTATAGTTACCTTCGCGTTAGACTTGGTTTTCAAAGAAGTCTGGTGATCAAAGGGGAAGCTTCGGGACCCAGGTGCGAATTGCCCATTCATTTATGCAATACGTACTACCTTATGTTAATAGCTTCTGGGGCGATGCATGCTCGTTTTATCAAATGACCTCAAGGGTAGATGCAATCATTATTGCAAGAGAAAAATACTGCGCCTTTCCACAATGAACTACACAATAATACAGCACAGAAGCAGGTTATTCGGCCCATCAAGTCCATGCCCAGCAAAACATACACTTACACGAATTTGAGGCATTATAAGACAGATCACACCTGGGGTATCGTGAGCAGTTTTGGACCCCTTATCTAAGAAATGAAGTGCTGGCGTAGGAGAGGGTCGAGAGGAGGTTTACGGGAATGAAAGGATTAACGCGTGAGGAGAATTTGATGGATTTGGGTCTACACTGGCTGGAGTTTAGAAAAACGAGGGAGAGATTTCATTGAAAGCAATTGAATATTGGAAGGCGTAGATACAGGGGTAATGTGTCCTATAGTGGGAGAATCTAGCATCAGAGGGCACACCCGCAGACTATAAGAAAGTCCCTTTAGAACAGAGATGAGGTGGTGAATCTGCAGAGTTCGTTGCCACAGTTGTCTGTGGAAGTCAAGTGTTTGCGTATATTTAAAGAGGAGGTTGATAGGTTGTTGTTTAGGAAAGGTGGCAGAGGTTCCGGAAAGAAGGCGGATGAATGGGGTAAAGAGTGATAATAAATCGGCCATGATGAAATAGCGGAGCAGACTCGATTGGCCGAATGGTCTAATTCTGGTCCAATGTCTTATGAATTAATCTTACTCTGATCTCCTTTAACCTTCCTCACGTTTCAACCAACTCCTTCCGGCTTCAGTACTCAACTGAGTGCCAGACGCAGTTTAGAACGGCTAAGTAACCCACCAATCGAGTGTTTTAAGGGTGTAGGAGGAAACTGCAGAAAGAAGAAACCTGCACAATCACAGTGAGAACATTGCAAACTCCACACCAACAGCTCTAGAGCCCAAAATTGAACCTGGGTCACCGCACTGTGAAGCAGCAGCTCTACTCGCTGCAGGGCCCCCTAAACACAGAGTGTTTTAGAGAGTTTTGTAGCCAGTTAGATACAATTCTGTTATGATCCAATGGATTGGATACTCTCAATGGGCTGAATGGCCGACTTAATCTCACAGAAAAGCCCATTACTGTTTAAATGCAGGAGATGAAACCATTCATTTGTGGACACCAAGCCCACATAAAGCCAAATAACAATGATCAGGTGGCTCTGCTTTAATGGAGTTGGTTGGGAATGATTATTGGCCATAAGAACATAAGAAATTGGAGCAGGAGTAGTCCTGTTGTCCTGTAGTCCTCAAGAGAAGCAGGCCTCTTGAGACTGCACCTCCACTCAATAGGATGGAGCTCAGAAAAATAGAAGGCTGTATGGGTAACCCTGGGTAATTTCTAAGGTAAGGACATAATCAGCACAGATTTGTGGGCCAAAGGGCCTGTATTGTGCTGTAGATTTTCTGTGTTTCTATGTTAAATCATGACTATTCTGGCCACGAAGTCAGCTCCACCTACCTGCATTTTCCCCATAACCCTTATATCCCCTGTTATGCAAAAATACATCTAACTGCGAACTAACTACACCCAGTAGCCACTTTATTAGGTACTTCCTGTACCTAATAAAGTGGCTACAGGAGTGGAATTTGACATGGTTTTCTGCTGCTGTAAGCCATCCATTTCAAGTTTTGATGAGTTCTAGTCTCAACTAGATCTGTCCTTCTGACAGATCCTCTAGCACCGCACCCACAGTCTCGTCCCCATTCTATCACAGAGATTCTGTTTGTTCTCTCCAACTTCCTTTATAAAGCTGACACTTGATCATTCTGCACTTGGAATATTTTGAAAAGTTTGGCCCATTATCTAGGAAATGGTGAGCTGGCAGGGGAGTGTGTCCAGGAGGCTCAAGAGAATAATCCCAGGAATTAAAGGGTTAATGTACAAGGAGAATTTGGTGACTCTGGGCCTGAACTCACTGGAGTGTAGCAGAATGGAGGGGAAATTTCATTGAAATATATCAATTATTGAATGACCTAAATAGAGTGAATGTAGAGAATATTTCCTATAGTGGGGGAGTCAAGGACCATAGGGCACAGCCTCAGAATACAAGAATGCCCCTTTAGAAAAAAGATTACAAGAAATTTATTTTAGCTGGTGGGTGGTGAATCTGGGAGTTAATTGCAACAGACGGCTGTAGAGGCCAAGTCACTGGGTATATCTAAAGCAGAGGCTGATAAGTTCTTGATTAGTGAGGGCATCAAAGGTTATGGGGAGAAGGCAGGAGACTGGGTTTGAGGGGGGATAATAAATCAGTCATAAATGGTGGAGCAGACTTGATGGTCCAAATAGCCTAATTCTGCACCTATGTCTTATTGCCTCCCCTACTCTGCGATTGTCAATACGCTTGCCTTCTAACTTCTCATTCCTGATGACAGAGACTCAAAACATTGTACTCTGTTTGTTACAACATGGATGCTGCCTGGAATGTTGACCATTTTGTTTTCATCATAGACTTGCAGCATCAGCAGGTTTTGTTCAATTTTTAATCTCCATTCAAATCCAGTCCATCACAGGTAAAGCCCTCCCCACCCATGGAGCACATCTAAAGGAGGACTGTCACAGGAAAGCAGCATCCATTATCAAGGACCCTCACCATGCAGGCCATGCTCTCTGCTTGCTGCTGTCACTGGGAAGGAAATACAGGAGCCTTAGGTTTCAGAAACAGTTATTACCCTGCAACCATCAGCCTTCTGAACCAGTGTGGAGAACTTCACTCACCTCAACACGAAATTGATTGCTCAAACTACAGACTCACAGTCAAGGACTATAAAACTCATATTGTCAATCTTTTAATATTTATTTATTTATTACTGTTAGTTTGTTTTCATCTTTTTTGTATTTGCACAATTAGTTGTCTTTTGCACATTTGTTGCCCGTCTTTAGAAACCTAGAAAACCTAGAGCACAATACAGGCCTTTCGGCCCACAATGTTATGCTGAACATGTACTTACTTTAGAAATTACCTCAGGTTACCCATCGCCCTCTATTTTCTAAGCTCCATGTACCTATCCAGGAGTCTCTTAAAAGACCCTATTGTATCTGCCTCCACCACCGCCACTGGCAGCCCATTCCACGCACTCACCACTCTCTGCGTAAAAAACTTACCCCGTGACATCTCCTCTGTACCTATGTCCAAACACCTTAAAACTGTGCCCTCTCATCTTAGCCATTTCAGCCCTGGGAAAAAGCCTCTGACTATCCACACGATCAATGCCTCTCATCATCTTATACACCTATGTCTTTATGTGCAGTTTTTCATTAATTGGTGCGTCATTTATATTTACTGTAAATGCCTACAAAAAGTGAACCACAGGTGACATATAGGTACTTTGATAATAAAATTTACTTTGAACTTTGACCTAATCTCCATTCAAGTCCAATTGAGCTTTTAGTAGATTAATTGCACTTCAAACATTATGTTAGCTGGAGAGAAGTGTTTTTTCTGCACTCAGTAATGATTTATAGAATTTGCTGCCTGAAAGGATGTTGGAAGCAGATGTAACTGTAAATTTCATAGGGCTACTGGATTAATAGTTTGCAAGGAGAAAAATGGAAAATGTTATAAACACTGTTTCATTACAATATGTTCCAATTCAATTTTAAGAAAATCATTTTATTAAACACTTGGTAGCACAAAAAGAAACATTTTATATTATTCAAGTGAACAGTTGTCAATCACATTCTGTCATTCTGGACAACAGCATATATTCAACAGTCCTTGGCACCACATGGATTTGAGGCCCAATCTCCTCAGTCAACACGGGAAACAAACCATTTTTAAGAGAAAAGTAAACAATGGTCTCACATTCCGTCTGCTATTCTCGACCCCTACACAACATCAAATATTGTTCATTTATTGGTTTACCACAGCACAGGACCTTCCTGTGCAATCTTTCCCCTTACTGGTTTTTCACTTGGCACCTACCAGCCTTCTCCTTCCCACTCTCACCCCACCTTCTTTATAGGGCCTCTGCCCCCTCCCTCTTCAGTCCTGGTGAAGGGTCTTGGCATGAAACATTGACTGTTCATTTCCACGGATGCTGCCCGACCTGCTGAGTTCCTCCAGCATGTAGTGCGTCCTGTCCAATGAGATGCACTCGCCAGCAACACAACTCTTTGTCACTCATCCCAACACAGGACAATTCATGATAACCAATTGACCTACTGACTGGAACATCTTTGGACTGTAGGATCAAACTGGAGCTCCCAGAAGATACCCACGTGTTTACAGGGAGCACATACAAACTCCTTATGATGGCACTGGAATTAAACTCTAATACCCCAAGCGGTAATAGCATCGCGCTAAAGTCATATCTTTCTCCTTTCAGGCTTTAACACTACTTCCAAATCTAATCAAAAGATGCTTATTTCCATCAACAACAAAATCATCTTCTTTGATGCTCATGAGCAAATAACATCAATCACATGATAATGCACAAAATGCTGGAGGAACTTAGCAGGTCAGGCAGCATCTGTGGAAAGGAATATCCAGTCAATGCCTTTGGCCCAGAGACTTTATCAGGACTACAAAGGAAGGGGGAAGAAGGTAGAATAAGAAGGTGGGTGTAGAGGATGGAGTACAAACTGGAAGATGATACGTGAAGTCATATAGACAAATGAAGGAGAAGGTAGGTTGGTGGATGAAGGGGTTGCTGTGAGAACCTGGGAAGTGAAAGGTGGAAAAGCAGAAAAATTGAAGAAGAAAGAATCCGTGTCTTCATGGTGGAGGACATGTTTAACTAGCAAAAGAGAGATGTTATGGATGCAATGGGAGGTGAGGTCCTCGGTACAATAGCTATCACTGAAGATATAGTGCTGACCAAACATGTGCGCCTGAAGATAGATGTTCCCTGCTCCTGATGTAATACATCCCAGGGTACTGAAAAAAATGGGAGGTTATAGTAGAGGCTTTGGTGATAATTTACCAAAATTCTTTAGACTCGGGACAGGTCCTGGCAGATTGGAAGACAGTGAATGTGACTGTTCAAAAAAGGATGTAGGAAAAAGGTAGGTAACAATAGGCCATGTAGTTTAAGATCTGTAGTTTGAAAAATGCTTGAAGCTATCATTAAAGAAGAAATAGTGAGGCATCTGGAAAGAAATGGATCCATCAGGCAGACGCAGCGTGGATTCAGCAAAGGCAGGTGGATAGAGGGGAACAGATGAATGTTATTTACTTGGATCTCCAGAAGGCATAGGATAAGGTGCCGCATAAAAGACATCCATAAGATAAGGATGCATAGAGTTGAGAGAGATTTATTAGCATGGATAGAGGATTGGTTAACTAATAGAAAGCAGAGAGATGGGATACATGGATGTTACTTTGGTTGGTAATCAGTGGTGAGTGGTGTGCCACTAGAGTCGGTGATGGGCCCGCAACAGTTCACATTGACGACCTGGAAGAGGGGACTGAAAGTACGGTATCTAAGTTTGCTGATAATACTAAACTGAGTGGGAAAAGCAAATTGTGCAGAAGATACAGAGAGTCTGCAGAGAGATATAGATAGATTGAATGAGTGGGCAATGATCTGGCAGATGGAGTACAATGTTGGTAGATGCAAGGTCATCCATTTTGGAAGAAAAAATATGATCGGATTATTATTTAAATGGTAAAAAATTGCTTCATGCTGCTGTGCAGAGGGACTTGGGAGTACTTGTGCATGAATCACAAAAGGTTGGTTTGCAGGTGCAGCAGGCTATCAAGAAGGCAAATGGAATATTGGTCTTCATTGCTAGAGGGATTGAATTTAAGAGCAGGGAGGTTATGCGGCAACTGTACAGGGTACTGGTGATGCTGCACCTGGAGTACTGCGTGCAGTCCTGGTCTCCTTACTTGAGGAAGGATATACTGGCTTTGGAGGCAGTGCAGAGGAGGTTCACCAGGTTGACTCCAGAGATGAGGGGGTGAGACTCTGAGGAGAGATTGAGTCGCCTGGGACTATACTCACTGGAGTTCAGAAAAGTTAGAGGAGATCTTATAGAAACATATAAAAGTATGAAAGGGATAGATAAGATAGAGGAAGGAAAGTTGTTTCCACTAATAGGTGAGACTAGAACTAAGGAACATAGCCTCAAGATTCGAGGGAGTAGATTTAGAACGGAGATGAGGAGGAACTGCTTTTCGCAGAAAGTGTTGAATCTGTGGAATTCTCTGCCCAATGAAGCAGTGGAGGCTACCTTAGCAAATATATTTAAGACAGGGTTGGATAGACTTTTGCATAGTAGGGGAATTAAATGTTATGGGGAAAAGGCAGGTAGGTGGAGATGTGTCCATGGCCAGATCAGCCATGATCTTATTGAATGGTGGAGCAGGCTTAACAGGCCAGACGGCCGACTCCTGCTTCTATTTCTTATCTTCTTATGTAGAGGAGGATGGACTATGGGAGAAGGAAAAGTATGAGGGGCACCAGAGGGAGATGAGGGGCAGGTGAGGAGAGAGGAGATGAGCCAGAATGGCTCATGGAAGAAGAGAGAAGGGAGAAAAGGAGGATCGCATGATTTGTTTCAAGTCATGTGTCTAATCACTGAAGAAAACAATCATCAATTAAGCTGTTTAATACATTAACTACTACGAACCAGTGTTTTCTCAAACAGTGTGAGTTGCACATAAACTAATTAGAATTTGTAATATCACTTTTCTAAACTGATTACAAAGTTCTCGCTGTCTTCCAATCATACCAGGGAGGGCTGATGGACCAGCTGTGTCTGTCTTCTTGGATTTGGCGGCATCATGTGGCCAATCTTGTGGCAGCAACCCATGCAATAAAAGCATGCAGACATGTTCCGTCCAAACATTAGAATGGTCAGAAATTTGATCGAAGTGACTTTAACCATGGAATAATTGCTGATGCCAGATGTGATAGTTTATCTCAGAAACTGATCTCCTGGGATTGTCACACACAATAGTCTATAATGTTGTGGAATGGAACAAAGCCATTCATTCCTGTTTCGTCACTTTAATGTGACTCCTAATATGTTAAATGTTCCTCAGTGCTTCTCCAGTTCAAAGGCAAATAGGGATGTCTAGGTTCTGGGTATGTTTGCATAAGTGCAAACCAGAATACAAGAGCTGGTGGAATGGGTTGAAATTTTTCTCCCTGCGTTTCTGTATTCTGTAATTGTTATACATAGAATGCAGGACACAGAAAAGTACAGCACTGGAGCATGTTGGTTAGTTTGTGATGTGTCGAACTAGTTAATCTAGCAACCTGATGCCTAATTAAGATAATCACTTCTTCCTACATGATGTCTGTATTTCTCCGTTCTCTGCACATTCATGTGCCTCTCAAATGCCTCTCACATATTTGCTTCCAGTGCCTCCCCCAGCTCTCTTGCCTCGCACATCTCCTTGGAATTTACCCCCCCCCCCCATATCAAATGCATCCTCTCTGGGATCAGACTTTCAATCCTGGTAAAAAGATACTAGTTGTACATCAAGCAACACACATAAAAGTTGCTGGTGAATGCAGCAGGCCAGGTAGCATTTCTAGGAAGAGGTACAGTCGACGTTTCGGGCCGAGACCCTTCGTCAGGACTAACTGAAAGAAGAGCTAGTAAGAGATTTGAAAGATTCATTGTACATCTATGCTTCTTGTAACCTGATAAAGCTCCCTTCAGCCAGTCCCTTTCCAGGGAAAACAACTCAAAGTTGCCCAAACTCTTCTTATAGCACGTGCCCTCTCATGCAGGCTGCATCATGGAAAACCTCTTCTGTATCCTCTCCAAAGCTCTCTCATCCTTCTTATAATTTGGCACTCACAACTGCATGCAATACTCTAGATGTAGCTGTAAAAGAGTTTTATAAAAATACAGAATAATCCTGACCCTTGAAATCAATGCCTCAACTAAAGAAGATTAGCATGCCATATACTGTATTTTCTTCCCCACATTATCAATATGTGTGGCCGTTGATAGGTAGTTCTGGGCCTTGTTGCGCCTTGAGATAAGAGAGACTTTTGGTTGCACAAATGAAGAGGCAATCAGATGCAAACTATGAATTAGTAGTACGCTCGCTCAAGTTGAGGATGATGTTCTCCTAATGGGTTGTCTTAGGAGGGACGGTGCTCAGGAGGCTGTAGAGGCTGATCTAGGATCCACATATTCTGATGCTGCATGGGCAAGAGTAAGTAGTGGCTGTGATAAATGGTTGGGTCTTTTGGCAGTTCATTCTCTCCTTTCACACTATCACTTGTTCTCAATGGCATAACCAGAAGTTCGCTCTCATGTACCGCAGCTCCTTCTGGTATAAAATGAAATCAAATCTGTAGAACGAGGTGACATGGGATTGGAAGATATAGAATCCTTGTGGGCAGATTTAAGAAACGTCAAAAGTAGACAGACCCTGGTGGGAGTTATTTACATGCCTCTGAACAGTGGCCACGACGTGGACTACAAATTACAGTAGCAGATTGAATAAACATGTCCAAAAAGGCAATGTTACATTAGTCATGGGGGATTTCAATTGGCAGATAGATTGGGAAAATCAAATTGATGCAGAGAAAGAATCTGTGGAATGCCTCCGAGATGGCTTTTTGGAGCAGCTTGTGGTTGAGTGCACTAAGGAATCCCCAAATCTGCATTAGATGTTATGTAATGAATCAGATTTGATTAGGGAACTGAAGGAAATGGAGTATGGAACCTTTAGTGATCATAATATGATAGAATTCACCCTGCAGTTTGAGAAGGAGAAGCTAAAGTCAGATGCATCAGTAATACAGTGGAGTAAAGGGAATTACAGAGGCATGAGAGGGGAGCTGGCCAAAGTTGACTGGAAGGGCACACTAGCAAGGATGATGGCAGAGCAGCGAGGGCTGGAGTTTCTGGGAGCAACCCTGAGGGCGCAGGATAGATACATCACAAAGGAGACAATGTATTCTAAAGGCATGATGCAACCATGGCTGACAAGGGAAGTCAAAGCCAACATAAAAGCAAAGGAGAGGGTGTCTAATAGAGCAAAAATCAGTGGGAAATCAGAGGATTGGGAATTTTTTAAAAACCATCAGAAGGCAACTGAAAAATACCATAAGGGGAGAGGGGATGAAATATGAAAGTAAGCTCGCCAATAATGTCAATATGATACCAAAATTTTTTTTCAGATATATAAAGAGTAAAAGAGAAGTGAGAATGGATATTGGACTGCTGTAAAATGACACAAGGAAAAGGCGAATGAACTGAATAGTTATTTTGCATCAGGCTTCACGATCATGATGGAAGAGAGGAGTAGTACGCTGAACGTTCGAGAGTGTCAAGGGGCAGAAGTGAGTACAATTGCTATTACTAGGGAGATGGTGCTTGGGAAACTGAAAAGTCTGAAGGTAAATAAGTCACCTGGTCCTGATGGACAATACTCCAGAGTTCTACAAGTGGTAGCTGAAGAGATTGTGGAGGCATTAGTGATGATCTTTCAAGAATCAATAGATTCTGGGAAGGTTCCAGAAGAGCGGAAAATTGCAAATGTCACTCCACTCTTCAAGAAGGCAGGGAAGCAGAAGAAAGAAAATTATAGGACAGTTAGTCTGACCTCAATGGTTGGGAAGATGTTGGAATTGATTGTTAAGGATGTGATTTTGGGGTACTTGGAGGCACATGACAAAATAGGCCAAAGTCGGTATTGCTTCCTCAAGGGAAAACCTTGCCTGACAAATCTGTTGGAATTCTTTGAAGAAATAACAGGGAGGATAGAGAAAGGAGAACCTGTAGCTGTCCTGTACTTGGATTTTCAGAAGGTCTTTGAGAAGGTGAGGCTGTTGAAGTAGACAAGAACCCACAGTATTACAGGAAAATTCACAGATTTAAGCACTAGGTCCAGGCTGGAAGTAAGGAAATGTTGCACAATTGGAAAGTCCAGCTTTTGGGTGAAGAAAGGCTGTACCTGTCCTCTGGAGTAAACAAATACATGGGAACATTGTACACCTTCTCTGTAACTGTAACAATTTATTCAGCATTCTGTTAGTATTTTCCCCTGTGTTACTTCAGTGCACTGTTGCAATGAATTGGTCTGTATGGATGGCACATAAGACTAAGATTTTCTTTATACACTATCAGAAATAGGTTTATTCACACGGACCCACCTGTTTCAAGCAGGCTTCAATCATATGGGTGTCCAAGAACAATGTGGCAGCCTACCTCAGTCTCTATAGTCCAGTAGCATTTACATCCACTGTGATGAAATGTTTTGAGAAGTTGATGATGAAAAATATCACTCACCCACTCCACCAAAATCCCCGCCACCACTACTTTATCATCTCCTGTCAGAATCAGCCTATGTACAGACACTCCTGTGCCTAGCACCACTTTATCAATTGTTCAGTAGCACTTACATCTACCGAGATGAAATGCTTTGAGAAGTTAGTAATGAAAAATATCAACTCCTGCCTGAGGAGTGACTTGAATCTGCTCCAATTTGCCTACTGAGGCGGGAGGAGAAGATGGCAGTGCGACGCAGCGCGCGCAGCTCTCCAGTGAAATGATATTGAATTTGTAAGTAGGATTCCGTGCACAATTCTGATTTGATGGAGACAGACGTGAGAAGCAGAGGAACATCTGGAGAAACTTCTGAAATGCCCAGTTTGCTGCCGCTGCTACTGTGCAATCGAGAATCTCCGGAGGGAAGGCCCCAAAATCCCCGGCTTTGCCTGCTGCTAGCGACCGAGGCTGAGGTCAAAGCGATCGGCAGAGATGGTGCTCGGTACTCGGTGTCGGAGGGCTGGACGGAGGCGCGAAGTTTTCGGACGACTCAGAGTCGGACTGTGGTCGGGCATGGCAGGGAGAGTTTTCTTCCTTCTCCTGTCTGCGTGAGATGTGGGACTTCCGAGAGACTTTGAACTTTTTTACTGTGCCATGGCCTGTTCTTCATCAAGTTATGGTATTGTTGCACTGTTGTAGCATATGTTTTAATTATGTGGTTTTTATCAGTTTTTCAGTCTTGGTCTGTCCTGTGTTTCCGTGATATCACACTGGAGGAATATTGTATCATTTCTTAATGCATGCATTACTAAATGACAATAAAAGAGGACTGCATGTCCTCATAATCATAATCACACTGTAACTACAGATCAATAGCAGTTCCACTTCATTGGCTCTTCACTTAACCCTGGAACATCTGGTCAATGAAGATGCATACAGCTCTACATTCAATACTATCATCCACTCAAAACTAATCAATAAGCTCCAAGACCGAGGCCTCAGTACTTCCCTGTGCAATTGAATTCTCAATTTTCTCACTTGCAGATCCTGTTTAGTTTGGATTTGCAACAACATTTCCTCCATCAGCACAGGTGAACCACAGGGCTGTGTGCTTAGCCCCTGCTCTACTTGTCTTATATCTCTGACTGTGTGGCTCAGTACCGCTCCAATGCCATAATTAATTTTTCTGACAACAGCAGTGTTGATGGACAAAACACAGATGGTAATGGATTGGCATACAGAAGGGAATCTGAAAATCTGGCTGAATGGTGCAATAGCAACAACCTCACACTCAATATCAGGAAAGCCAAAGTGCTGATTATTCATGTCATATGACACAGCTCATAATGATGATGATGAAAGAAGTAGAGTACAATAGAGAAAATATTTCACCTTTTGTAACATTTTTCTAGCTGCTTCCAATTCCACCTGCGTGGCAACGAAGGCTACATGTGCAGGAGCAGTTGGGTTACTGCATGCCCACGCACCCACACGGCTAGTGTCAGTGACCTGTTTTTATTTTCATGCATGTTTCATTAACTTGTTGTAACTTTGAACATATTGTAGAACCAAAGAGAATTGCTGTGCCCAGTAACAAAGGCACAATTAAGGAGCAGCTAGATAAACACGTGGAATGAATAAATAAAGTGTGTAATGGTGAGGGTTTGTAAGGCACTGCTCAAACTGCACTTTTAGTACTGTGAGCCGTTTTGGGCCCCTTATCGAAGAAAAGATGTACTGGCATTGGGGGTGGATCCAGAGGAAGTTCACGAGCATGATACAGGGAATGAAAGGGTTAATGTATGAGGTGTATTTGATGACTCTGGGCCTGTACTTGCTGGAGTTTAGAAGAATGGGGAGGGGCAGGATCTCATTGAATCCAATTGATTATTGGAAGGCCTGACAGAGTGGATGTGGAGAGGATGTTTCCTAAAATTGGGGAGTGTAGGACCAGAGGGCTTATACTCAGAATACAAGTAGGCTCCATTAGAACAGAGATAAGGAGGAATTTCTTTAACCAGAGGATGGTGAATCTGCGGAATCATTTGCCACAGATAATAGGGTTACATGTGGAAGGAAGGAGAATAGGGTTGAGAGGGATAATGAATCAACAATGATCGCAAGGCAGAGAAAACGTGATGGGCCAAATGTCCTAATTTTTTTTCCTATATCTTATTGCTTTATGATCTTACAACAAGTTATATTTATGTGTGAATGGATTTTACAGGTGGGTAGGGCAGAGGCAATGGCTTGCTGCACCACATCTAAATGGTTGTTTATTTACCATTTATTTGCAAATAATGTCTTAAGCTTAAGGGTTATTAATTCATGCATAGAATCATAGAATACTCTAGATTCATGCTGGAATTTATCTATTTATGCATATTTTATTCCACATCCATACTATAACCTCCAACTTATTTTGGTGTGACTCTTTGTCCTTTATAACGTTTGAGTGTCGTTACGTGTTGTGCCAACACACCACAGTAAATTCCTAATATAGGTGAACGTATATGGCAAATAAAGTTGATCCTTGATCATAGAGTCCAAGTCAAAGTCAAGTTTATTTTCCCATCCAATAAATGGATCAGCCATGATGAAATGACAGAGCAGAGTTGATGGGCCAAAAGGCCTAATGTTGCTCCTGTGTCCTCTGGTCTTATATACAAGTACGTGTACAGTACTCATTGGTGCAGTGAGAAACTTACCTGCAGCAGCTTCTCAGGCATATCACACCTCCTGATACACAACATTCACAAGGAGAAAATATGAAGTTAGCATAAATTATAGATGATTTTTTTCAGAATACACGCGATGAGTGCAAAACTGAACAAAATCCATTGTAATGCAAAGTGGTCGTGGTGTTGCTATACTGAGGTAGGTATTAGGGTTGTGCTGGTCGGTTCAAGAACTGAATGATTGAAGGGAAGTAGCTGTTCTTGAACCTGGTATTGTGGCACTTTGGGCTTCTGTACCTGCTGTCTGATGGTAGCTGTGACGAGATGCTACTTCCTGTAGATAGGAGGGGTGATTGATAAGTTCGTGGCCCCAGATAGAAAGAGACAATTTTAGAAAACCTAGCACATTTATTTTTCCTACATTTACATACTTAGTCCAGTGGTCGTGGAGCAAACGGATCCCTTCTTTGTAGAAGTCGGCGTCTAGGACCTCCAGAAGTGGTCCACAGCAGGGGTAATTGATAAGTTCGTGGCCTAAGGTAGAAGGAGATGAGTTATTAACTTCAAACTTTCTGCATTTTCACTCAAAGAGTTGAACTGCACGTGCATGTAACAAGAGTGGTATAATTTATCTTCTACCTTAGGACACAAACTTATCAATCACCCCTGCTGTGGACCACCTGGAGGTCCAAGATGCTCTCGTTACATGCACGTGCAGTTCAACTCTTTGAGTGATAATGCAGAAAGTTTGAAGTTAATAACTCATCTCCTTCTACCTTAGGCCACAAACTTATCAATCACCCCTCGTACTACCAATGGTAGGGAGGGATGTGGCCAAGATGTATTGGGCAAAATCCACTGTTCTCTGCATTTCCTTATATTCTTGTGCATTCAGATTGCTGTACCAGGCCATGACACACCCAGTCAGATTACTTTCTACAACAGTATGTCTGTATAATGTTGCTGGAGTTTATTGTCATCACATACACAAGTTCATGTGTGCACAGGTGAAATGAAAACTTTACTAACATCAGCATCACAGGTACAGAGCATCAGGTAAGCCAGATTCATGAGAAAAACATCAATTAAACCTAATTGTTACAGGAAAGACGCAATAAGGACCAAAGCAAACAATGTCCATTTTAGTGCAAAGTGGTCACAGTGTTGCTGAACTGTTGGGATTACGGTTATGCAGATTGATTAAGAACCAAATGGTTGAAGGAAGTAACTGTTGTTGAACCTGGTGGTGTGGGACTTCGGGCTTCTATACCCCCTGCCCGACGGTAGCTGTGAGAGGATGGCACGGTGGGGACAGTGGATGTTGCCCTTTTGAGGCATCATCTCATGTAGGCACTACTGATGCTGGGGAAGGATGTCACCATGATGCAAAGGGTCATACAGCAGTGAACCAGACCCTTCGGCCCAACTCATTCATGCTGACCAAGATGCCATCTAAGCTTGTTCCATTTGCCCATGGTTGGCTCACATCCCTTTAAATCTTCCCTGCCCACCTACATAGAATGCTACTACTGCTGGAAAATAGAACAATCTTTATTGCTCGGCATCATATTTGATTTAATGATTCTCTTAACTTTTTTTCCAGTCTAGAGTTAATTAGGGAATTCCGGTTGTCAGTGAGCTGTTGTGTGTGAAAAGGGAAACAAGTTAAAATTCGCCACTTGCTCTTTCATTCCAGTTTTGACTTTGGAAACAGCAACACAGTGCTTGAGAGAAAACATGATCTCACACATTTCTAAACATAAGAGATTCTACAGATGCTGGAAACCTGGAGCAGCACAAGCACAAAATGCTGGAGGAACTCGGCAAGTCAGGGAGCAACTATGGAGGGGAAGAAACAGTCAATGTTTCAGGCCTAGACCCTTCAATCCGACTCGAAAGGAAGGAAGGAAGAAGACAGAATAAGAAGGTGGGGGATAAAAGAAGGAGTACAAGCTGGCAGGTGACAGTTGGGACCAGGTGAGGGGTGAGGTGGGTGGGTGGGGAGAGAAGCTGTGAAGTGAGAGGTGGAAAAGTTAAAGGGCTGAAGAAGGAGAAATCTTACAGAAGAGGACAGTGGAGCATGGAAGAAGGGAAGGAGGAGGGGCATCAGAAGGAGATGATAGGCAGGTGAGGAAAAGAGGAGGGATAAGAGTAGAGCTAGAATGGTGAATGGGAAAAGAGAGAAGGAGGGAGGTGGAAGAATTATCTAAAGCTATCTCTAATGATGTTCATGCCATCAGGTTGCGGGCTACCTAGGTGAATCTTGATGCTTTTCTGTTGCCTACCTGTTGAAGTGTTTTACGAGCAGTGTTGAGTAACTAGCCAATCAATCCATGCATTACCGGAAGTTTGAGATTAATGTCCTGTCAGAACCTTTCATCAGAGACACCCAGCCAGAACCTTACCTCCCACCTTGACTCCTTGCCAAGGTTCGGTGTGAGGCTTTTTACTTAGTTGATGACTATGAGCTAGCAACAGCTATTTTAAGATCAGAGAACCAGCTGACGCCAATCAGTTCAGATTACACTACCAGCCTGCCATTAGGATCTGCAGAAGTCACAGAGAAAATGAATGATTTTTTTCCTGCCAGTTATCAGAAAGTCTGTCAACAAGATCATGAGTTAGGAACTTTGTTTCTGATTAACTTTGTAGTCATAATTTAGCATGCTGTATTAGGGTAGTACGATGGCTTTAGGTCTAAGTTTCCAGGGAGACAAATTGAATATATACCCTACAAAGACTCTCGAGGGATCTCAAATCAGAAAGTAAAATAAATGAATCTGCAGTTAACAAAGATGATGTAACAGGAGTCATAGAGTCATGGAACACTACAGCACAGAACGGGCCCTTGGACCCATCTAGTCACATCCAACTATTAATCTACCATATCCCATTGACATAGCACACCATATCCCTCCCATCCATGTACTTATCCAAATTTCTCTGAAATGTTGAAATCAAACCCGCATCCACCACTTCTGCTGGCAGTTCATTCCACACTCTCACCATTCTCTGAGTTCCCCTTAAACATTTCACCTTTCATCCTTAACCCATGACCTCTAATCCTGGTCTAACCCAAACTCAGTGAAAAAGCCTGCTTGCATTTACTCTATCATAACTTTGTATACCTCTATCAGATCCCCCCTCATTCTCCTGCTCTCTAAGGTATAAATTCCTAATCTATTCAACCTGTCCTTATAATTCATGTCCTCAAGTCCTGGCAACATCCTTGTACATTTTCTCTGTATCCTTTCAAGCTTGTTGATATCTTTCCTGTAGCTAGGTGACCAGAACTGCACACAATACTCCAAATTAATCTTCACTAATGTCTTATACAACTTCAACATTATATCCCAACTCCAGTACTCAATATTTTGTTCTATATATTTTGCAAAAGTGCCAAAAACTCACTTTACAACTCTGCCTACCCGCGATGCAATTTTCAAGGAATTACAGATCCCTCTAACAAGCTGCTATAGATATGCTGTTGAAAGTGTCCTCACTGATTGCATCATGGTCTGCCACAGATATTTCGAATGTGCGGGTACGTAAGAAGTTGCAGGGAGTGGTGGAAATATTTAGGGTTGCGATGAGAGAGATGAGATAAGTTTCGATGAGAATTTGGGTCAGCATGGACCAGTTGGGCTGAATGGCCTGTTCTGTGCTATGAGACTATGACTCTAAAAGCCTTCACTCGGAAGATGATGAACCTGTGAAACATGCAACTATACAAAATTGTGAGGGGTACAGATAGGGTAAATACAAGCAAGCTTTTTTAACTGAGGTTGGGTGAGACAAAAACTAGAGGTCATGGATTAAGGGTGAAAGGTGAAATATTTAAGGGGAACATGAGAGGGAACTTCTTCACTCAGAGGATGATGAGCGTACGGAACAAGCTGCCAGAGCAAGTAGTGGATGTGGGTTTGATTTCAACAATTAAGAGAAATTGGGATAGGTACAGTATACAGATGGGAGAGATATGGAGGGCTATGGTCTAAGTTCAGGGCAATGGGATGAAGCAGATTAATATCTTAGCATCGACTAGATGGGCTGAAGGGACTGCTTCTGTGCTGTGGTGTCGTATAACTCTATGACTCTATGAGATGGCAGTAGAAACCAAGTTACTGAATGTACCCTCAGCAGCCACTTTATTAGGTACACTTGTACACCTCATCAATGCAAATATCCAATCAGCCAATCATGTGGCAGCAACTCAGTGCATGAAAGCATGCAGACATGGTCAAGAGGTTCAGTTGTGTTCAGGCCAAACATCAGAATGGGGAAGAAATATGATTAAGTGATTTGGACTGTGGATGGTTTGAGTATCTCAAAAATGGCCGATTTCCTGGGATTTTCACGCACAACATTCTCTAGAGTTTACAAAGAATAGTGAGAAAAAAAAAATAACATCCAATGAGCAGCAGTTCTGTGGGTGAAAACTCCTTGTTAATCAGAGAGGTCAGTCAGAGGAGAATGGCCAGACTGGTTCACACTGACAGGAAGGTGACAGTAACTCAAATTAACCACGTGTTACAACAGAGGTGTGCAGAAGTGCGTCTATGAACGTGTTGTCAGACCTTGAAATGAATGGGCTTAAGCAGCAGAATACCGTGAGCATACACTTCATGTCTACTGTATTAGTTACAGGAGGTACCTGGTTAAGTGGCCACTGAGTGCATGCCAGAAAACACGAGAAGATAGAGAGCAGTACATATCCCTCCTCACCATTGGTAGTGTCTACAGAAGACCCTGTCTTAAGAGGTACCATCTATCTTCAAAGATACCCACCATCAGGGCCATGTCATCTTCTCAAGGTTATGAGAAGTTGGCATGGCCAGGACGGTGGGGATCGTTGAAGATGAACTTTGCCTTCTTGAGGTTATGCCTCCTGTAAGTACTACCAACAATGGGGACCGATGTATCTGTGACGTATTGGGTGGAGTCCTCTACTCCCTACAGCTTCTTACCTTCTTGTGCTTTTGAGTTGCCGGACCAGATCATGATGCAATCTGTCAGAATACTTTCAACAGCACATCTGTATAAAATTGTTAACACTGTTCGCTGACAAGCTGAACTTCCCTAACTTCTGAAGAAGGTTAAGATGTTAAGAATTTTAAGTATCTTATCATTAAGATATTCCCAGTATCTTTACATCTAAGTTCTGCTTAGGATTCGGGTTGTGGAAGCCAGTTCAAGGTCCTGGTGGTTGAAAGTACAGATTATCTGGGCTTTGAAGGAAATTGGAACATTCAGATGGGTGACATCACAATATCTCCAAAAGAAATTGTGTAGGTCGTGAAAATGCTCCTTTATCTTCTATTTGAACATGTAATTGTAATTGGTTTATTATTGGCATATTTACTGAGATACAGTGAAAAGCTTGTCTTACATAACATTCATATATAGTAGATCAGGTTATTACACATTACATCGAGAAAGAACAAGGCAAAATTATAACAATGCACAGTTCAACGTGACTCCAGATCTGAATTGTTTAGTGATTTCAAATTCACCTTGTATCATGCAGAAAAGTCTTTCAAATGCATAAGGTTATTCTTGCTGCTAGCTCCATTTGTTTTTACTTTGAACATCATGAATATCGCACAGACATGAAAATGCCTGTGTTTAACTTGTTAGTCTTGGCAAAGAATCTTGGAATGGTTTAGTTGTTAAATGTTGTCCCTGGGAGAGTGTTAAAGACAGCTTGCAGATTCTAGTGGCATAAAAATATCTCCAATGGAAGTCTCTGGGAGTGTATTAATGTTTGTGTATGTTACCGGGAGTGTGTTAATGTTTGTGTATGTTACCGGGAGTGTGTTAATCTTGGTACAAGAAAACGGGGTTAGTGTCAAAGTTTGTGTGCAATCTCTGGATGTGTGTTAATGTCAGCACTTGGACATTGGGAGTATATTAATATAGAGATCAAGATTTGCTCACTTGTCAAATGCACATCAAAACATACAGTGAAATGCATCACTTGCATCAAATCAAATCAGTGAGGTTTGTGCTGGGCAGCCCGCAAGTGTCGCCACGTTTCCGGAGCCAACAGAGCATGCCGAGAACTCACTAACCCTAACAGTAGGTCTTTGGAAAGTTGGTCAAAAATGGAGCACCTGGAGGAAACACATATGGAGACGGGGAGGACGTACAAACTACTTACATACAGTGACGAGAATTGAAATCTGATCGAAGATCACTGATGCTGTAAAGCTACCAGCTATGCTAGAAGTCCTGTACCATTTCTAATGTGTTCAGATTTCAGTGAGATTGTGAGTATGCTCTCATATAGTCCCTATTGAGTCAAAATAATTGCAGGTAGCTCTGTTGAAGGATTGTTTAAATGGGATGGGGAGTATTTTTTTCCATTTCAAGTGTGCTTTAAAATCAAACATTGTGCTCATAATAATACTCTTTGGTTGTGTACTTGACATGATCTCACTGTCCACTTGGAAGTCACTTGGAATATTTTCAAAAGGTGATTTGGAGTGTGATCCTAGAGTATATTATTGTTCCAGAGGGATTGTTATAGAGAAACATCTGAACATTGATCTTCAGGTCATACAATTCACAGCAAATGTGAAGCATTTCAACATGGTGTGCAGGTTTACATAGACATGAAATCATTGGGGATGGAAGATGAAACAACCAGTTTACAAACTGCAGAATCAGACCACCATTGTCATTCTGCTAGTCCTTTTAAGCCTGCTAATGTCATGATCCAACCATGGAGATGCTATGTCCCAATAGTGCACTAGAGCTTCTACTTCATCAGGAGGCAAAAGAAGTTTGGCATGTTCTCTTTGGTCCTCACTCATTTTTAACAATGCACCTGGATGGTCTGGCATATGGTCTGCCCAAGAGTGCAAGAAACTACAGAAAGTTTTAGGGCATCACACACTTTTTCTGGCAGCTCATTCCATATACTGACACCCTCCTGAGTGAAAATGGCTCCTTCAGGTTCCTATTAAACCCTTCCCCTCTCACCTTAAACCTATGCACCTATAGTTTGGAATTCCCCAGTCCTGGGAAATAGACAGTGTACATTCACCCTATCTGTGCCCCACATGATTTTATACACCTCTGTGAGATCACCCCTCACTCTTCTATGGTCAGTGAAAGAAATCCCAACCTGCTCACCTAATTCAGTCCTTCAAAGCTTGAAAACTTCCTTGTCAATATCCTCTGCACTCTTTCCACCTTAATGCTGAAATTACCAGAGGAACTCAGCAGGGCTTACCTCATCTATGGATAGAAATGGGCAGCAGATATTTTGGGTTGAGATCCATTATCTGGGCCCATGCTCAATGAACCGTTATCTAGCAGCATCTATGGAGTGGAGTAAGAGTCAATGTTTCAGGCAGAGATCCTTCATCAGGATACAGCACAGGTCTCGGCCCAAAACATTGACTGTTTACCCCCCTCCATAGATGCTGCCTGACCTGCTGAGTTCCTCCAGGACTTTGAGCATGTTGCTCAATATTTTCACCCTTCTGTAGAACCGCTTAATCTTTATGTACTTTTATCTGCCTCAATTAACCATTTGGTAATCATAGATATTCCCTTTGTTCCACGCAAACACTTCGTTCTTACTTTTTTTTAGACACAAGAAAGTCTGCAGATGCTGGAAATCTAAAGCAACACACACAAAATGCTGGAGGAGCTCAACAGGTCAGCTAGCATCTATGGAAATGAATAAGCAGTTGACACTTCGAGTAGAGACTCTCTTCAGGACTGAAAAGGATGGCGGAAGATGCCAGAATAAAAAAGGTGGGGGGGGGGAAGGAAGATAGCTGGAAGTGATAGGTGAAACCAAGTGGGTGGGAAAGGTAAAGAGCTGGAGAAGAAGGAACCTGATAGGAGAGGATAGTGGACTGTAGCAGAAAGGGGAGGAGGAAGGGACCCAAGCAGAAGCGATAGGTAGGTGAGAAGAGGTAAAAGGCCAGAGTGTGGAATGGAAGAAGAGGGAAAAATGTTTTACCGGATGGAGAAATCAATATTCTCACCATCAGGTTGGAGGGTACCTGGATGGAATATAAGGTCGCAAACACGAGGAAATCTACAGATGCTGGAATTTCAAGCAACACACATAAAAGTTGCTGGTGAACACAGCAGGCCAAGCAGCATCTCTAGGAAGAGGCACAGTCGACGTTTCGGAGTAGAGAGATTAAGATTGATCTCTTACTAGCTCTTCTTTCAGTTAGTCCTGACGAAAGGTCTCGGCCCGAAACGTCGACTGTACCTCTTCCTAGAGATGCTGCCTGGCCTGCTGCGTTCACCAGCAACTTTTATGTGTGTTGCCTGGAATATAAGGTGTTGCTCCTCCACTCTGAGGGTGGCCTCATTTTGGTACAAGAGGAAGCCATGGACAAACACATTGGAACAGGAATGAGAATTAGAATTAAAATGTTTGGCCACCGGGAAGTTTTGCTTCTGGTGGATGGAGTGGAGGTGCTTGACAAAGTGCTCCACCAAATTACGACAGGTCTCACCAATGCAGAGGAGGCTGCATTGGAAGAACAATAGATGACCCCAGCAGATTCACAGGTGAAATATTGCCTCACCTGGAAGGAATGTTCGGGGCTCTGAATGGAGATGAGGGAGGGGGTGTATAGGCAGGTTGCAGGGATAAGTGCCAGGAGGGAGATTAATGGGGAGGGATGAATTCACAGGGGAATCACAGGGGGAGCGATCCCTGCAGAAAGTAGAGAGGTAAAGATATATTTAGTGGTAGCATCGCTTTGGAGATAGCAGAAGTTGCGAAGGATGATGTGTTGGACGCAGAGACTCATGGGGTAGTAGGGAAGGAGAAGAAACGGGGTAGCGGAAAGATGGGGTGAACGTCTATGTTTGGGAAATGGAGGAGCTGCAGGAGAGGGCAGCATCAATAGCGGAGGAAGGGAACCCCCTTTTTAGTAGAAGGAAGACATCTCTGTTGTCCAAAAAAGGAAAGCTGCATCCTGAGAGCAGATGTGGTGGAAACGAAGGTATCCAGAAAAGGGAATAGCATTTGTCCTGTACCTGTTCCCACTCTATCCTAAAAAAAACTACACACAAAGAAAGACAGACAAACAATGTGCAAAAGAAAGCGAACGGTACAAAAACAAAAACAAACAAATAAATAAATAAAGCAAGCTGAGAACGCGAGTTGTAGAGTTGTAGAGTTGTATGGGTTGTAGAATCAGATCAGTGTTGAGGACAAACGACCAATGTGCAAATACAAAAAAAACCTAATAATAATAAATAAGTAACAGATATTGAGAACATGAGTTGTAGGATACTTGAAAGTGAATCTATAGGTTGTGGATTCTGTTCAGAGTTGTCATGAGTGGTTCACAAGCTTGACGGTTGAAGGCTAATAACTGTTCCTGAACCTGATGGTGTGGGACCTAAGGCTCCCGTACCTCCTTCCCTCTGGAAACTGGAACTGACGTAGATCATTCATCAACAGGGAAAATAGGGCTGCCGGCTCCCAAGGGCTGAATGGCCTGCTCTGGCTTCTCATTTCCATGTTTATGTGTAAATTGCACTGTGTTAACCAAGTAGCTTTATGGATGACAGATCTTTAATCAGACTGAACAGAAGCAAAATTAATACAAATCAATCATTTCCCACTGATTACTTGCTTGTTACATGCACCTGTCAGGGTGCATTCTCCAGATATCTTATAAGGTAACTGTAGCCTTCATCCAGGAGCAGATGTCATCAGGTGGTTCCCAACCTTTCGACCCTTAACCACGACACTCTCCAGTTGGTGGGCCGGCAGTGGTGGCCAATCCCTGCCCATCTTCTCCTGGCTTCCAGCTCCCCTCCTCTCACTTACTCCAAATCCAACAAGAGGCTCGTTCTGCCTCTTCCCCCATACTATGAGCTGCTTGTTCTTTGCTCCTTTCATCCTGGCCCAGATCTAACAACAACCGCCATGCCGATTTGGCTAGGAAACCTCTGCAGCCGATCTCCACAGGGAACAACCATGCCTGATAGCCCTTGTCTTTACACTCCTGCACTAAGGGTTGGTACTTCAAGGCCTTTCTCTCGTGGGCCTCTTGTCATCCCTCCTCCCACGGCACAAGTCAGCTCAACCAGAATTATTTTCCCCTCTTCAGCTGACCACAGTACAATGTCTGGGTGTAGGGTTGTGTGCACCACATCCGGGAACTGCAACCTCCTTCCCACATCGACCCTCACCTCACAGGACCTGGCCGTTAGCAGCAGATTGGGCTTTGGTTGTTTGGTTACGAAAGGCCTGGCTCCCTCTTTGATGAAGGTGATGGCCTTCCTCAAATCTGTGCCAGTCGTCCTCTCCTTGCATCTCTCTCGCTCTAGTGTGTCAGCAAGAGCCAGAAGCACCTTATCATGGCGCCACCTATACCGTCCTTGAGTTAGAGCTGTTTTACACCCGGACAGTATATGAGCCAGTGTCCCCTTTTGACCACAGAGCTTACAGTTCGGGTCCTCTCTCATTCCCCATGTGTACAGATGTAATGGTGAAGGAAGGGCGTCATACACGGATTGCAAGAGGAAGGAAATACAGAAGGGCTCCAGTCTCCATAACTCTGCCCATGAGATCTTGCGCTTAGGCAGATCCCATATTGTCCAGGCACCCTGGAACCCTTGTTCCACTGCCTTTGACATCCGCTTCTCTTCCTCACGGATCCGTACTTCTGCCTGTACCATATCTCGCCTGTTCCTTATGCTTACGTTTCCCCACTGCTGGAAGTGAACTGAGCCGAGGCCTTGCCGCCCGACGCAGGGGTTGCCGATGATATCTCGCAGCTTCAGAGAACACACTGCCTCCTCCACAGCTGCGTTGGCTGCCCACTTGCGCCCAGATCTGGTTGTAACGCCTGCCTGCTTTACCAAGACATCATTGGAGTCTCTCAAGCTTAATAGGGCTCTACATTTTGCCACCTTGAATTCCTCCACAACAGATGACAGGGGAAGCTGCAGTTGCCCAGATCGAATATAGAGGCCCACTAAAGAGAAGCTTGGTGGAACTCCCAACCATCTCCGCAGGTGCTTGTTGGTTTTCCTCTCGATGCCCTCTACGACAGTCATGGGGAACTCATAAAATGTGAAGAGCCAGAGAAGCCTGGGCAGAATGCCGTATTGGTACAGCCAGGTCTTGAATTTACTGGGAAGCCTGGATTTGTCGATCTTCTTCAGCCATTCGTCTGTCTGGTTCACAGCATGGGTGACATTGGCCCCATCTGTCAGTGACACATTAAACCACTTCCCCAAGCATTTTATTGGGTTATCTTCAATGGAAGGGGTGACCTCACCCTAAACTTGGAGGCTAAACTTGCTAGTAACTTTGACCTTCCTGCTCACCATGCACTTGGATTTCTTGGCCTTGAAGAACATCCTTGCCCAAATGGCTACATTACACAGGGTTTCCAATACCCATCTTGCTTGGACATGTGACATAGTTGTTATAGTGATATTGTCCATGAACCCTCATACAGCTGGCTGAACAATGCCCAACTCCAGCATCGGGCTGTGGGTTACATCTTCTGCTGCTGATAATAGGAGGTTCATTCCCATAATAAATAGGATGGGGGAGATGGTGCACCCTGTTGGAATCCCCTTCTGGAGGTCCTGCCAACTAGTTGTGAAATGGGATGATGTAAATCTGAGTTTGAATCCTCCTAGGTAGCTGGTGATCATGTCTCGAAAAGCCACTGGGATGTAGTAGTGGACGAGTCCTTCTGGGATGAGGTCATGTGGAATAGACCCGTAGGTGTTCGCGAGGTCTAACCAGACAACTGTTAGGTCGGCTTTTTTCTGCTTGGCCTCACGGATCAAATGGCTAATCATTGAGGTGTGTTCCAGACACCCCAAAAAGCCTGGAATACCGCCTTTCTGGATGGATGTGTTGATATAGCGGTTCTGCGTCATGTAAGAAGTCAGCCTTCTTGCGTGCACAGAAAAAAAATCTTATATTCCACATCCAGGAGAGAAATTGTCCTAAACTGGGCAATTGTGGAAGAACCTCTTCCTTTGGAATAAAGCATCCCTCTGCCAATTTCCAACTTGATGGAATAGTACCTTTGACTCAGATCTTTCTCATGACCTTCCACAGCCTCCAAAGAAGCTTTGGGCATTTTTTATACACCTTATAAGGTATGCTGCTTGGGCCTGGGGCAGCTGATGTTTTAGCTTTCCGGATGATGCCATGTAGGCTCCTTCACATTCAGCTCAATTGATGGTTTTTCCGGTCTACGCACAGCCCAATTGGTTCCTAGTCCCTGACCCCTCCGTGGGTCGCTGTGTGCCTCCTGCAGGAAGTCCTCTACCTCTGGCTTCGAGCTGGATAGTATACCAGATTTTTGTTGGCTAAGAAGAGTCCTGGCGAAGCTGAATGGATCTCTCACAAACTGCACTCACCTTTTCTCTTTCTTCCTTCTTTGCTGCCACAGATGTTCCGTCCTCTGGAGTTTGCACAGCTTTTCCCGCAGCATACTGGTTAAGTCCTTGATACCTTCTTTTTTGACCGGTGAGCTGGTTTTAAACCTCTTGTTGAGAGCTTTTAATTCGCCTCTCAAGCAACGAATCTCCGTTTCCCTCCTGTTTGGTTGCCACGGTAACTCGGGCTGGCTTCTCTGCTCCATTGGGCCAAATCGTTCCTTAGCTAGATTGTACGCTATGGCTGTGAGTGAGTCGATCTCTCTGTGTACTAGACCTGCTAAGGCAACTTCCAGGATGCCGTCTAGATCATCATCGAACTGCATCCAGGTGACGTTGTCTGACGATCTAGGCCATTTGATCCTGTCTTTCCTTGACGAATGGACTGGGGTACCCGAAGAGGAACTCACTAGGTCTGTTGTTCGGTGCTGAGGCAACTCAAGTGCGGAGAGATCTTCAGCTCTGTGGGGTGCTTCCTGGCTGGAATTCTCCTTCGTCTCACCAGACATTAACCTGACCATATGCTAATAAAGCTCTTGCTTAATTGTTCCCCAGTATCATAACAGTAACGAATACTACAAAGATATTAATCAGTATCAGAGTTTATGAAATATGATAAGGGTGAAATATGAACTCATTAAACTGTTTAATAACACAAAATAATATTTCACTCTCAGATAAAAAAGTACAATTTCTAATGAACAGGCAATATGTTCAACAGACTGTGAAATAAGAATTGGAATGTTAAAATACATTAGGACAGATAAATCCCCGGGGCCTGACAAAATATTCCCCAGGCTGCTCCACGAGGCGAGGGAAGAGATTGCTGAGCCTCTGGCTAGGATCTTCATGTCCTCGTTGTCCACAGGAATGGTACCGGAGGATTGGATGGAGGCAAATGTTGTCCCCTTGTTCAAAAAAAGTAGGGATAGACCGGGTAATTATAGACCAGTGAGCCTTACGTCTGTGGTGGGAAAGCTGTTGGAAAAGATTCTTAGAGATAGGATCTATGGGCATTTAGAGAATCATGGTCTGATCAGGGATGGCCAACATGGCATTGTGAAGGGCAGATCATGTCTAACAAGCCTGATAGAGTTCTTTGAGGAGGTGACCAGGCATATAGATGAGGGTAGTGCAGTGGATGTGATCTACATGGATTTTAGTAAGGCATTTGACAAGGTTCCACATGGTAGGCTTATTCAGAAAGTCAGAAGGCATGGGATCCAGGGAAGTTTGGCCAGGTGGATTCAGAATTGTCTTGCCTGTAGAAGGCAGAGGGTTGTGGTGGAGGGAGTACATTTAGATTGGAGGATTGTGACTAGTGGTGTCCCACAAGGATCTGTTTTGGGACCTCTACTTTTCGTGATTTTTATTAACGTCCTGGATGTGGGGGTAGAAGGGTGGGTTGGCAAGTTTGCAGATAACACAAAGGTTGTTGGTGTTGTAGATAGTCTAGAGGATTGTCAAAGATTGCAGAGAGACATAGGATGTAGAAGTGGGCTGAGAAGTGGCAGATGGAGTTCAACCCGGAGAAGTGTGAGGTGGTACACTTTGGAAGGACAAACTCCAAGGCAGATTATAAAGTAAGTGGCAGGATACTTGGTAGTGTGGAGGAGCAGAGGGATCTGGGGGTATATGTCCACAGATCCCTGAAAGTTGCCTCACAGGTGGATAGGGTAGTTAAGAAAGCTTATGGGGTGTTAGCTTTCATGAGTCGAGGGGTAGAGTTTAAGAGTCGCAATGTAATGATGCAGCTGTATAAAACTCTGGTTAGGCCACACTTGGAGTACTGTGTCCAGTTCTGGTCGCCTCACTATAGGAAGGATGTGGAAGCATTGGAAAGGGTACAGAGGAGATTTACCAGGATGCTGCCTGGTTTAGAGAGTATGCATTATGATCAGAGATTAAGGGAGATAGGGCTTTACTCTTTGGAGAGAAGGAGGATGAGAGGAGACATGATAGAGGTGTACAAGATATTAAGAGGAATAGACAGAGTGGATAGCCAGCGCCTCTTCCCCAGGGCACCACTGCTCAATACAAGAGGACATGGCTTTAAGGTAAGGGGTGGGAAGTTCAAGGGGGATATTAGAGGAAGGTTTTTTACTCAGAGAGTGGTTGGTGCGTGGAATGCACTGCCTGAGTCAGTGGTGGAGGTAGATACACTAGTGAAGTTTAAGAGACTACCAGACAGGTAAATGGAGGAATTTAAGGTGGGGGCTTATATGGGAGGCAGGATTTGAGGGTCGGCACTACTTTGTGGGCCGAAGGGCCGTACTGTGCTGTACTATTCTATGTTCTATGTTAAATATAGGATTAAGATCGGAGTTGAAACAAAACTGGTACAGGCTGAAAAAAACTTATTTTCATTGAAAATCCAATATATTTTGAAATACTTCACTGAAGGACTGAGGGAAATACTTCAGTCTGGTAGGAGAATGGATTTAATAATAAATCGGCCATGATGAAATGGTAGATCAAACGCAATGGGCTGAATGGCCAAATTCTGCTCCTATTTCTTATAGTCTTATTGAATTAAAATGTGAAGATGAATTGAAATAAATCAACTTTGATTTTGATTTTGTCCTTAAGAACAACTGCAGCCCAGGACCAGGCCCTACAGCACATTATGTACCAGTTTCTAATCCCATCTGTCTGCATATGGTCAATATCCCTCCATTCCCTGCTTGTTCATGTGTTTGTCTGTACGGTCTTAACCATCGCTATCGTATCTGTTTCCACCACTTCTCATGGTAATGTGCTTCTCCATACTGCTGTGATCTACTGCCGCTCACCTTGCTAACTGACACCATTTTAACTGGGACACCGCAGAGGTACTGGAGCAGGCAAGCACGAAGCAGGTACAAGAATTCTTGGAAGCATGGTTCTCTTCTGGTAACTCAGAAAACAAACAAATTGAAATGGACACCATCTACAAAACCCTAAAGAGCCAAAGAAATGTGAGCCAATAGAATTCAAACGTCAACTGAAGGGGTAGCCAATCAGGACTGAAGCAGGTGAACCTGAGCCTATATAACCGTGAGCACTCCCAAACGGAAGCACCAACAGCTGTGCACTGAGGATATCACCTCGATTGGTGATGAAATGTCTGCAAGCTAATTGCCAAGCTCGATGGACTCTGCTACATCAAATACACTTTTGTATTTAGTATTGGCATTAGTATTGGTTTATTGGTATCACATGTAACAAGATACACTCAGTGGCCACTTTATTAGATACACCTGTACACGTGCTCGTTAATGCAAAAAACCAAACAGCATCCAGTGAGTGTCAGTTCTGTGGGTGAAAACACCTTGTTAATGAGAGAGGTCAGAGGAGAATGGCCAGACTGGTTCAAGCTGACAGGTAGGTGACATGTTTCAGTAACTCAAATAACCACACGTTAGATCATCTCTGATTTTACAACATGTTGATCTTGAAGCGGATGGGCTACAGCAGCAGAACATCATGAATGTACACCTAGTGGCCATTTTATTAGGTACAGGAGGTATCTAATTGGATCATATATTAGTATAAATGGATGTTGTTTTTAATCCAGAGAGCCAAAGTAGATCAAATCAGTGACTTCACAAGCAAGGAACTTGGTGTCTTCTCATGAAGCACTGTTCATTTTCAGAATCCGAATCAGATTTAGGGTTAATATCACTGGCATATGTCATGAAATTTATTGTTTTCCAGCAGCAGTGCAGGGCAATACATAATAATATAAATAAATCTACAAATTACGAGAAGAAAAATATATAAAAGTTAAATTAAATAAGTAGGTCAAAAAAGAGCAAAGAAGAAAACAAAAGGTGAGGTGGTAAGTAGTGCTCGTGGATTCATTGCCCATTCATAATCTGATAGGGGAGGGGAAGAAGCTGTTCCTGAAATGTTCAGTGTGTGTCTTCAGGCTCCTGTACTTCCTCCCTGATGGTGGCAGTGAGAAGAGGGCATGTCCCGGGTGATGTGGGTCCTTAATGATGGATGCTTCCTCTTTGAACCTTCTGATGTCAAATCAGGTCACCCAGAATGGAAGTTGCTGGTTTGTTTGTGATCAAAATACATATCATTTCATTGAGCTCTCCCTGGAGTTGCAACAGAGCTGCGAGTTATAACATTAAACAAAGACAATTGCTTGTCTGCTCCCTTTGCGAACAGCTGATGTTGGTAAGGAGGGAAGATGTACTTGCATGTTATACAGTAACTGTCAGGCAGAAGGTTCTGTCAGAACTGTCAAGCTGAGTAACAGCTTCTGCCCCCATGCTGTTGGACTTTGTAACACCCCGCAGCCACCCAGCTCACGTGTACACCCTGTCACCCCCTACGGCCCAACTCACAGACACACTCTCATCCTGTTCTGATCGCTTTTCCTCTTTCATCGCTGCTCTTTTACATATTTACATGACTGCTTCTTTTATTACAATGGTGCCAGTGACATTTTTGAGGTGATCCACTGGTTGGAGTCAACCATGGATCTTGCATCCCAGCTGTCTATGTGTTACACAATTAGTACGACATGGAGGGCAAGCTGTGGCCTACGTAGCCACGTAGCTCCAAGCAGCTGATGAGTCCAAAGGAACGGCAGAGTGATACAGTTTGGCACCAGTGGCGTCACAGGAGTTGCCAGTCAGTGTTGAACTCAACGTAGGACTGCCTTAAGCACTCGAATTCTGGATTTTTCCTCTGGGTTTACTCCTGAAGCCTTCCCCATGAGTGGGTACAGCTGCAAGGTAGCAGAGATTTGAGATCAGAGTTTTCCTTCTTCTTGATGAGCTGCGAATCACGGCTGATGAGATCCGCCTGACCAAACTGACTGATTTAAAGGCACCAGTAACCCACTTTTGCCCTTTCTCTTGTCTGTAGAAAAGGTTTTGCTGGGTATAGTAGCTAAACCACATGTGAAGGCCAGACAACACACATAATAGGAAGAGGTACAGTCGACGTTTCGGGTCTCTTCCTAGGGGTGCTGCCTGGCCTGCTGCGTTCACCAGCAACTTTTATGTGTATTGCTTGAAATTCCAGCATCTGCAGATTTCCTCGTTTTTGTGAAGGCCAGAAGCTGGGCTTGTTTGTCAGAGGCTATTTGAGGCACACACCATTGGGAGCATTTAATAGTTGGTGGGGGCTTATCCCCTTTACCACCCCCAGCTATCACAACTTTAAGGAACCCTTAACATTGGATTGTCTTACATAAACTTGCACCTCACACTTTATGTCTATCTGTCAATCCACTCAAGGACCTGTGCTAATATTATTTTGTGTCTGCATGTGCTGGATCGTAACTATATGTGCTATGTGTGACTATATTGACTGTGTTTTGCACCTTGGCCCCAGAGAAACGATGTTTCATTTAGCCATTTTCATGTGCGTGGTTGAATGACAATAAAGTTGAACTTGAACCTTTTCACACGATCAGCGTATTCCCCATGTGTCGGTTTTTTGAAGTGCAGGAACTGTTGCTATGAAGCAAAGATGATTATACAATCTTTATTCACTTGGATCATTGACAGGGAACAAATCATAGACGAGCCATGACTGAAATGTTTCAAATCACACACTCGCTGTGCTAAGGAGGTGATGTTAATCTTAGTTTCTGGACAGGAATCTCATCAGATTGTTTTTAGTTGCCTTATCTAGAGATTCAAATTAGAATGGGTTGCAGGCCCTAGCCCTACCAGTACCTGGATTGTTGAATCACTGTCATCAGCTGACCTGCTTTCAAAGATGTATATATCTGATAAGGATAAGGATGTGTATTCAATATACATAGAAAGGTGTTGGAAAATGGCCCCCAATTATTTATTTATTGAGATACAGAGCAGAGAAGCCCCTTTGAACTCTTTGAGCCACCCCGCCCACCAACCCCCAATTTAGTCAAAGCCCAATCACGGGATAACTTACAATGAGCAATTAGCCCAGCGACCAGTTTGCTTTTGGACTGTGGAAGGAAATCGGAGCACCTAGAGGTCACGGGAAGAAAATGCAAATTCTTTACAGACAGTGGCGGGAATTCAGCCTGGGTCGCCTGTACTGTAAAGCGTTGTGCTAACCACTACATTACCGTGCTGGCCCAGTACCATGAAGGATCCCACCCTCCCTGCTCATGGACTGTTCTTCCCACTCCCATCGGGGAGGAGGCTATGCAGCATCGACCTCCAGGACCTCCAGACTCAAATACAGTTACTTCTCCAAGCAGTAAGGCTGATCAACACCTCCACCCACTAATACCCCTCCACAACCCACACCCCGCCCACTTTATCATTTCCTGTCAGTCACCTTATGCACAGACACTCCAGTACCTGGTGTCACTTTGTGGACATACAATCAATCTATGTATATGAATTATCTTATGTATATATATATATATAGTGTCATTTTCATTATTCTGTTCTTTATCTTGTGTTTTTTTTTGTACTTCATTCGATCCAGAGAACAATTATTTTGTTCTCATTTACACTTGTGTACTGGAAATGACATTAGACAGTTTTGAATGAGGCTAACATTTTCCCTGACACAAAGGAAAAATGTTTGGATGGATGGAAACAGTTTGCTGTAAGTGGAACAGTCCAGCTGAACGTATCATTACATCACAATGCCATCAGTACATCACATGTGTCACTGGAAACGATGCAAAGACTTGGTTTATTTAAAGTCACTGTGCCTCTTCCTTTTGTACCACTTAAGCCAAAAAATACAATTAGCGGCTTAACTATTTTTGTTTTGAAAGATAATTTCCACTGCCTCACACCAGACTGAAGTACGTTCTAGCAACATCTTAATTGACGGGGATGATGAGTCACTGTGAGCGTATTGGCTAGTCAATTACTTTTATCTATAGACTGCAAGACCGTAAGACGTAGCAGCAGAATTAGGCTATTTTTCCCAGTCTATCTGCTCCACCAGTCTATCATGGCTGATTTATCATCTCTCTCAGCCCCATTCTGCAGCTTTCTATCCCTAACCTTTGATGCCCTGACTAATCAAAAACCTGTCGACACAAGCAAAATGCTGGAGGAACTCAGCAGGCCAGGCAGCATCTAGGAAAAGAGTACAGACGACGTTTCGGGCCCAAACCCTTCAGCAGGACTGGAGAAAAAAGCTGAGGAGTAAGATTTAAAAGGTCGGGGGGAGGTGAGAGAGAAACTTAAGGTGACAGGTGGAACCTGGAGGGGGAGGGATGAAGTAAAGAGCTGGGAAGCTGATTGGTGGAAGAGCCAGAAAGCCAAGGAAGAAAGAAAAGGGGAGGGAGAAGCACCAGAGGGAGGTGATGGGCAGACAAGGAGATAAGGTGAGAAAGGGAAATGGGAATGCTGGCGGGGGTGGGGGGCATTACCGGATGTTTGAGAAATTGATGGTCATGCCATCAGTTTGGAGGCTACCCAAACAGAATACAAGGTGTCGATCCTCCAGCCTAAGTGTGGCCAATCATGGCATATATAGATGGACTATTGGAAGGGGAATGGGAAGTGGAATTAAAATGGGTGGCCACTGGGAGATCACGCTTTTTCTGGCGGATGGGGCGTAGGTGCTCAGTGAAGCAGTCTCCCAGTCTACATCGGTCTCACTGATATACAGGAGGCCACACTGGGAGCACCAAGCACAGTACCTATCTTTAGGTTCAAATATACCCAATGACTTGGCCTCAACAGCTGTCTGTGGCAATGAAATTCACAGATTCACCATCCATTGGCTAAAGAAATTCCTCCTCATCTCTGTTCCAATGGGACATCCTTCTATTCTGAGGCAGTGCCTTCTGGTCCTAGACTCCTTAACTACCCACTCTATCTAGGCCTTTCAATAGGTTTCAATGCGATCCCCTTTCATTCTTCTAAATTTCAGTGAGTAAGGGCCCAGAAACATCAAGTGCTCCTGATACCTTCCCAGAATTATTCTTGTATCATATATAAACCAGGCCAGGAAAGAAGAACAAACCTCCTTTCTCAAGAGGAACGAGCAAATCAGATTGGCTAGTGCTTACAACAATGGTTTCAAGAGGTACACTTAATGTCAGAGAAATGTATACAATATACATCCTGGAATTCTTTTTCTTGCAAACATCCACAAAAACAGAATGCCCCAAAGAATGAATGACAGTTAAATGTTAGAACCCCAAAGCCCCCCAATTCCCCCCCACACATAAGCAACAGCAAAGCAACACCCCCCCCCCAGCAAAATAGCATCGGCACCCCCCGCCCCCACTGAGCACTCAAGCATGCAGCAAAGCATCAAAAAAGACAGAGACTTGCAGTATCCAAAGACTACTAGTTCACCCGGTAATTTGACATAGCACAGGCTCTCTCTCTCCTGTGTTTGGCCCATAACTCTCTAAACTTTTCCTTTCCATGCACTGTCCAACCATTAAATGTTGTTAATGTATCAGCCTCAACCATTTCCTCTGGTAGTTCATTCTACATAGTGATCACCCTCAGGTTGATAACGTTATTCTCCAGTTGCCTTCGAATCTTTCCCCCTTCACCTTAAAACTGTTCCCTTCAATTTTCGGTTCCATTTCCATACGATAAAGATCATAATACCATAAGACAAAGGAACAGAATTAGGCCTCTTGGCCCTTCGTATCTGCTCCACAATTCCATCATGGCCGATTTATTATCCTCTCAACACCATTCTCATGCCTTCTTCCCATGTGGCAAATGTTCAGGGGATATTGCATGGAGTTCTGCATAAGTGTGTTCCAATGAGACAGAGAAAGGATGGAATGGGCTGTCGGCAACGGTGGTGGAGGCGGATATTAGATTAGATTATAAGGACACGCAGTCCTCTTTTATTGTCATTTAGTAACGTATGTGTTAAGAAATGATACAATATTCCTCCGGTGTGATATCACAGAAACACAGGACAGACCAAGACTGAAAAACTGACAAAAACCACATAATTATAACATATAGTTACAACAGTGCAAGCAATACCGTAACTTGATGAAGAACAGGCCATGGGCACAGTAAAAAAAAGTTCAAAGTCTCTTGAAAGTCCCACATCTCACGCAGACGGGAGAAGGAAGAAAACTCTCCCTGCCATGCCCGACCACAGTCCGACTCTGAGTCGTCTGAAAACTTCCAGTCTCCGACCAGCCCTCCGACACCGAGCACCATCTCTGCCGAGTGCTTTGACCCCAGCCCCGGCCGCCAGCAGCAGGCAAAGCCGAGGATTTGGGGCCTTCCCTCCGGAGATTCTCGATCGCACAGTAGCAGCGGCAGTGAACCGGGCATTTCAGAAGTTTCTCCAGATGTTCCTCTGTGCTTCTCACGGCTGTCTCCATCAAATCAGAATTGTGCACGGTACCCTATTTAACAAATATGGTATCATTTCACCGGAGAGGCTGCGTGCGCTGCGTTGTGCCGCCATCTTCTCCTCCCACCTATGATCCTATGATCCTGTGATGGGGTCTTTTAAGACACTCCTTTACAGGTATATGGAGATCAGAAAAATAGAGGGCTATGGGTAACCCTAAGTAATTTCTCAGGTAAGGGCATGTTTGGCACAGCTTTGTGGGCTGAAGGGCCTGTATTGTGCTGTAGGTTTTCTATAACCTTTGACACACTTACTAATCGTGAACCCATCAATATCCACTTTAAATATACCCAATGACTTGGCCTCCACACCCATCTGTGGTAATGATTTCCTCTCTGGCTAAATAAATTCTTCCTCAGCTCTCTTGTAAATGAAAGTCCTTCAGTTCTGAGGCTGTGCTGTCATGTCCTAGACTCCTTCACTTTATCTTGGCCTTTCAATATTCGATAAGTTTCAATGAGATCCCCTATCTGATCTCATTGACTGTGTGCATTCATCCTATCTAGCCCCTCATGATTTTACACCTCTCTTAGGTCATCCCTTAGTCTGCTATACTCCAAGGAATGAAGTCCTGACCTGCCCAACCTCTCTCTATAACACAGGCTCTCTTGTCCCGGCAACATTGACGTAAATATTCTTTGCACTCTTTCCAGTTTAAAGACATTTTTCCTAGAAAAATGTAATCAAAACCAAATAGCACTCTCAGTGTGGCCTCACCAGTGAGAAATAGGACTAATGATTTCTGTCTGGCCTACAGAGTATCTCTAGCATTTTTTTGTTGTGGTTTTTCTTTCAGATTTCAATGTCTCTGCTTCCTTAGGAAGCTAAAGAAATGTGACAAGTTTTTTATCGGTGCACCATAGAAAGCATTCTGTCTGGATGCATGATGGTTTGTACGGCAACAGCTCTGCCGGTGACCACAAGAAACTGCAGAGAGTTGTGGACACAGCTTAGCACTTCTTGGAAATCCACCTAACTTTCCCAGACACAAGCAACTCTGCAGATGGTGGAAATCCAAATCAACAGGCAATGCATATTGGAGGAGCTCAGCTGGTCAGGCGGCAAACATGGAAATGAATAAACGGTCGATGTTTCAGTCCGAGACGCTTCTTTAGGACTCCATAGGCTCTGTCTAGACTTGCTGCCGTTTCAGTAAAGACCCCACCCATCCTGGACATTTTCTGTTTTTCTCTTTCCCCTTGGGCAGAAGATACAAAAGCCCGAAAGCACATACCACAGGGCTCAGGGATAGCTTCTATCCCACTGTTATCAGATTCTTGAACAGACTTCTTGTACAGCAAGGTGGACTCTTGACCTCACAAGCTACCTCATTATGATCTTTATCTTTTACCTGTACTGTACTTTCTCTGTAGCTTTTTACACGTTTTTTCCAGTGCTCTTTTGTTTTACCTTGTTCTACATCAATGCACTATGTAATGATTTGATCTGTATAGAAAGTATGCAGGACAAGCTTTTCACTGTATCTTGCTATTTATAACAATATTAAACCAATACTAATACCATATTTTCAACATTTGCAGTGCATTTTTTGACTTTTATTTATGGGTGGCAGGACGGAGATATGTCTCAACCAGAGGAAGGTAAGGTGATCCTTCCCTCTGCGAGCCTACAGGTCACCTTTGGGAAAGCTCTGGCCATCAATCAGGGTCTCGGGAAGTGATGGGAGTAGGTGATGGATGGTCCTATGAGCATAACACAAGTCCTGATCATGTGACCACTGACACCAGGCAGACAATCTCCAAAGAGTATTGATAATGGCCGGGGTCACCCACCTTGTAAAGACACTGCCCAGAAGGCAGCAATGGCAAACCCCTTCTGTAGAAAATTTGCCAAGAGCAATCATGGTCATAGAGAGATCATGATCACCCACATCATATGACATGGCTCATAATGAAGTGACGAATATTTATACCCTCTGGTTTGGACCCTATCCAAACAGTGCTTGGCAGGGGATATGTAGATATCTACTAATAAAGCGATAGTGCTTACTTAATATGCTTTGACCATTGTCACTTATGGTTGATCTGAAATGTTCCCCTGAAATTTATTTTCTTTCAGTAAATCAGCCAACTGAATACTAAACAGATGAACAAAAGCAATTTGCATTAAACACTATTACACTGCTTTACTAATGATGCTGACAAATCTCCCACAATATATCATTGTTTAAAAACACAGGGTCACCCGTGTAAAGCAGAGATAATGTGTCAGGGGCAGTGATCGTCTTCCTCATAGGGGTGATATTTGCAAGGTCTGAATATCTTTAGCGCAGACGTTAAGAGCTATTTGATATGCAATGCTGTCACAGGCTGACAAGGAAATGGGGCCTAGGTTACGTCAGATCAGCTGTGAATTTACTGAATGACAGTCGAGGCTAGAAGGGCCAAATATCTTTGTGGGATATTTATTTATTTTTATTTAGAGATACAGCACAGAACAGGACAGGCAACGCTTGTTTAGAATAGTGAGATGAGACTTATTTGAAAGATGCAAGTTACTGAGAGGTTTTGACAAAGTGTATACTGATAGGATGTTTCGTCTTGTGGGAGAATCCAGTATATACTCAGTGGCCACTTTATTAGTTATCTCCGGTATGTACAGGGTCTCCTGCTGCCGTAACCCATCCACTTTAAGATTCAACACGTTGTGCTTTCGGAGATGCTCTTCGGCACACCACTGTTGTAATGTGTGGTTACTTAAGTTACTGTTGCCTTCCTGTCAGCTTGAACCACTCTGGCCATTCTCCTCTGACCTCTCTCATTAATAAGGCATTTTTGCCCACAGAAGGTCCTGTTGCTGGGTGTTTTTCGTTTTGCTTTTTGCATCATTCTCTGTAAACTCTGGAGACTGTTGTGCATTAAAATCCCAGGAGATCAGCAGTTTCTGAGATACTCAAACCTCCCCGGCTGGCACCAACTATCATTTCACATTCTGATTTCTTCTCCATTCTGATGTCTGGTCTGAACAACAACTGAACCTTACGATCACATCTGCCTGCTTTCATGCATTGAGCTGCTGCCACAGGATTGGCTGATTAGATATTTGCATTAATGAGCAAGTGTACAGGTATACCTAATAAAGTGGCCACTGAGTGTTTTGTAAACAGATTTGGATACAAAAGGATGGGTGTCCTGCTTCAGATTATAAGGCAGTTGTGAGACCACATCTGGAGTACTGTGTACAGATGTCTCCTTACTTGGGGAAGGATCTTAATCAATTGGAAGCATCTCAGAGGCTTATAAGAACAGGGTACCTTTTAAGGAACGACTGGACAGGCAAGATTTGTCCAAAATAGTGAAATATGGCTTAATTGAAAGATGTGAGAATCTGAGGTGTTTTGACAAAGTGTACAGTATATCAAGTGGCTATTTCCTCTTGTGGGAGAATTCAGTTTGGACAGCAAAGGGGGAGGGGTGCAGCAGAGGACAGAGCACCCCTAGTTCCCTCCAATTTCCACTCTCCTTCTGATCCTCACCCTATTTCTGTTCCCTTTGCCACCACTCCTCCCACTCCACTCTTTCACCCTTCCACTCCTGCCCTCCTCGGTCAATCATTTACCACCCACCTGCTCTCCCTCGCCCGACTAATCCCAGTTCAATCTCCCCAATGCCTCTCCCTATTGGTTCCAATTCTCTCTTCCTTTACTTATTCTATCATCAGGGACCCCCACCACCCAGGACATGCTCTCCTCTCGCTGCTGCCATCAGGAAGAAGGTACAGGAGCCTCAGGTCTCACACCACCAGGTTCAGGAACAGTTATTACCCCTCAGCCATCAGGCTTTTGAACCAAAGGGGATAACTTCACTCAACTTCACTTGCTCCATCATTGAAATGTTCCCACAACCTATGGATCCACTTTCAAGGACTCTCCAATTCCCATTCTCTATATTTGTTACTGATTTATGCATCACTATTCTTTCTTTCCTTTTGTGTTTGCACAGTTTTGTTGTCTTTTGCTGTCTTTTGCATATTGGTTGAACACCCATGTTGGTTCAGTCTTTCATTGAATCTGTTATGGTTATTACTCCATAGATTTATTGAGTATGCCTGCAAGTCAATGAACTGGGTTCATTTCCTGCCACTGTCTGTAAGGGGTTTGCACGTTCTCCTCGTGACTCCAGTTTCCTTCCACATTCCTGCACCTGCTCACTATTAACCACATCAGTAATAAGGGTTAGAAAGTTAATTGGTTACATGGTTGTAACTGTGTGGCAGGATGATCCTGTTACTGTGCTGTATCTTTAAATAAATAATCAGATTCCAACACCAATAGTATTTTGTTTTCCTGCTTATCTCCACCTTCACCCTCCCACTCCCTAAATGCCTGTCTTCTTCCACCTATCATGCATCTCAACTCCATCCCTCCCACCACTTCTCTACAAAGCTCGATCTTCCTCTCATCCTTCTACTCCCCCTCCCCTCCACAGTCCTCTGGCTCCAGTCTCACCACTCCCCCTCTCCTCCGCAGTCCTCCGGCCCCTATCTCCCCACTCCCCCTCTCCTCCGCATGTCACAGTGGGGGCGTTGGGAGGTGGTGGACCCAAATACAAGGCACAGACACTGAAGTACACGGAACAGGACTTGACTAGAGTAGGGACGTGACAGGATACAGACAAGGAGCGGGGACAAGAACGCAGACTTGGGCTTGGACCCCAAGTCAGAGACTGGACAAGGACCCGGAACCTGGGTCTTGCCTCGGGCTGGGGCCCCAGAATCGGGCATAGGCATGACATGACTGCAGGACTGGAGGATGGGGTCTTGTGGCTTGAGGCTTGGAGACGGGGTCTGGGGAGCCTAATAAATCGGAGGCTGGAGCTCGGAGACAGACTGGGAGCTGCACATCAACATAGAGCCGGGACTTATCTTTCAAAAAGCCGGGACTCATCTTTAACACAACACTAACAGGAGACTGGACAGTACATAGACATAGAGCCAGGACTTATCCTTAGACAAGCCAGGACTCAACTTTATCTCCACACCAAGGAGGGACCGGTCCATCTGTTGGATAATGGCAGAATGGTCAGACTTACCCAACAGAGGCAAAGACAAGACAAGACAAAACAGGACCCCCCCCCCCCCCCCCACAGGGCAACAACAGAATAGCCTGACTTACACCATGGAGACAAGGACAAGACAAGACAGATCTCCCCACAGGGCAACAGCAGAACAGCCTGACTTACCCCATGGAGGCGAGGACAAGAAGAGACAAACACCAAAGAACGACAGACAGTTCCATCTCTGCATCAGGGTTGCTCCGAGTCACAGTTACAGCCAGCAACCTCGGCTGGCTACAGAAACAGTCAGATCCCTACCTACCTCAGAGTGGCTGACGGCCACTCAGCTTACCCGGGAAATGGCCAAATCCATACCACAGAGACAGCTCCAACTACTGACAGCAAAGCTCCATGACACAGTGGTTCTCCAACATGGACTAAAGATGGCAAGTGGCCACTCTAGCCTTCCACCAGCAGGTTACTCCCAGGAAATCTTGACAAGACAAACCAGCAGCCCACACCCAAGGCTACTTATATTCCAAGCCGCAAGATGGGAATCAGGTGCCTATGATTAACTCAACCAAAACAAGGGACAGCTGGAAGACCCGGAGTCCTGAGTCCACGGACGGGACCATGAACCGGAATGCCGACTTCACAGACCGGACCATGACACCGCAGTCCTCTGGCGCCCATCTCCCCACTCCCCCTCTCCTCCATAGTCCTCTGGCCCCTATCTCCTCACTCCCCCTCTCCTCCGCAGTCCTCTGGCCCCAGTCTCCCCACTCCCCCTCTCCTCCACAGTCCTCTGGCCCCAGTCTCCCCACTCCCCCTCTCCTCCACAGTCCTCTGGCCCCTGTCTCACCACTCCCCCAGTCTCCCCACTCCTCCGTCTCACCACTCCCTCTATCTCACCACTCCCCTTGTCTTACCACTCTCCTTGTCTTACCACTCCCCCAGTCTCACCACTCCCCCGTCTCACCACTCCCCCTGTTTCACTACTCCCCCATCTCACCACTCCCCCAGTCTCACCACTCCCCCGTTTCGCCACTCCCCCAGTCTCCCCACTCCCCCGTCTCCCCACTCCCCCGTCTCACCACTCCCCCTGTTTCACCACTCCCCCAGTCTTCCCACTCCCCCATCTCACCACTCCCCCATCTCATCACTCCCCCAGTCTCCCCACTCCCCCTGTCTCACCACTGCCCCGTCTCACCACTCCCCCACTCCCCACTCCCCCCATCTCACCACTCCCCAGTCTCCCCACTCCCCCCATCTCACCACTCCCCCATCTCACCACTCCCCCAGTCTCCCCACCTCCCCCATCTCACCACTCCCCCGTCTCACCACTGCCCCGTCTCACCACTCCCCCCGTCTCATCACTCCCCCTGTCTCACCACTGCCCCGTCTCACCACTCCCCCTGTCTCATCACTCCCCCTGTCTCAACACTGCCCCGTCTCACCACTCCCCCTGTGTCACCACTCCCCCTCTCCTCACTATGCTGCTCATCTCTACTTTCAGTCCTGCTGACGGGTTTCAACCCGAAACACCGACAGTTACTTCTCCCCTGCAGATGCTGCTCGGCCTGTTGTACTCTGCTAGCCAATTGTTTGTTGTTGCAGATCCCAGCATTTACTTATTTATTTATTCTTATTTAGAGATACATCGAGTGAACAGGCCCTTCTGCCCAATGAAGCTGTGCTGCCCAATTACCCCCATTCGACCAGCTAACCTACCAACCAGTGCATCTTTGGAATGTGGGAGGAAACCAGAGCACCCGGAGGAAACCCACACGCTTACAGGGAGAAGAAACAAACTCCTTACAGGCAATGGCGAAAACGAACCTGGGCCAGTGGCAGTGTAATGGAGATATGCTAACCACTGCATGCCTGCTGTCTCTTGTGTCTGCATGATATCCTGGTGCATGAATCAAAAATAACGCAATGCAATTCCATTGCAATTGTCTCTCGGGTGCTGTGGATAAATATTTGGGTCTTGACGAGGCTGTGTCTTTATTGCACTGAGAGTCTGCTGGTGATTTGATCAGAGGAACTATTAAGACGCCTCTGTGGGATTGATCAGACTTTTTACCAGCAGAAATGAATCCAGATGATGTAAGAGATCATTGCAATGAACAATTCCCAGTACTGACCATGCACAATGGACAAGATTTTCATTAGATATGCAAGGTGATTGGTGAGGTGGTAAATGAAAGGAGAGATTGTTATTTCATTTAGAGAAGAGGAGGAATGAAGGAAGATAGGATTAAAATATTTAAAATTAAGAGGACATTGGTTATGATAAGCAGGAATTGTTGAAATAGGGAAGCATTGTTTTTAATATTCAACCAACAGGCTCCCGATCCAGTGTTGATGGTTCAGGAATGAGAAGGTTAACATATGATAAATGATAAAGAAATGACAAGGTTTTGCTACAAGATGTGGAGAGGAAGAACAACAACTTTGAAGAGCTGTGAATGCCTGCAAGAAAATGAATCTCATAGTATATGGTGACATATATGTACTTTGTCAACAAGTTTACTCTGAACTTTGAACCTTACTTTGAAGTGTCAATGAGGCCACATCTGACATGGCCTTGTTGACAAGAGAAAATTTGCAGATGCTGGAAATCCAAGCAACACACACACAGTGCTGGTGGAACTCAGCAGGCCAGTCAGGAGCAATGGAAAAGAATATAGTCAACGTTTCGGGCTGAGATCCTTCATCAGGGTCTCATCCTAAAACATCAACTATACTCTGTTCCATAGATGCTGCATGGTCTTATTGACATTTGTTTCAAGGTTCATGGTCAGTTTACTGAGAGATATAATTACATTAGTGCAGGGGTTCCCAAACATTTTTAAGAACTGGACCACTACCATTAAGCAAGGGATCCAAGGACCACAGCTTTGGATACCCTGCATTAGAGACAACACACACAAACTGCTGGGGGAATTCAGCAGGCCAGGCAGCATCCATGGAAAAGAGCAGAGTTAACGTTTCAGGCCGAAACCCTTCAGCAGGACTTCTTGTAGCTTTTTCCATAGAGACTGCCTGGCCGGCTGAGTTGCTCCAGCATTGTGTGTGTGTTGCTTGGATTTACAGCATCTGCAGATTTTCTCTTGTCTGCATTAGAGACAGTTGGATGTGGTTCATTGGGTTGATGGGAAGGGAGGAAGTGTCCCTTATGGGGGTAATCCAGAAAGACATTTGGGTAGGTACATGGAAAGGAAAGGTAAATGAGCCATATGCAGGCAAACAGCACTAGCTTGTGTAGGCACATACCTGTAGGTCGGTATGGATGAGTTGGGCCGGGGAGCCTCTTCCCATGCTGCATAACTCAATGACTAATTGGAGCACCAGTTTAGAATAAGGGTTCATCCATTTGAGATGGAGCCTAGGATTTTGGAAATCGAGGCAGAAGGTGGAATTGAAGGCACGCTCAGATCATCCAGGATGGTAGAGCGGGCTGAATGCTTTACTGCAACACTCACTACCAAATTCAAACAAGGAGGACAACAGATGCTGCGATCTAGAATTTCCCAAAACAGACTGCAGGAAGACCTCAATAGGCCCGGCTGCACCTGCAGAGCCAAAAGGTGTTCATCAATATTTCAGGTGGACAGCCTGCTTCAGCACTGATGTAGGGTCCTGATGCAGTGTCCTGACCCGGCACGTCTGTTTACAGCTTTTGCCTACATAAATGGTGCTTGACCCCATTGAGTTAACAGAACACTACAGAACTTCAATGCACAAAGTTGTGCCGATCTTTTAACTTACTCTAAGATCAATTTAACCCTTCCCTCCCACACAGCCCTCATTTTTCTTTCAGCCATGTGCCTATCTAAAAGTTTCTTAAATGCCTCTAATGTACTATATATATATGTATCAAGAGTTCGGTGATCTGCCTCAATGACTATTGTCCAGATGCACTTGCATCCACAGTGATGTGTGTTTTGTGAGGCTGGTGATGAATAATATCAGCTCCTGCCTGAGAGGCAACTTGGATCCACCCCAATTTACCAACTGGAGCAACAGATCCACAGCAGATGCCACCTCACTGGCTCTTCACTCCAACCTGGAACTTCTGGACAGCAAAGGTGCACACATTAGGATGCTCTTTATCAGTTATAACCCAGCCCTTATTACCATCATCCCCTCTAAACTAATCAATAAACTCCAAGACCTTGATCTCAATACATCCCTGTGCGATGGATCCTTGATTTCTTCATGTGTAGATCCCAGTCAGTTCAGATTGGCAAAAGACATCTCCTCCACAATTTCTATCAGCACAGGTGCACCACAGGATTGTTGGCTTAGCCTCCTGCTCTACTCGCTTCTCACCTATGATCGTATGACTAAGCACAGCTTCAACAATATATTCAGCTTTGCTGATGACACCACTGTTGTGGACCGTATCAAAGGTGGTGATGAATCAGCATACAGGAGGGGGACTGAAAATTTGGCTGAGTGGTGTCACAACAACAACCTCTCACTCAATGTCAGCAAATCCAAGGAACTGATTCTAGACTTCAGGAGAGGGAAACCAGAGGTCCATGAGCCAGTCCTCATCAGAGGTGGAGAGGGTCAACAACTTTAAACTCCTGGGTGTCGCTATTTCAGAGGACCTGTGCTGGACCCAGCACATAAATGTAATTGGGAAGAGTGCATGACAGCACCTTTACTTCCATAGGAGTCTGAGAAGTTTCGGCATGACACTAAAACATTTGACAGACTTATGTAGATGTATAGTGGAGACCGTATTGACTGACTGCATTGCAGCCTAGTACTGAAACGCCAATGCCTCTGAACAAATAGTCCTATGAAAGGTTATGGATTCAGCCCAGTACATCATGGGTAAAGCCCTCCCAACCACTGAGCGCATCTACATGAAACGCTGTTGTAGGGAAGCAAACCCATTGTCAGAAATTGTCACCACTCAGGCCATGCATTTTCTCACTGCTGCCATCAGCTAGAAGGTACAAGAGCCTCAGGACTCACACCACCAAGTTCAAGAACAGCTACTACCTCTTCATCATCAGGCTGTTGAACAAAAGGGGATAACTACACTCACTTGCCCATCCATTCAGATGCTCCCACAACCAATGATCTCACATGAGGGCTCTTTATCCTGTTACTTCATGTTCTCGTTATTTATAGTTATTTATTTATATTTGAATTTGTGGTTTTTGTCTTCTGCACTCTACTTGATCTTCCATTGATACTGTTCTATTTACTATTTGCTGAGTATATGGTGACATATATGTCCATTGAAAATGAAATTTATTTTGAACTTTGAACTTTGTAGGTGCCTCCACCATAACCCCTGGCAGGGTTTTCCATGTACCCAACAAGCTCTAAAAAAAAAACCTACCTCTGAACCCCCCCCCATATTTTTATTCTATAAAAATTCTCCGCCTATCCACTCTTTGCCTCTTATCATCCTGTACACCTCCGATAAGTCACCTCTCATCCTCCTTTGCTTCAAAGAAAAAAGCCCCAGTTCACTTGACCTATCCGGTGGCCCAATCTGCGCCGGGAGCAGCGCACAGAGGAGTAACTAAAAGTACAGAAGGAACAAGCAAGGGCGGCCATTGTTGGGAATGGGCCAGTGGTGAGAGTGGGAGTGTCAGGCTTTGGCTCAAAGGAGGCTTTGGCTTGGAAGAGGTGTTGGCTCTGAGTAAGTTTCTGTTATGTTTCCCTTTTCAGCTGACTGTGTCAGAGGTACTTAGTGTAGTTTAAAAGACCATTGTGTGTTCTTCATGCTGGATGTTGGAGTCCTGGGAGACCCAGAGTCTGGGGAATGAAAGGCTTATCATGTGAGGAGCATTTGATGGATCTGTGCCTGTATTCGCTGGAATTTAGAAAGATGGGGTGGGGGATCTCATTGAAACCTTTCGAATGTTGAAAGGTTAAAACAGAGTAGATGTGGAAGGGATTTTTCCCATGATGGGGGATCCTAGGACAAGGGGGCACAGCCTCAGGATAGAGGGGCATCCATTTGAAACCGAGGTGCGGAGAAATTTCTTTAGCTAGAGGGTAATGAATTTGTGGAATTTGTTACCACAGGCAGCTGTGGAGGCCATTCATTGGATGTATTTAAGACAGAGATTGATAGGTTCTTGGTTGGCCACTGCATCAAAGGTTATGGAGAGAAGGCCTAGGAGTGGAGCTGAGGAGGGAAAAAAGGATGAGTCATAAGTGAATGGTGGAGCAGACTTGATGGGCCAAGTAGCCTAATACTTAACCTATGTCTTCTGGTCTATGGTTTCCTATGACATTCCCTCTAATCCATTGAGCATCCTGGTAAATCCGTGCTGCACCCTCTCTAAAGCTTCCACATCCTTTCTATAATTTGGCAACCAGAACTGAACACAATATTCCAAGTGTGTTCTAACCAGCGTTCCTGCGAGCTGCATCATTATATTGTGGCTTTTGATCTCAATCTCCCAACACACCATATGCTTCCATACCACCTCATCTGACATTGAGGGGTCTATGGACATGGACCCCAAGTACCACTGTTTCTCCACACTGCTAGGAATCTTGTCATTAACCCTGCATTCTCTCTTCAAATTCGATTTTCCAAAGTGTATCACTTCCCACTTTCCTGGGTTGAACACCATCTGCCACTTCCCAGCCCAGTTCTGTATCCTGTCAATGTCCTGTTGTAACCTGAGATAACAGATAAGCTTCTACACTATTTACAACTCCAAAAACATTCGTGCCATCTGCAGACTTACTAACCCAACCTCCCTCTTCTTCAACCAAGTAATTTAAAAATACCTCAAAGAGCAGAGGGTCCAGAACAGATCCCAGTGGAACACAAGTGGTCACTGACCTCCACACACAATTTGCTCCACTTACAACCACCCTCTGTCTTTTCTGAGCAAGTGAATTCTGAGTTCTTACAGTGTTCTGTTTTCAACTGAGGAAGACTTGTTTCAAAGTATTGGTGAGAATGGAGCTGAGGAGAAATATTTTCACCCGGAGAATGTTGGGCATCTGGAATGCACTTACTGAAAGGATGATGGTGGCAGGAAGCCTGAAGGTATTCAACAATCATCTTTAGTGTTTACAGATTTGGGTCTGTACTCACTAGAGTTTAGAAGAGTGAAGAGAGGATCTCATTGAAGGGCCTTCGTAGAATGGACATGGAAGGGATGTTTACTGTAGTGGGGGAGTCTAGGAACAGAGGTCACAGCCTCCGAATATAAGGGTGTCCATTTAGAACAGAGATAAGGAGGAATTTATTTAGCCAGAGGGTGTTAAATCTGTGGAATTCATTATCACAGACTGCTCTGGAGGCCAAGCCATTGAGTTTATTTAAAGCGGAGGGTGATAGGTTGTTGATTTGTCAGGGTGTCAAAGGTTACGGGGAGAAGGCAGGAGAATGGGGTTGAGATGGATAATGAATCAGCCATGATTGAATGGCGGGGGAGGTTCTTTGAGCTGTACTCTACCATTCAATTATGGCTGATTCATAATTCTGTCCCTTCGGGCTCGACAAGTCTGCGCTGCCTGATTACACTGATGTGACCAATTAACCTCTAACCCGCACATCTTTGGAATATGGGAAGAAATGGAAACCCACGCGGTCACGGGGAGAAAGTAGTAATTCCTTACAGATAGTGGTGGGAATTAAACCTGGGTTGCTTGCAAAGTGCGAACCACTATGCTACAATACTATAGTCTTACCATTCAAAACCCAAGAAGGGGATCAGTCTGGATTGCAAACACAAACAGGACAACAAATATAAATTAGTATGACTCTAAAATAACTTGGACCTTTAACGCCAATCGTTTATAGAAGAGACAAACCTTTAGTTGTTTATTTTATTTTTGCGTCATCCCTCATTACAGGAAATCTGCCGCTGTTCTGAGAGGGTCAGGCAGGTTGGAGGAAACACTCAAATATTAATCAGTGATGTGGTGGATTCATGAAAGCTCCTGTGCGTCAGAGTGATGTCTGTGACTGGCTGTGACGTAGTGCTGTGAAGCCGTACTGCTCTCTTCACACAAGCTGCCTGGGGACTCGGCTTTCAATTGAAGTCCCGCCTCTTGATCAGAACCAGAGAAGACGACACCTGCCCCTCCCCCGCTCCATCCCACTCCACTTCGGACCCACCCAACAGCAGGGTGATGTAATGCCTAACATAATGCTATTACAGTGCCAGTGAATGGGGTTCAGTTCCCGCTACTGTCTGTAAGGAGTTTGTACACTCTCCCCGTGACCCCATGAGCTTCCTTCAGCTGCTCCAGTTCCCTCCCACAAAGTTCAAAGTAAATTTTCTTTTCTAAGTATTTATAAGTCATGATATACAACACCGAGATTCATTTTCTCAATAAATCTATGGAATAGTAGCTGTAACACAATCAACGAAACACCCAACTAGGGTGTTCAACCAATGTGCAAAAGATAACAAACTGTGCAAATGCAAAAAGGAGAAATAATAATAATAAATAAATAAGCAATAGATATCGAGAACGTGAGGTGAAGAGTCCTTGAAAGTGAGTCCATAGGTAGTGGGAACATTTCAGTGATGGGGCAAGTGAGTTTGAGTGAAATTATCCCCTTTGGTTCAAGAGCCGGATGGCTGAGGGGCAGTAACTGTTCCTGAACCTGGTGGTGTGAGTCCTGAGGCTCCTGTACCTTCTTTCTGATGGCAGCAGTGAGAAGAGAGCATGTCCTGGGTGCTGGGGGGGGTCCCTGATGGTGGACTCTGCTTTCCTGTGATAGTGTTTCATGTTGATGTGCACATTCCAAAGATGTATTAGTTTGTAGGTTAGTAGCTTAATTGGTCACATGGGTATAATTTGGCAACACAAACTTGTTGAGCCAGAATGGCCTATTACCATGTAATATCTCTAAATAAAATGAACCAAAATAAATAAAACTGCTGCAATCTGTACCCACCCTTCCTTTCCCTTCCTTTCCCTTCACTTCCCTTCATTACCTATCACTGCCCTGAACTCACTCTTATCCCTTCAAAACCCCAACCACATGCCATTCCTTCCCCTACTCTTGACTCCGCACTTCCAAGACAATTCCAGCCACTTCCTAACACTCTTCCCTGGCAACAAACCCAAACTGACTTGGTCCACGCTTACCCCTTCCCTCCAAATGGAAATAACGCCAACCTCAACCACATTCAAACCAGTGTGCCGACCTGGGTCCTCCTCTGAGACCCTCCGATGATCGGGGTCGACCTTGGATGTTGCACCCAAGCTGTCCGGATATGCAAGCCTGGGCAGGATGAAATGGAGAGCAAGTTGTTGCCCATGTAGCAGGCTGCCCCTCTCCACTCTGCTAATGAATCTAGAGGATAGCAGAATCTAATACAGTTTGGCACCATCAGTGTTGCAGTGCCAGTCGGCGTTGAACTCAACGTCAGAAGCTGCGGTGACTCCAGCTGTGGACTTTCCCTTGGGCCTTACTCCCGAAGCCTTTCCCATGAATGGGCGCAGCCAAAAGGCAGTGGACATTTGAGATCAATTTTCCTTCACCTAGATGAACTTCTGCCACGGTTGATTCACCCCATCTGCCGGAAGCGAGTGGTTTTAAGGTGCCAGTAACCCATCTTTGCCCATTCTCATCTCAGTAGAAACGGTTCCGCTGGGTTTAGTGGCTAAGGCACATGTAAAGGCCAGGAGCTGGACTTGGTTGTCAGAGGCTATTTGAGACACACACCACTGGAGTATTAAATAGATAGTGGGATATTATCCACACTACTACCACTGGTTATATATCCTTAAGGAACCAGACCTCCCCAATGCAACTCCTGACCCCTAGCTAACAACATCTCATCTCACAATCTCATAAGCCCACTGTCTCTCACTGCTATTGTAGACTCACCTGCACCAGGGAAATGTCCTACCCCAACTGCGAACTCGCATATTCCTCCAACACAGCCCTGATCCTGACTTCCAACCCTCCTCCCATTACACAGAAACCCTGGCCAATGGGAAACTCTTGGTCCTTGCTGACTAGTGCTGAGACTGAATCATAGAATCATAGAAATCTACAGCACATTACAGGCCCTTCGGCCCACAATGTTGTGCCGACCATGTAACCTACTCTAGAAACTGCCTAGAAATACTCTAACGCATAGCCCGCTATTTTTCTAAGCTCCATGTACCTATCTAAGAGTCTCTTAAAAGACACTATTGTATCCACTTCTACCACCATTTCTGGCAGTGCATTCCACACACCCACCACTCTCTGTGTGAAAAACTTACCTCTGACATCCCGTTGTACCTACTTTCATGCACCTTGAAACTATGCCCTCTTGTGATAGTCATTTCAGCCCTGGGGAAAAAGCCTCTGGCTATCCACACGATCAATGCCTCTCATCATCTGTTTCAAGATCAGCCCAGCACTCTTCCTCAGGTCTGAAGCCCCAGGTTGTTGTCAGGAAACTCTGTCACTCTGGTTCAGAGCTCACACAATAGTTGGATCTCCTAACACCTTCCATAAGATCCCGAGGCTGCCACAGTAGCATGGTGGTTAGCGTAACACTGTTACACCTCAGAGCGTCGAAGTTCAGTATTCAAATCCTTCCCATCTTCCCCAATTTGTTCACTCCAATTCCATCTCTGACTCCGACACTGTCTCAAACGTGCCTTGAACTCGCTTCTTCTCGAACATGCTGCACCTCGACCTTGCATCGCACCTGCAAGGCTCAACCCTTGAGTTTGCCTCGCCTTTACTTGCCTTTCAATTGCTTGTGGTGATAGTTTAGCACAATTTTCCACAGAAAAAGTGTTATTTAGTCATATTTCTTGCCTTCTTGACCACCAATAAGCCCAGTCCCTACCATCCATAGTTACCCTTCCCCTCTCTGTTGTCCTCTAAATGACCCCTCAGTAAAGCTTCTGGTCGCCTGCTCTGTGAGGCCCCAGATCAATACCTGTTTGATGATATTCTTGTGAAATGCCAATGGCATTTTGTCATCACATCGAAAGCAATGAGCAAGTGGAAGTTTCTTTCGATCATCTTGAGATTTTCTATGAATCTCGTTTGCTTCATCTCAAGGTACAAACATGATATTCCATCCTGCAACAAAATGCAGTCAATTTATGGTTCTATCAACGCACCGTGAAGTATTAGTCCATTATTAATAAATTAGATGAGAAAATCAGCAACTCTGTTCTTTACCACAACAGCCTTTGAGGAATTGGGACATAATACATCTAAGGCACTGACAAACATGCAAAGCCTTTTGGCATTTCTTTCATGAGTGTGTTTGATCTTTGTATTCTATATTTTGAGGTCTATTCTCTGTAGCTAAATATATTTGCAGTAAAGTTCACATTATGCGTGAATTCTAAATGTGATATATGAACAAGACCATCAGATCCAAGACATTAATTTCTCAAAGAGGTGTTTAATCACACAGTGTGGTACACTCTCACGTCTGGGAAGGAAGTGTCTTGATTTGATATTGGCCGAACTTTTCCTCTGGGATCAGATCAAGCCCTTAAACTGAAGGGAAAAAAAACAGAATGACGTGAAAGGATGCTTCATTAGCAGGAGGACGCACTTCCTCATAAAGTGTTAGCGTGAAGGTTTGGGATGCAGAGTGTGGGGGTTAGTTCAGAGGTGACAGCTATATTTATCAGAATCAAAATCGGGTTTGTTATTTATTTATGTTTTCCATTTATTTATTCATTTAGAGGTACAGTGTGGAACAGGCCCTTCTGGGTCAATGTGCCATATCATCCAGCAACCCACCCACTTAACCCTAGCCTAATCCCAGGACAATTTACAATGACCAATTAAACTAATAAAAGATACATCTGTGGATTATGGGAGGAAACTGGAGCACCTAGAGGTAACCCTCACAGTTATCAGGGACAATGTACAAATTCCTTACAGACAGCATGGAACTGAACTCCGAAAAGCAAAACCCCAAGCTGTAACACTGTCATGTAAACTGCAATGCTACCATGGCACTCCCTGTCGTGAAACATGTTTTTGTGGTAGTAGTACAGTGGAATATATAGAAACATAGAAACATAGAAAACCTACAGCACAATATAGGCCCTTCGGCCCACAAAGTTGTGCCGAACTTAGAAATTACTAGGGTTACCCATAGCCCCCTATTTTTCTAAGCTCCATGTACCTATCCAAAAGTCCCTTAAAAAACCCTATCGTATCCGCCTCCACTGCCGTTGCCAGCAGCCCATTCCACGCACTCACCACTCTCTGCGTAAAAAACTTAGCCCTGACATCTCCTCTGTATCCTCTCCCAAGCACTTTAAACCTGTGTCCTCTTGTGGCAACCATTTCAGCCCTGGGACTAAGACTCTGACTATCCACACGATCAATGCCTCTCATCATCTTATACACCTCTAACAGGTCACCTCTCATCCTCCATTGCTCCAAGGAGAAAAGGCCGAGTTCACTCAACCTATCTTCATAAGGCATGCTCCCCGATCCAGGCAACATCCTTACAAATCTCCTCTGCACCCTTTCTATGGTTTCCACATCCTTCCTGTAGTGAGGCGACCAGAACTGAGCACAGTACTCCAAGTGGGGTCTGACCAGGGTCCTATATGGCTGCAACATTACCTCTCGACTCCTAAATTCAATTCCATGATTGATGAAGGCCAATACACTGTATGGTTTCTTAACCACAGAGTCAACCTGCGCAGTCTCTTTGAGTGTCCTATGGACTCAGATCCCAAGATCTCTCTGATCCTCCACACTGCCAAGAGTCTTACCATTAATACTATATATAATACTACATAAGACATATTAATACATTTAAAACTTCACTACAAATTATAATAAGAAATACAAACAAAAGAAATAAGTAGTGCAAAAAATGAGCAAAATGAATGCTAGTGTTCATGGGTTTATGGACCCGTCAGATATCTGCTAGTTGACGGGACGAATCAGTTGCTGGATCATTGAGTGTGTGTCTTTAGACTCCTGTACCTCCTCCCTGATGGTAGCAATGAAAAGAGGGCATGGTTGTATGGTGAGTATCTTTATTGATGGATACCACATTCCTGAGGCAGCACCTTTCAAGAATGCCCTCGATGATGAGGAGGCCATGATGGAAATGGCTGACATTACAACTTTCTGTAGCCTTTTCCAATCCTGTGCATTGTCCTCTCCATTCCAGACGGTGATGCAACCCGTCAGAATGGTCTGCATGGTACACCTGCAGAAGTTTGCCAGAGTCTTTTGTGACATCCCAAATCTCCATCGACCTAATGAAATCTAGCCGCTGGCGTGTCCTCTTCATAATTGCATCAGCATGTTGGGCTCAGGATAGATCTTCAGAGAAACACTCAAAACACGCTGGAGGAACTCAGCAGGTCGGGCAGCATCCGTGGAAACGATCAGTCAACGTTTCGGGCCGGAACCCATCGTCAGGACTGTAGCGGGAAGGGGCAGAGGCCCTATAAAGAAGGTGGGGGAAGGTGGGAAGGAGAAGGCTGGTAGGTTCCAGGTGAAAAACCAGTAAGGGGAAAGATAAAGGGGTGGGGGAGGGGAAGCAGGGAGGTGATAGGCAGCTGGGGGAGGGGGCAGAGTGAAATAGGGATAGACCAAGGGAGGGGGAGGGAATTACCAGAAGTAATTCTATGAACTCTATGTTCATACCAAGGGGCTGGAGACTACCTAGACGGTATATGAGGTGTTGCTCCTCCAACCTGAGTTTAGCCTCATCATGGCAGTAGAGGAGGCCATGTATGATCTGCAGAGCTGTTGACACCCAAGAACTTGAAACTGCTGACACTTTCCCCCACGGATCCCTCAGTGAGGACTGGTGTGTGTTCCCTCGAATTCCCCTTCCTCGTCTCACCTTTAGCATCTCAGGCACTTCAAGGTTGTGACATAGGAAATAGAGTCTGTAAGTTTTATCTGCAGGCAATGAATAATGACAGTTATCTGATTGTGAATGACGCCATTGTGGAGCAGTTAGCGTCATACCTTACAGTGCCAGGAACCACTGATTGGGGTGAAAACACCTTGTTCATGAGGGAGGTCAGAGGAGAATGGCCAGACTGGATTAAGCTGACAGGAAGGTGACAGTAGTTCAAATAATCACACATTACAACAGTGGTGTGCAGAAGAGCATTTCCAAACACCTAACACGTCGAACCATGAAGTGGATTGGCTTCAGCAGCAGATGATCACGAACATACACTCATTAGCTACCTTATTCGGTGCCGTAATGATGTGGCCACGGAGTGCATGTTATTTTATTTTATTTAGAGATATAGCGTGGTGATAGGCCCTTCCAATCCAATGAGCTTGCACTGCCCAGGTACACCCGTGTGACAGAGTAGCCTGCTAAACTGTATGTTTTTGGAATGTGGGGGGAAAGCAGAGCACACAGGGGAAACCCACGTGGTTACGGGGAGAAGGCACAAACTCCTTTCAGACAACGGTGGAACTGAGCCGGGGTCACCGACGCTGTAACTGTGTTTCCCTAGTCTAGTCACTGAGCCACTGTACCCCCTCTAACAACATCACAAGGACAGCTTCTATGCAGCTCTGTTGAACTGTTTCTAGTACAATAAGATGGACCATTGACCGCACAATCTACCTCATTGTGGCCTTGCACCTTATTGTGTGCCTGTGCTGCACTTTCTATAATTGCAACAGTTTGTTCTGCATTCCGTTATTGTCTTACTTTGTATTAACTCAATGTGATAGTGAAGTGATCAGTATGAATGGTCTACATGTTTCTCACTGTTCATTCAGTATATGTGGCAAGAAACCAATTTACATATTTACCAATTTAGATTCTGCATCACCCTCATTATGTGCCGTGTCATGTGATAAAACTGATCATGGTCTTAACCGTGAGTGTTCTGGACAATTTTTTCTACAGAAGTGGTTTGCCATTGTCTTCTGGGCAGTGACTTTTCAAGACAAGTTACTCTGTACGGTAATGTAATTGGCGGAAACGTGCATAGTTCACAACCACCAACATTGAGTTGGGTTTTAGTTTAAGAAGCTGGTCTGACATGATGACGTACTTACATGGAATTTTTTTTTACTGTGCTTTATGTTTGGTGCTTTGGGGTACAATAAATGAGTTGTTACTGCTTTTCTTAAACATAAAATGTTTCATGCCATTTTTATTTGCAAAAGTCTACATTGGTGACCCCAATGCTGTAGGATGTTTCCGGAATTATTGACATGTTGGCCGGAGCAGTCACTTTGAAACTGCCGGAGTTTTGGGAGCAAAATACAGTTGCTTGGTTGCTTGGTTCGGGGCATAAATTGTGCTGCGAGAAATCATCGCCGACAACACCAAGTATCTCTATGTGGCGGCGCCACACAATAACTCTGTTGCTGCGAGAATGATGAGTCTACTAGAACACTGCCTGAACATGATAAATGGCATTCGCTGAAAACTCACCTTTTAAAGACTTTGGACTATCGGAGTCTGAGCTCACCAACCAATTGTTCTCCTTGTCTGCCTTCGGTGACGCTAAGCCATCGGAGCTAATGGACCACATGCTACCTCTCCTGAGAACTCGCCATCCTTGTTTTATGTTTAAAGAACTCTTTATGCACCAAATGCCTGATCAAGTTTGCTAATGCACTCGTGAAGGACTATAGGGAGCTTGCTAAAATGGCTAAAAGTCTACACTCAGCCAGGCAGTGGTGTATCATTCCTCCTTTTCCTCCCTCAGTAAGCCACTCAGCTAGGCCTCCAACATAAGGAAGACCGTGACTGTATAACAGACGACACCGGGCCTGTGTTCGAGCATGCTCACCTTGGTGCGAACGCCAGGAGGTGCTGACCGCCTTACCGCCTTGCAGCTTCGACAGTGCCAGGACATCAGGACATCAGAGGACTGTGAGGACTGTGGGTTACAGCTGCCAGGGCCACCTACTGTTCATTACCAACACCCTTTCGTGGTGACGCTTCCTGTGTGACATGGGTACGAAAGTGAGGGTGCTTCCAGCATCGCCTATTCAAAGTTCAAAGTAAAGTTTATGATCAGAGTCCATACAAGTCACCACATACAACCCTGAGATTATTTTTCCTGCGGCCATACTTAACAAATCTGTAGACCAGTAACTAGACAGGAGTGATGAACAGCAAACTGTGCAAATGCAAATATAAATAAGTAGCAGTAAATAATGACAACCTAAAATAACAACATAAAGAGCCCTTAAAGTGAGACCATTGGTTGTGGGAACACCAGGAATAGAACGAGAATGCAAAGAGCAACAAAACCTCGCTGGAGGCGCCCAGTGGCAGCAGGATCCAGACTTACAGGACACGACAGGTGACACTCTGCTTCAGTGGATGACGTTGCACATGGGACTTTGTCCTGGCTAAGGTGGCTCGACTCTGCTTGGCGCAGATTTTCCGAACACCAGTGTGCCTCAAGGCTGTGTGCTGAGCCCTCTTCTATACTCCCTTTTCACCTATGACTGCGTTCCTGTACATGGTTCTAACTCCATAATCAAGTTCGCAGAAGGCACCACGGTGGTTGGCCTGATCAGAGGGGATGACGAGACGGCCTACAGGGATGAGGTCCAGCACCTGGCCGTGTGGTGTGCCGACAACAGCCTGGCCCTTAACGCCCAGAAGACCATGGAGATCATTGTGGACTTCAGGCATGCCAGGAGTCACACCCATGTCCCCATCTACATCGACGGAGCTGTAGTGGAGCGTGTTTCAAACTTCAAATTCCTTGGTGTCCACATTTCCGAGGATCTCACCTGGTCCCTGAACTCCTCCACCCTGATCAAAAAGGCACAACAGTGCCTTTATTTCCTGCGGAGCATCAAGAAAGCTCACCTCTGTCCCAGGATACTGACGGACTTTTACCGCTGTACCATTGAGAGCATACTCACCAACTGCGTCTCAGTGTGGTATGGCAATTGCCCCGTATCAGACCGCAAACACTCCAGCATGTGGTGAAAACTGCCCAGCGGATTATTGGCACCCAATTGCCCACCATTAAGAACATCTACCATAAACGCTGCCTGGGCAGGGTGAAAAGCATTATCAAGGATGCATCTCACCCTAACCATGGACTTTTTCCCTCTCCTCTCATCCGGTAGGCGCTACAGGAGCCTCTGCTCCCACACCAGCAGGCACAGAAAGAGCTTCTTCCCTGAGGCTGTGACCCTGCTGAACCCCACGTCACAGCGCTAAGCAGTATTGCACCCATATTGTACTGTCTCAGTACTTTTATATTTGTGTGCTGTAGCACTTAATTTTATTCGTAGTTATTTTGTAAATAACACTATTCTTTGCATTTCTGGTTAGATGCTAACTGCATTTCATTGGCTTTGTATCTGTACTCAGCACAATGACAATAAAGTTGAATCTAATCTAATCTAAATAGTCTCTAAATCTCATGCTGGTTGTTGCCCATGTGGTGATTATCGATGCCTTAATGAGCCCACCATCCCCGATTGTTACCCGGTCCCACACATCCAAGACGTGTAGGCACACTTAGACAGAAAGTTAATTTTTTCCAAAGTCATTCCAGCTTGGGACTACCATCAGGTGCCTGTGTTCTCGGAGAACATTCCCAAAATGGTTGTGATAACCTCGTTTGGCCTCTTTAAGTTTCTGCTCATGCAGTTTGGACTGAGAAATGCGCTACAGATTTTTCAACCGCTGATGGACTCTGTATTAACAGACAGATTTTCTTTTTGTTTACCTGGAAGGCATACCTGTCACTAGTGCATCCAAATCCAAACACCTATCCCGTCTCCGCGCACTTTTCCAGCACTTAAGCCATCGTAGATTGATTATTAAACTTTAGTGAATTCTGGGAAGACTGGTGTAGGGTAATGTAATTGGTGGAAACATGCAGAATTCACAACCACCGACATTGAGTTGGAAAACCCATTAAGAGTCTGGTCTGACATGATGATGTAATTATGTAAAGTATTTTTACCGCACTTGTGGTCAGTGCTTTGGAGTACAATAAATGAGTTGTATGGCTTTTCTTAAACATAAAATGCCTCTGCTGTTTTTATTTATGAAAACCTACAAATCCAGCCATTATCAATACTGTTCAAAGACTGCCTGCCTGTTGTCAGTGAGCACAGAACCAGGACTTGTGACGTGCACCGGCTGGTCATACAACCATCCGCCACCTGCTCCCATGGCTCCGTGTGACCCTGATCGGGGGCTAAGCAGGTGCTACACCTTGCCCAAGGGTGACCTGCAGGCTAGCGGAGGGAAGGCGTGCATTACTCCTCCTTTGGCAGAGACATATCTCTACCCCTCCATCCTTAAATTCTTACAGAGCTTAAATACAGATTTAATATTTCGATTCCCCTGATTTGTTCAGTTCAAAGGCGTCAGCCACTCAGATCACCGACCAAACATTAATCTAAGCAGGAATTTTTTTACATGGTCTGAATACTTCACGGCATTTTAATAAAACATTATATAAAAGAAAATTCCAGCTGAGCGGCAACACGGCTATGTGCGTGGGAGCGTTTCAGTTACTGTGCAGCTGCACACCTGCACAGCCTAGAGTGATTTGGAAACTTTTCTTCAACTGAAAAAGTTTGTATTTTTAAAATCAGAATCAGGTTTATTATCATTGGCATGAAATTTGTTAACTTAGCAGCAGCAGTTCAATGCAATACTTGATAATATAGAAATAAATAAATCAATCAATTACTGTCAGTATATATATTAAATAGATTAAAAAGTGCAAAAACGGAAATAATAACTATTAAAAGAAAAGTGAGGCAGTGATCATGGGTGTAATGTGCATTTAGGAATTGGATGGCAGAGGGGAAGGAGCCATTCCTGAATTGTTGAGAGTGTGCCTTCAGGCTTCTGTACCTCCTTCCTGATGGTAACAATGAGAAGAGGGCATGCCCTAGGTGATGGTTGTCCTTAATAATGGATGTTGCCTTTCTGAGCCACTGCTCCTTGTAGATGTCTTAGTAGCCAAGATAGAGCTGTCTAATTTTACAACTTTTTGTAGCTTCTTTCGGTCCTGTGCAGTAGCTCCCACCCACTCCCCGCCCCCCATACCAGACAGTGATGTACCCTGTCAGAATGCTCTCCACAGTACATCTATAATTTTTTTTAGTGTTTTAGAAGACAAACCAAATCTCTTGAAACTTGTAATGAAGTATAGCCACTGTCTCGCCTTCTTTATAACTGCATTGACATGTTGGGACCAGGTTAGATCCTCAGAGACCTTGACACTCAGGAACTTGAAATTGCTCACTCTCTCCACTTCTGATCCCCCTATGAGGATTGATTCGTGCTCCCTCGTTTTTTTCATTCCTGAGGTCCACAATCAGCTTTTTTGTCTTACTGACTTTGAGTGCAAGGTTGCTGCTGTGTCATCACTCAACTAGCTGGTATGTCTCACTCCTGTACAGCCTCTCATCTCCACCTGAGATTCTACCAACAACAGTTGTATCATCAGCAATTTTATAGATGGTATTTGAACTATGCCTAGCCACACAGTCATAGGTATAGAGAGAGTAGATCAGTGGGCTAAGCACACACCCCTGAGGTGCACCAGTGTTGATCACCAGTGAGGGGGAGATATTATCACGAATCCACACCAGATTGTGGTCTTCCAGTTAGGAAGTGGAGGATCCAATTGCAGAGGGAGGTATGGAGGTCCAGGTTCTGTAACTTATGAATCAGGATTGTGGGAATGATGGTGTTTAACACTGAATTATAGTCAATGAACAACATTCTGACATAGATGTTTGTATTGTTCAGGTGATCTAAGATCATGTGAAGAACCATCGAGACTGTGTCTGCCACAGACCTATTGTGGCGATAGGCAAATTGCAGTGGGCCTAGGTCCTTGCTGAGGCAGAAGTTCATTGTAGTCATGACCAACCTCTCAAAACATTTCATCACTGCAGATGTGAGTGCTGCCAGGGTGTAGTCATTAAGGCAGCTCATACTACTCTTCTTTGGCACTGGTATACACCATTGTTGCCTTTTTGAAGCAGATGGGAACTTCCAACCGTAGCTGTGAGGAGTTAGAAGTGTCCTTGAATACTCCCGCCAGTTGTTTAGTACAAGTCTTCAGAGTCTTACCAGGTACTCCTCGGGGCCTGCCGCCTTGCAAGGGTTTGCCCTCCTTAAAGACAGCCTGACGTCGGCCTCTGGGACAGAGATCACAGGGTCACTGGGTGCAGCAGGGATCTTCACAGCTCCAGGTATTTTCTCCCTTTGAAAGTGGGATAGAAGGCATTGAGCTCATCAGGTAGTGAAGTTACCTTTCATCCTATTACCTTGTAGGAAGTAATGTCCTGCAAACCCTGCCAGAGTTGACGTGCATTTGATGTAATCTCTAATTTTGATTGGAATTGTTTCTTCACTCTTGAAATAGCCTTCTGCAAGTCAGAGCTGGTTTTTTTGTACAGACCTGGGTCACCAGACTTAAATGCTACAGATCTAGGCCTCAGCAGATGATGAACTTCCTGGTTCATCCATAGCTTTTGGCTTGGGAACGTACAGCAAGTTTTCGTATGGCCACACTCATCCACACAGGTCTTAATGAAGCTAGTAACAACTGTGTATACTCACCTAGAATTGAAGAAGAATCCTTAAATACAGTCCAGTCCACCCGTTCAAAGCAATCTGGTTCGCACTCCTGTGCTTCCCTTGTCCATACCTTCTTGGTACTCACTACTGAACTGCAGTCTTCAGTCTCTGCCTGTAGTCAGGGAGTAGAAATACAGCCAGGTGATCAGACTTTCTGAAGTGCAGGAGCGGAATAGCATGCCAGGGATTCTTGATGGTGCTGTAACAGTGGCTCAGTATGTTGTTTCCTCTGGTGCTACAAGGGATTTGTTAATGGTAATTCTTTTGTGTTTTTTTCTGGCTGGCCTGGAATTTATGTATATGTATATGTGTGTGTATATATATATATATGTGTGTGTGTGTATGTGTGTGCATTGTCTGAATATGTGAGTGTATATATAAGTATTAATGTTAGAGTTTAAAGGAGAGATACAGAACAAAATGTGCATAAATACATAAATACCAGCATGTATTTACAATGTGAACAGCATTATAAAAGTGGTTTAATGTGTTTACTATGCAGTACGGCAACAGTGTAAAAGGAGTGGTGTGACTAACTAGAATGTGTGATTAGATTAACTGCCTGGGGGAAGAAGTTTTTGTTCTAACAGCCCTGTGGCATTTTCCAGAAGGGAGCTTTTAGAAAAGGCAGTCTGCAGGGTGAGTAATGACCACAAAATGCTCTGGGTTTCCAGCATCTGCAGAATCTCTTGTGTTTATGACTGGCAGGGTGGGTAGTGCCCACAGTGACAAGGAAAGAGACCACATGAATAACGAGTAAAGATACAGCATGAACAGGATTGGTATTACAGAGAGGAGGTGTGAATTTAAGGGGTTGTCACCGCGATCCTGTCAGCAAAGCAATGAGAGCTGAGTGTTTAACTTTAACACGGACACGAGGGTGTTGAGCTGGAAGATTATTCACTGTTACTCCATGCAAGGTGCTCTGGAAGGTACTTCCTCTTATATAAATAACTGAAACCCGAATTTATAAACAATGCATTCACGGTTCACTGACATTAATTGGCCATTAGATGGTAGAGCAACTTGCAGGGACTGTGCATCTGAAATGTTGTGAGTAACAGGCAGGGAGATCTGGAAAGAAACCATCACTTATAATCAGTGTGACTGAGAGACTAGCGGACCTCTCTTTACTCATTCATGGGACGTAGGATTCACTGGCTGAACCAGCACTTAATTATTCCTGTGAGAAGGTGGTGGCAATCTGCCTTCTTGAACTGCAGTCCTCAAAGTGTGGGTATACCCACAGTGCTGTTCAGGAGAGAGTTGCAGGATGTGTTTGCTTTGAAAGTTTGAAGGCAGAACACAAGTTTATTGTCATTCAGTTGTACACATGTATAGAGCTAAACAAAACAACATTTCTCAGGGTCCAAGGTGTAAAACACAGTACGTCTATCACATACAGCATGTAAAAGTAATTAACATTTACACAATGGTATTAACTGATAATTAAAAAATATACTGTAGATGTTCAAAGTGCATATGCAATGTACGGTTAAATATAAAACTATATTATTGCTACTCTACTGTCATAAATTGTCCTGGATGGTAGCAGAAGTCTCACGGCCTGAAGGAAGAAGCTGCTACCCAGCCTAAGGAACAGAGGGGTTTTGAGGTAAACATCTATAGATGCCTCAAAATTGCTGCGTAAGTTGATAGGGTTGTTAAGAAGGCATGTGGTGTGTTGATCTGCATTAGGCAAGGAATCGCATTCGAGAGCCGTGAGGCTCTTGCAGTTCCATAAAACCCTGGTTAGACCATTCCTGGAGATTGCTGTTTATTTCTGGCCACCTCATTATGGGACGGATGTGGAAGCTTTAGAGACGGTGCAGAGGAGATTTATCAGCATGTTGGTAAAAAGCAAGGGTTATGAGGAAATGTTGAGCAAACTAGTGCTTTTCTCTTTTGGAGTGAAGGACGAGGTGAGGTAACTTGAAAGAGGAGTAGAAAAAGATAAATGTGTACAGGCTGGGGTTGGTAATTTGTGGGCTTGCTACGTTGGTGCTAGAAGCATGGCAACACTTGCGAGCGGACCTCAACACATCCTCGTAACAAACCACACATTTCACTGTATCTTTCAATGTCAAGAGTATGCATGCGCCGGTCGTGCATGCAGCCTGGTACAGCTGTTCCGATCTATTCTTACTTTCTTCTTCTTACTTTTTAATTTACGTGACTTTTTTGTATTTTTTTCTCACGTCGAAGATGCACCCTCTCTAACATGCTGGTAGAGAGAGTTTTATTTGGGTTTTCATTAGCACTGGAAATGGTTACATCCCGACACGTGCGACAGAAGCAAGGTCGCATTGTGTATTCCATGGACCAGCAAATACCGGCCAGTTTAGCGAGCAGAGCGGCGGACACCCCTGCTGAAATCGGGAGGAAATCACACAGAGGATGCAGAGTGGGATCACAAAGCTGAGGAAAGAGGACCGGGTCGAGACAACAGAGACTTATGGAGAAGAGGAGTTCGGTGGGTAATACCGTTCCGGCTGACCGGAAGTGCACCGAGAGCTGTAAGCGTAAAGGAGTTGGGTGCTTACTGATCTGGTTAACGACGGATGGTGCAATCTGGGGCATATTACAATCATGGAACGTGTTGGCAGACTGGATATTGAACTTTTTACTGTTGGACTTTGGCCACATTCCACCGTGATACAACACTGGGCATCATGGGAGGTTATTCCTGCCTGTGGCCATCGAACTTGCAGCTCCTCCCATGGAGGGTCAGACACCCTGAGCAAGTAGACTGGTGTTGGACTTATTTTCCATCTGACATAGTTTGCATTTTGTTGTTTGATTGTTGGGGGTTTTTGTATTGCTATACTTATGCTCTATTCTTGGTTGGTGCGGCTGTAACGAAACCCAATTTCCCTCAGGATTAATAAAGTATATCTATCTATCTAATGTACGTGTGACAAATAAAGTTAATCTTTTTCTTTATCTTCATAAACTTATGACCTCTAGTTCTAGACTCACCCAAGCTGAAGGGATAAAGCCTGCATGCATTTACGCTATCTATACCCCTCATAATTTTGTATAACTCAATAAGATCCTTTTCTTTCTCCCGTACTCCAGGAAACAAACCTGTTCAACCTTTCCCTAAAATTCATCTCCTCAGGTCCCTGCAAAATCCTTGTAAACTCCTTCAAGCTTTTTGGTATCTTTCCTGTAGGTAGGTGAGCAGAACTACACACAATACTCGAAATTCGGCCTTCCCTACATCTTATATAACTTCAACATACCATCGCAAAGGTTGTTTAACAAGGTCTGATGTGATTGCTATAATATAATTTTAAATAATGAAATTGGTCTCACAATAAATTCTATATAATCCCTTGAAGTTTACCTCATTCATTCAATATCTATATTAATCAAACCCTGAAGACTCGCAAGTTGAATTTGAATTTTCTTTTGGCAAAAATACTACTAGCTCACTCTGCTCTCACTACTGTTGCAGATGTCTCCATGTCAGTTATTATTCATAGAGTCATAAAGCATTACACCTCCACAAGAGGCCCTTTAGCCCATCCCGTCCGTGCCAAACTATTATTCTGTCGAGTCTCATTGATCTGCATCCGGACAGTATCCTTTCATAACCCTCTCATTAATGTACCTATCCACACTTCTCTTAACTGTTGAAATCGAACCCGCATCCAACACCTGCGCTGGCAGCTTGTTCCACACTCTCATGACCCTCTGAGTGAAGGAGTTACCTCTCATGTTCCCCTTAAACATTTCACCATTCGTTGAATAGATTCTGATGAAGATGAAGTGATCAAACGAACTGCACAATGTCCTTCTATTAATTGAGAGATACGGCACAGGAAAAGGCCATTCTGCCCAGTAAGTGTTAATTATCAACGAATCATTTATACCCATCCCATTTGTTCTCTTACCATGCCTCATCTACTCTCCAAAGGTTTTAGCCCTCACCTACACATTGGTGACTGGCCCTCTCATCTTTTGGAAGTGGGAGGAATAAAGAGCACAAATTGCAAATTAGTCACCTCATTATAGGAAGGATGTAGGAGCTGTAGAGAGGGTGCAGAAGAGAGAAACCAGGATGCTGCCTGGATTTGAGAGCATGGCCCATACGCGCGAGCTGAGTGAGCTAGGATATTTCTTTTTGGAGCGAAGGACGATGAGAGGTGACTCAGTGGAGGTGTGCAAGATGATGAGAGGCATAGGTCAAGTGGATAATCAGAGATTTTTCTCACGGCTGAAATACAAATGTGCATGATACCTGGTGGCTCTGTCTCGGTCTCTGGCACAGCTTAGGGCCTCGCACTCCCCCAGCTGTCATGGGTACCTCCAACATTTTATCCTCCGCTGGTTCTTTGCATTCCTCACGTCCAATAATGATCTGAAGTTTGCCCACCTTTGGACCTCAGATCCTACCGTTTGCAACTCTGATGGCCCTGTGTGCCCCAGACTGCTAACCGTGCTGTGTGCCACTCGGACCTTGATTTGATCAGGTGCTCCCAGATCACTGACCACACCAGCTCCATCCCTGGCTCTGATAGCCCTGGATGCTTTGGGACCAGTGACACTAGAATTACTAACTCCAGTTCTAACAAGCCTTGAGTGGATCCGGAACCGGGATTCCTTAATGACTATCGCCCGGTAGCACTCACATCGACAGTGATGAAATGCTTTGAGAGGTTGCTCATGACTAGACTGAACTCCTACCTCAGCAAGGACCTGGACCCATTGCAATTTGCCTACCGCCACAATAGGTCAACGGCAGAGACAATCTCAATGGCTCCACACACAATTTTAGACCACCTGGACAACACAAACACCTACATCAGGATGCTGTTCATCGACTATAGCTCAGCATTTAATGCCATCATTCCTACAATCCTCTTTGAGAAGTTGCAGAACCTGGGCTGCGGTACCTCCCTCTGTAATTGGATCCTCGACTTCCTAACTGGAAGACCACAATCTGTGCTGATTTGTGATAACATATCCTCCTCACTGACGATCAACACCAGTGCACCTTAGAAGTGTGTGCTTAGCCCACTGCTCTACTCTTTGTATACACATGACTGTGTGGCTTGGCATAGCTCAAATACCATCTACAAACTTGCTAAGGATACAACCATTGTTGGTAGAATCTCAGGTGGTGACAAAAGGGCGTACAGGAGTGAGATATGCCAACTAGTGGAGTGGTGCTGTAGCAACAACCTGGCCCTCAACGTCGGTAAGACGAAAGAGCTGATTGTGGACTTCTGGAAGGGTAATACGAAGGAGCACATACCAATCCTCACAGAGGGATCAGAAGTGGAGAGAGTGAGCAGCTTCAAGTTCCTGGGTGTCAAGACCTCTGAGGATCTAACCTGGTCCCAACACATTGATGTAGTCATAAAGAAGGTAAGGCAGCGACTATACTTTATTTGGAGTTTCAAGCGATTTGGCGTGTCAATAAATGCAGTCAAAAACTTCTATAATTGTGCCATAGAGAGCACTCTGACAGGCTGCATCACTGTCTGGTATGGAGGGAAAACTGCACAGGACTGAAAGAAGCTGTAGAATGTTGTAAATCTAGTCAGCTCCATCTTGGGCACTAGCCTACAATGTACCCAGGACATCTTCAAGGAGCGGTGTCTCAGAAAAGCAGCATCCATTATTAAGGACCTCTAGTTCCCAGGGCATAACCTTTTCTCACTGTTACCATCAGGTAGGAGGTACAGAAGCCTGAAGGCACACACTCAGCGATTCACGAACAGCTTCTTCCCCTCTGCCATCCGATTCCCAAATGGACATTGAACCGTTGGACACTACCTCACTTTTTTTTAATATATAGTATTTCTGATATTTGCGTGCTTTTTAATCCATTCAATATACATATACTCAAGGAAGCAGTGCAATTTCATCAGCGTTGATCACAAATGAATAATTAAATAATAAATGGGGATCTTATCTGAAGATTTTTACTGATGGCGCAGTGGACCCAGAGAGCAGTAGGGCAGGATTTGAGATGTATGTGTCTCAACTTGGAGTTAAGATTGGTCACCGGGTTTCAGATGGTGTTTCTGTCTTTGCAACAGAATTGTTAGCAATCCTCTGGGCCTTATGGTGGATAGAAGACTCTCGACCACGTTGGGTTATCATCTGTTCGGATTCTGCTGCTGCCTTAGAGTCTATAAAAGGGAGTAAATCAAAAGCTCGTCCTGACATAGTTATTGAGATTCTCTTAGTGTTGTTTAGAGTAGGGAACATGGGTTATGCAGTTAGATTTTCATGGATACCTGGGCATGCTGGGGTGGAGGGAAATGAAATTGTGGATGGCATTGCAAAGTCTTCCTTACAGAGCAGGCAAGTAGAAATTAGAGCTCCCCTAGGCAGAGCAGAATTGAAAAGTAGGATTAAAAAAGGTATAGAGAAGAAGTGGCAAGAGGATTGGAAAAATGAATTAAGGGGCAGGCATTATTTTTCTAGTCAGCCACTAGTTAGAAAGGTCTCAGACTGTTACCTTTTAAGTTGTAGAGAGTTGTAGAGAGTTGGTGAAATTTACAAGACCTAGGTTGGAGCATTGTGGGCTAAACTATTATTTAAAGATAATAGGAAAACATCCTACTGGATTATGTGACTGTGGTAGTCCAGAGACAGTCCAGCATGTTTTGTTGAGCTGTAATCGATACAAAATTGAAAGAAGCATGTTGGTCAAGAGGCTGTCTGGCTTAAATTTATTTTGGTTTTCTATTAAATCTTTGTTTGGCCATCAAGAGAATCAACATCTGATAGAAGAGTCTATTATTCTGTTTATACGTGAGACTAGGTTGTATTTGAGTTCCTTGAAGTTCTATAATTAATTATTCATTCTGCAGAGGGCTGTAATATGTCTAGATGCGTCTAAACAGCCGGAAATAGAAGAAGAAGAAGATGAAGAAGAGGAAGAGCCAACTACTAACCACAGACACCAGATACGTCTGCCCACGCTGTACTAGAATATGCGGATCCTGGGTCAGCATCTACAGACACCGGAAAACCCTCCAATAAACAACCCGTTGGAGAATGTCATACTCAGCTCGAGAGATCATACCCCTACAACCTCAACGCACTGTGTACTCATCAGAACTGTATGAACAATATGCAAGACAAGCTTCTTACTGTATCTCAGTACACGTGACAATAATAGAACATGGATTATAGAACAAAGAACAGTACAGCCCAGGAAAAAGGCCTTTTGGCCCACAATGTAGTGCTGAACCAATTAAATTAGTAATCAAATAGCCAACTAAACTCATCTAAACTCATCCCCTCTGCCTACACAATGTCCATATCTTTTCTTTTTCCTCACATCACTGTGCCTATCTAAACATCTCTTAAAAGTCCTTTATGTATCTGTCTCTACCACCACTCCAGGCAGCGCATTCCGGGCACCCACCACGCTCTGTGTAAAAAACAAGCCCGTCACATCTCCTTTGAAATTACCCTCTCTCACCCCCTGACATTGGATACTTTAACAATGGGAAAAAGATATTGACTGCCTGTGCAATCTATGTCTCTCATCATCTTATAAACTATCAGATCTCCCCACAGGTTCAGAGAAAACAACTCAAGTTTGTCCAACCTTTCGTAATAGCACATGCTCTCTAATTCAATAAACCAATTCCAATTTCAATGCAAAATTGTGAAATTGGATAATGACCAAGAGGAAATAAGTTCAACTAATCATGATTTAATAAAGCATTAAAATATTACTAATGTTTCATCTTTTTGTATTTGCAGTTTGTTGTCTTCTGTTCTCTGGGAGGTCTTTCATTGATTCTGTGTTAGTTATTATTATGTAGAATTGTTGAGTATGCCCACAAGAAAATGAATGTCAGGGATGTATATGGTGACATATTTGTACTCTGATAATAAATTTGCTTAGAACTTTGAACAGTTGAATGTCAGACGTCCCCACCTTGACGTTCCCTCCTCGTAATTGGTTGCTGCCTGACCTGCTGAGTTCCTCCAGCAATTTGTATGTGTTATGCAAGTTTAATTTTGGTCCAGTTGTCTTCTTCCTGATAAAAATTGTGCATAATTTGTGTTTAATTCATTTTTTCCTGTGAATGCTGTGAATCCGATACTACATGTTAAAGATGCTGCTAGAAGTGAGTTTTTCATTGTACTTGGCCGGCTGGTGGTGCAGTGGCATCAGCGCTGGACTTTGGAGCGAAGGCTCCCGAGTTTGAATCCAAGTCGGGCCACCCCCGAGCACGCTTTCTGTCTCTGCTGGGTTGAGTGTCGAACTACCAACTCGGCCTCATAAAAAAAACAAGGGTCGAGTCAGGAACGTTTGTATCGTGACCCGGTTAATCCAAAAGGAGACCAATCCTGACACTAGGCGCCAGACAAGAATGGCTGACTGACTGGTGCGACACGCCAGGAAGGATTCCATTTGTGCAGACGTGAATTGTGCATATGGCAGTAAACTTGAATTTGACTTTGAGTGACCAATGAAAACATAGGCCAGAACAATACGGGTTAATTACAGCAACCAGACCCAAAGAGAGCTTTGCAGTGGGAATGATATCATCCCGCATACGTGTCGTAAAACTCATGGTTTCAGAACAAGGATAATTTGTAACTGAAACTGCAGAAGTACATTGCTAGATTGGTGCAATTCATCTGGGAGACACTGTAATTACACTCTGTGTCCACTTTATTAGGTACACCTGCTTGTTAATGTGAATATCTAATCAGCCAATCATGTGGCAGCAACTCAATGTATCGAAGTATGCAGACATGGTCAAGAGGTTCTGTTGTTCAGACCGAACATCAGAACAGGATGGAAATGTGATTGAAGTGACTTTGACTGTGGAATCATTGTTTTTGCCAGACTGAGTGGTTTGAGTATCTCAGGAACTGCTGATCCCCTGGGACTTTGATGTACAGCAGTCTCTAGAGTTTACAGAAAACGTTGCAAAAAAAAACCCAAAGAAACATGTAGTGAGTGGTAGTTCTGTAGCCGAAAATGCCTTGTTAATGAGAGAGGTCAGAGGAGAATGGCCAGACTGGTTGAAGCTGACGGTAATGAACAGGTGTTACAACAGTGGTGTGCAAAAGAGCATCTCTGAATGCACAACATGTCGACCCTTGAAATGGTTGGGCTACAGCAGCAGAAGACCACAAACATACACTCAGTGGCCACTTTCTTTGTTACAGGATGTATCTAATAGAGTGGCCACCGAATGTATATTCCATTGTGGAGCTAAACGGTTTCTATAGCTTATTCTACTGGTTTAAAAGCTTTGAAAATTATCTATGAGTGGTGTCTCATGCAGCCTCTGTAACTTGCTTAAAAGACTCTGATACCTTGCAGATTTTCTTTCATCTCCTAGAAGAGATCAGACCTGAAGTGGTTTTGTGAGTTGGTTAGTGAGGCAGTAGCTTCACTGGGAATGAAGGACGCTGCTGCCATATTCTTTAGCCCAGAGATACAGCTCGTCAGCACTTCGGTGTCTAACGAGCAGAGGGGATCGAGAAAGTGAAATTCTTCTCTGCCCTAGAATAATGAGGAAGAGAATGTGAGCTGAAGGAATCACTTTAGTTCTGACACTCCCACGTGAATTCCGAGGTGGAATGGGCCAGGAATGTTTGATGGAGCAGAACTGCTCGGGAACGACCCCATTCACTGAGAGACCAAACAGCACCACAGATAGTGTGAAAATATATCTTAGACGATTCGCAATGCTGACAGACTGTTAGTGCCTCACCTGCTACTGTAGTCAGCTTCTCTCAAGGGCTGCTGGTGGATGTTAGTATAATCAGCAGCTGATGCTAACCTGCAGTTGCTACTGGCAACTCAATGGTAATGACAGTGTCATACTGCATGGAACAGGCCTTTCAGACCTCCAGAGGCGGGTTAACCAGTCCTACACTAATCCCATTGTATTCATTCCCAAATCTACCACACTTCTCTCAAATGTAGGACAGAAGATCTCAATAGCAGGCCATAAAACCACAAGGCTGGATGACATCGGAGCAGAATCAGAATCAGAATCTGAATCAGGTTTATTATCACCGGCATGTGATGTGAAATTTGTTAACTTAGCAGCAGCGGTCAAATGCAATTCATAATCCAGCAAACAGAGAGAAAAATAATAAATAAAATAAAACATAATAATAAATAAACAAGTAAATCAATTACCTATATTGAATAGATTTTTTAAAAATGTGCAAAAATGGAAATACTGTATATTTTAAAAAGTGAGGTAGCGTCCAAAGCTTCAATGTCCATTTAGGAATTGGAGGGCAGGGGGAAGAAGTTGTTCCTGAATCGTTGAATGTGCGCCTTCAGGCTTCTGTATCTCCTACCTGATGGTAACAGTGAGAAAAGGGCATGCCCTGGGTGCTGGAGGTCTTTAATAATGGACACTGCCTTTCTGAGACACCACTCCATGAAGATGTCCTGAGTACTTTGTAGGCTAGTGCCCAAGATGGAGCTGACTAGATTTACAACCTTCTGTAGCTTCTTTCGGTCCTGTGCAGTAGCCCCTCCATACCAGACAGTGATGCAGCCTGACAGAATGCTCTCCATGGTACAACTATAGAAGTTTTTGCGTGTATTTGTTGACATGCCAAATCGGAGCAGGAAATTGGCACTGAGGAGGAAATGGATCACCATGATGAGTTGCTGGAGCAGACTTGATGGACAAAATACCTAATTCTGCTCCTATATCTTATGGTCTGAATTAGGCCATTCTGCCCATCAAGTCTACTCTGCCATTTAATCGTGGTTGATTTATTATCCCTCAACCCCGTTCTCTTGCCTTCTGCCTGTAACCTTTGATGCCCTTGTTAATTAAGAACCTATCAAACTCTGTTTTAAATATACCCAATGACTTGGCCATCACAGTCTGTGGCAATGAATTCCACTGATATACCATCCTCTAGCTAAAGAAATACAATAGGGTACAATAGCAGATACAATAGTGTCTTTTAAGAGATTCTTAGATAGGTACCTGGAGCTTAGAAAAATAGAGGGCTATGTGCTAGGGAAATTCTAGGCATTCTAGAGTAGGTTACCTGGCACAACACTGTGGGCCGAAGGGCCTGTAATGTGCTGTAGATTTCTATGTTTCTAAATTCTTTCCTACCTGCATTCTAAAGGAAAGTCCTTCTATTCTGAGACCGTGCTCTCTTGTCCTAGGCTCTTTCACTATTGGAAACATTCTCTCCATGTCCACTCCATCTTGGTCTTTCAATATTCGATTAGGTTTCAATTAGATTTCCTCTCATTCTTCTAAATTCTACCGAGTACAGGCCCAGAATCATTATACACTCCTCATACGCTAACCTATTCATTCCTGGGATCATTCTCGATAACCTTTTCTGGACCTTTGCTAATGCCAGCACATCCTTTCTGAGATACAGAGCCCAAAACTGCTCACAATACTCCATATGTGCTCTGACCAATGAATTATAAGGTCTCTGGCCTTTGGACCTACGAAATTTATGCCAAACACAATGCTAACTTAAGCTCAAAAGTTCAAAGGTACAACTTAATGTCAGAGAAATGTATACAATATACATCCTGAAATGCTTTTTCTTCGCAACCATCCATGAAAACAGAGTACCCCAAAGAATGAACAACAGTTAAATGTTAGAACCCCAAAGCTCCCCCCTTAGCTCCCCCCTCCCGCGCGTAAGCATCAGTGAGCAACAATCCCCCTCCCCCCACCAACATAAGAATAAAGAAAGCATTGGTACCGCCACCAAGCACTTAAGCATGAACAAACTAACAGCAAAGACACAGACTTGTAGTTACCCCAAAGTTTGCATTTCAGCCGGTATTCGACATACCGCAAGTTCTCTCTCTCCCTAATCAGGGAGAAAGAGGTGTCTCCATTTTCTCAGCCAGCGGGGAGATATAACAAACAACTCGCTGGTTTACAATGTTAAAAGTCTGTTACATTGTTTTTTTTTCGAGCTCTGAGCCCAAAAATTGCAAAGATCCTGGGTCTCCAGGCACACAGCAGATATCCCGATTCCCCCGACGACATATGGGTCTCCTGACATGACACTGACCCTCGATCCACCCATCTCCAGAGCCCCGAGATCCTAGGCTTCCAAATTTGAGCTGGACTTAGGCCAAGCCTTTGGTGCACCAAACAACGGTCAGTTATGGAATGCCGAGAGTGGGTCCCATTCCCACAAAGAACCATATCGTTGTGTAACTCCGGGTCAGGGTCTTCAAAAGAACCCTAAAAGGGAAAAATGAAGATATTAAAGATGGAAATAGAGCTGTTTCTGAAGATGCAAGCAAAGGAGTTGCCGTTAGGCACCATAAACCCTCCTAAGCTCTGTCTTCTTCTCCTAATCCTCTTCTGCCTGTACATGGTCCAGATCCCTCCATTCATATGTCCAATTAACAACCTTTTGAGCACCACTCTCAAACCAGCTTCCACCATTAACCTAAAGTGTAATTTCTTCTGTTGTGTGGACAACATAACAACCAAAATGCACTAAGTTAACTCCCACATCAGGCAAATCACTCATTGCGGGGTCTATGAGTGAGGGGGAGCAGCTGGTTGCTGGTGTTTAGGATAGTACAGAAAGTCACCGTTGGTTACAACGGGACATTAACAGGATGCGGAGCTGGGCCGAGAAGAGGCAGATGGAGTTCAACCTGGAAACGTGTTGAAGTGATTCACTTTGGAAGGTCAAATTTGAAGGCAGAATACTGGTTTAGAAAGTATGCATTATGATCAGAGACTAAGGGAGCTAGGGCTTTACTCTTTGGAGAGAAGGAGGATGAGAGGAGACATGATAGAGGTGTACAAGATAATAAGAGGAGTAGATAGAGTGGATAGCCAGCGCCTCTTCCCCAGGGCACCACTGCTTAATACAAGAGGACATGGCTTTAAGGTAAGGGGTGGGAAGTTCAAGGGGGATATTAGAGGAAGGTTTTTTAACTCAGAGAGTGGTTGGTACGTGGAATGCACTGCCTGAGTCAGTGGTGGAGGCAGATACACTAGTGAAGTTTAAGAGACTACGAGACAGGTATATGGAGGAACTTAAGGTGGGGGCTTATATGGGAAGCAGGGTTTGAGGGTCGGCACAACATTGTGGGCTGAAGGGCCTGTACTGTGCTGTACTATTCTATGTTCTATGTTCTAATACGGGGTTAATGACAGGATTCCTAGCAGTGTGTAGTAACAGAGGGATCTTGATGTCCACATCCATAGGGCCCTCAAAGTTCTCATGCAGGTTGATAGAGTTGTTAAGAGTGCAAATGCATTGGCCTTCATAGGTCAGGGACTGAGTTTTAGATCCACAAGGTATGTTACAGCTCTATAAACCATCGTTAGACCACGCATTGTGGTGTATTGTGTTCAGAACGGGTCGCCTCATTAAAGGAAGGATATGGGAGACTTATAGAGGGTGCAGAGGAGATTTACGAGAGTGCTGCCTGGATTAGAGAACATGTCTTCTGAGGAGAGGTTGAGAAAGTTAGGGCTTTTCTCTTCGTAATGACTGAGAATGAGAGGTGGCATGATGGAGGTGCACAAAATGATAAAAGAGGCAAAGATCAAGTGTATATCCAATGACCATTATTCAAGGAGAAATGGCTAATAGGATGGGGCAAATTTTAATGCGATTGGAGGCATCTATAGAGGGATGTCAGAGGTAAGATTTTTATACAGTGAGTTGTTGCCGTATGGAATACAGTGCAAGGGGTTGAGAGAAGCAGATACATTAGAAATATTTAAGAGACTCTTAAAAAGACACGTAGATGAAAGGAAACTACAGGGCAATGCAGGCGGGAGGTGTAGATTGATCTTAGAGAAGGCTAAAGGGCTGGTACAAGATTGTGGGCTGAAAGGCCCATACTGTTCACTGCATCACTTTCAATTAGTGGACAGTCGGCATTTTGAGCTGAGACCCACTTCCTCTCTATAGGTGCTGCTTGGCCAGCGGAGTTCCTCCAGCATTGTGTGCACGTTGCTCTGAATTTCTAGCATCTGGAGAATCTCGTGTGTTTATGATTAAACCTCCCCCATTGTTTCACCATACATCTTGCATTATTGTTTATGTTGTCAGGTTGTAGGCCTCCAAGGCAGAATAATTTGTTTGTTGCATAAATAATTCAATACATTAGTGGTCTGAGCTCCCAGCAAACCACACCACTGTCCATTTCTCTCTGCGTTTTAACATCAGAATAGAGAAGACACAAGAGAATGCAGGTGCTGGAAGTGCGGGAGCAAGATGAAGAAACCAGGAGGAACTCAGGGGGTCAGGCAGCATCTGTGACACGGTAGAGTGGCAGTTCATGCAGTGTTATTCTGTGCCAGCGATCACCAATCAGGGCTCAACTCCCACTGCCGTCTGTAAGGAGTGGGTAAATTCTATCCATGACTGCATGGGTTTCCTCCAAAGACGTGCAGGTTAGGGTTAGGGTTAGTAAGTTGTGGAAATGCTATGTTGGCACCAGCTGTGTGGTGACACTTGGGGGCTGCCCCCAGTGCATCCTTGGACTGCGTTGGACATTGATACAGAGGAAACATTTCATTGTATCTTTCAATGTTTCGACATACATACAAATTCGGGAGAAGATGGCGGCGTGACGACAGGGCGCGCGGCCTCTCCGGTGATGAATATCTGTTTTCTGTCAAGTAGGGGACCGTGCACAACGCTGATTTGATGGAGACAGGCATAGCGGAACATCTGGAAAACTTCTGAAATGTCTGCTTTGCTACCGCTGCTGCTGTGTGGTAACCGGAATCTCCGGAGCAGAAGGCCTCGAAATCCTCGGTTCTGCGTGTTTCAGCGGCCGGGGTGAGGTCGAAGGCGCTCGGCAGAGGGTGGCGCTCAGGAGGCTGTATCGGAGAGGCTGCTCGGAGGCTCGAAGTTTTCAGACGGATGGACTCAGGGTCGGCTGGGGTCAGCTGCTTCCAAGGTATCGGCAAGTTGACGGTGCCTGGAGGTTTATGGCAGGGAGTTTCTCCCTTTTGCTGCCGCTATCGGGGACTCAGGAGTCGATCGACTCAAGACTTTGAGACTATTTTTTCTACTGTGCCTATGCACTGTCCTTCATCAAATTATGGTATTGCTTTGCACTGCGGTAACTATATGGTATAATTATGTGGTTTTGTCAGTGTTAGTCTTTGGTCTGTCTTGTTTTCTGTGATATCGCGCCAGAGAAACATTGTATCATTTCTTAATGCATGTATGCATTTCTAAATGACAATAAAAGAGGACTGAGTGTTCTCATAATCTAATTAAAGTTAATCTTAAATCTTAATGTCCTCTTCGGCTGGGATCCTTCATCGGGGCGGGAAAAAAAGGAGTCCAGTCTTGTCTTATTCTCTCACTGGCTTAAAGGAATGGGGTGGGTGTGACTGACCCTTTGTTGTTGTCTGCTGACTCCGGCCCAGTCCGGGGTCCAATGGGAAAACATTGCTCCAGCTCCTTAATCTGCCTGATACTCCCGGTACGGTACAGAGGGAGTACTTCACTGCTGGAGATGCCACCTTTCTACTGCAATGTAAACAAAATCTCCTGGATGGAATTGTGCAAATCATGAGGGCATTAGGCAGGAATTAAGAAGCATTAATCCTACAGGCCCCATCACCCTTTCAATCTGCCTATCACTGCACATGCTCCTCCCATTAGTTCCGCTCCCCACCTACTTCCCTGTATTCCATGGTCCACTGTCCTTTCCTATCACTTCCACCTATCACCTCTCCGCTTCTCACATCATCCCCACTCTCCCCATCTGCCTATCATATCCCCACCCCCTCACCTGGATCCCCTATTGCCCATCCTCTCTTGATAAAGCTCTTCCTTCTTCCCAACTTTTTATACCAGCTATCTGCTCTCTTTCCTTCCAGTCCCGATGAAGGGTCTCAGTCCAAAATGTAGACTGCCTATATCCCTACACAAATGCTGCTTGACCCTCTGAGTTCCTCCTGCCATGTGTCCTCCTTTTGACTCCTGTATCTGCAGTCTCTTGTGTGTCTGCTTGTTGCTGACATCCTCGAGGAAGGTAAACATATCGTGGTTGAGAGCTTTGTGAGTTCATGAGATCCCGAGAGTGAAGCCGTCTGGAGCTTAGCTCCTGGTAGGGTCACCCATGGTGGTAAGGGCAAGGAGGAGGCACCAGACAAAGAGTGATCCGATTATGACCTCAACGGTGGAGCTGGGGGAAGATGATGACGTGTCACAACAGTAATGAAAGTGGAGGAAGGCTGCAGCAGCGAAGTGTCCCCAGTCATCCTGCATTCCATGCCTCTGGACCCTGACCTGCCAAGGACCATGTGGTGGGCTATGCTTCACCTATCACCTTCTAGCTTGTTCTTCCTCTCTCCCATCTTTTTATTCTGGCTTCTTCCCCCTTTCTTTCCACTACTGATGAAGGGTCCGGGCCCGAAACATCGACTGGATATTCTTTTCCATAGATGTTGAGTTCCTCCAGTATTTTGTGTGTGTTACTCTGGATTCCCAGCAGCTGCAGAATCTCTTGAGTTACTGAGGTTAAACAAAGTGATACACAGGCATCCTCCACTAAGGGAATTCGCTCTGGTATCCCGGTTATGTGGATCATGGATGGGCCTCTACAGCTACCTGAAGAGCCACCAATGGACAACCCCTTAGGAGAACGTCATAATTGACTCAAGTGATCATTCATTAAGCAAATATCTAATCAGTCAATCTTCTGGTAGCAACTCAATGCAGAAAAGCGTGCAGACATACTGTAGTCAAGAGGTTCCACTGATCTCCTGGGATTTTCACATACGGTCTCCAGAGTTTAGAGAGAATGGTGGGAGAAACAAAAAAAAAAATCCAGTGAGCGGCAGTTCTGATGGCGAAAATAACTTGTTGATGAGAGAAGCTGAAAGAGAATGGCCAGTCTAGTTGAAGCTGACAGGAAGGCAACAGTCATTAAGATAATCTCATGTTACAACAATGTAGTGCAGAAGAGCATCACTGAATCCATAACATGTTCAACCTTGAAGTGGATGGACTCTTCACGAGAAGACCATGAACGTACAGTCATGCACCTAATAAAATTGCCAGTGAGTGCACTTGATCAGACATGAAGGCCATGAAAGAGTGAAGGCAGGCTTAATGGTGTGACCCTCTGAGAAGGACCTTTTAATGATCTATAACAGGCTGCTGTCTAAACAGTCTCCCTGATTTATCCTGTCTCCTTAGCAACAGCTGGTGATTTACAGGTCTGCTAAATAGAATAATGCTGCTCTAATTTAACTGGAAATAGATGACCAGTGCAATGAAGTTATTAATTGAGACGGCCCCCGACAACCGAGGTAAGGAGACCAGGTCAGCACGATTATGACCCATTCACTCTAAGAATAACATCTGGCAGATATGTCAAAAGATAGGAATGTCACTCCGTTAACCCTGCCCCTTTGTGAGAGGAACAGTTAGGCGTAAAGAGAGTCAAATACTGAGGTTAATTTCCCTACCTTCTGGCAATTCCTCCCCCTTCTCACTTCTTTTGTTCCTCATTCTGGCTCCTCGTTTACTATTTCTTTTCTCCTCACCTGCCCATCACTACCTCTGTCGCCCCTCCTCCTTCCCTTTCTCCCAAGGTCCACTCTGTCCTCCTATCAGATTTCTTCTTCTTAGGTCCATTACCTCTTCCACCTATCACCTCCCATCTTCTCACTTTACCCACACCCCCCACATATTCCTAACCTCTCACCTGACTTCACTTTTCACCTTCTAGTTTGTTTTCCTTCCCCGCCCCCACCTTCTTATTCTGGCTTCTTCCCCCTTCTGATGAAGGGTTACAGCCTGAAACACCAACTCTTCATTCTTTTCCATAGATGTTGAGTTCCTCCAATGTTTCGTGTCTGTTACTCTGGACGTCCAGCAGCTGCAGAATCTCTTGTGTTACTGAGGTTAAATGACTGGTCTTGTAGTCCAAAGGATGCGTACTTGAAGAGATGTTACCTTCTCAGTCGGGTGCCTGGTGCGGGGAAGTAGGGGTAGATAGGGGGCTCTTTCTCAACTGGCACAGGAGCAATGGGGCCAATGGCATCCTCTGGGCAATTAATCCAAAGAAACAGCTCTATTTATATTTCTATCTTTAATATCTCTATTTTTCCTTTTCAGGGTTCTTTTGAAGACCCTGACCTGGAGTTACACACTGACTTCAGCTCTTTGTGGAAATGGGCCCCGCTCTCGGGGTCTCACGACTGGCTGTCTCTCGATATGCCAAGGACACAGCCTAGAAGATCAGCGCGCCTTCAGGGTGCCAGAGATTTGTGGCTCTAGAAGCGGGTGGATTCGAGGTCAGTGCCACTGCAGAAAACTGGTGTGTCGTGAGAGACGGAAGATTGAAAGCAGGAAGATCGAAAGCAGCTGGTTGTGTGCCCAGAGACCGGAGCTCTTTGGGCACAGAGCTCGGAAGAAGTGACGCAACAGACTTTTAACATCGTAAATCAGTGAGTTGTTTTGTTATGTCTCCCCTCTCGCTATGAAACGGGGACACCTCTTTTTCCTTTATTAGGGAGACAGAGAGCCTGTGGTATGACAAATAACCGGATGAATGAATAGTCTTTGGGGTACTGCTGCAACTGTGTCTTTACTGATGCTTTGCTGCACACTTGAGTTCTCGGTGGAGGGGGGGTGGGGGGGGTTGCATCGCTTTGCTGCTACTTATGCATGGGAGGGGGGAGCTTGGGGGGGCTTTGGGGTTCTAACATTTAACTGTCATTCATTCTTGGGGGCACTCCTCTGTTTTCCTGGATGCTTGCAAAGAAAAAGAATTTCAGAATGTATATTGTATACATTTCTCTGATGTTAAATGTACCTTTGAAACCTATTGAAACCCTAGAGACACCTTATCAAGTCAGGCTCTTTGAGTACAGCTTTTGTGATGCACAAGATTCTAGTCTCTCATGCCTTTATTAATCAAAATTTTGTCATCTAAAACACTTGAAAACTTCAATAGATGTATCGTGGAGAGCTTTCTGACAGGCTGCCTCACTGTCTAGTATGTGGTGGGGGGGGGGGCTACAGCACTGGATTGAAAGAAGCTACAGAAAGTTGTAAAATTAGTCAGCTCCATCTTGGGTGCTAGCCTCTATAGTATTTAAATGGGACTGATGAAGGGTCTTGGCCCGAAACATCGAATGTACCTCTTCCTAGAGATGTTGCCTGGCCTGCTGTGTTCAGCAGCAACTTTGACGTGTGTTGCTTGAATTTCCAGCATCTGCAGAATTCCTCGTGTTTCCATTATTAAGGACCAACATTAGCCAGGACATGCCCCCTTCTCAGTACTATCGGGAAGGAGGTACAGAAGCCTGAAGGCACACACTCAGAGGTTCAGGAACAGCTTCTTCCCCTCTGCCATCCGATTTCAAAATGGACAATGAATCCATGAATACTACGGCACTTTTTTATATTATTTGTTTTTGCACTATTTTTAATTTAACTATTTAATATATATGCACTTACTGTAATTGATCTACTTATTTTTTAATATTATCATGTATGGTACTGCCGCTAAGTTAATAGTTTTCACAACATATGCCGGTGAGATCAAACTTGATTCTGAACCTCAAAAGTTCGAAGTATATTTATTATCAATGTATATTATATACAACCTTGAGATTTGTCTGCTTACAGGCATCCACTAAACAAAAAATCTCAATAGATCCCATTTAAAAAGTAGATCGTCAAACACCAAGTGTGCTGAGAAAAATGGCAAATCTTGCAAACAGAAGTTAGCAGGTAACATTCAGACCTGAAGTTCACAAAAGTGAGTCCACAGGCTTGAAGCCAATCATCACTACAGTTGATTCAGTAGCCCATTAGTTGCAGGCTACAGCCTCAATTCAGTGTATAGATGAGTAAGCCTTGCAGAGGAATGAAGGGAACTGGCCTGTCCCTCACCTCAGCCCTGACATGCTGACCTTTTCAATTTGGCCTGGTACTTAAATCGTCCAGATCTCAGGTCGTTTCCTGGCTCTTGGACCTGGGCCCTGCTGCTTCAATATGCTTTTGGGTTCAGGCCCGGTCACCTTGATTTAGCCCATACGCGACTTTCTCAATTCAGCCCGGTCAAGTCGATCAAACCTTGGATCTTTCCTCACTCTCGGGCCTGTGACCTGCAGTCTCGACTCTGCCTTGCCCTCACTCTCGGGCCTGTGACCTGCTGTCTCGACTCTGCCTTGCCCTCACTCTCGGGCCTGGGACCTGCTGTCTCGACTCTGCCTTGCCCTCACTCTCGGGCCTGTGACTGCTGTCTCGACTCTGCCTTGCCCTCACTCTCGGGCCTGGGACCTGCTGTCTCGACTCTGCCTTGCCCTCACTCTCGGGCCTGGGACCTGCTGTCTCGACTCTGCCTTGCCCTCACTCTCGGGCCTGGGACCTGCTGTCTCGACTCTGCCTTGCCTTCACTCTCGGGCCTGTGACCTGCTGTTTCGACTCTGCCTTGCCCTCACTCTCGGGCCTGTGACCTGCTGTCTCGACTCTGCCTTGCCTTCACTCTCGGGCCTGTGACCTGCTGTCTCGACTCTGCCTTGCCTTCACTCTCGGGCCTGTGACCTGCTGTCTCGACTCTGCCTTGCCCTCACTCTCGGGCCTGTGACTGCTGTCTCGACTCTGCCTTGCCCTCACTCTCGGGCCTGGGACCTGCTGTCTCGACTCTGCCTTGCCCTCACTCTCGGGCCTGGGACCTGCTGTCTCGACTCTGCCTTGCCCTCACTCTCGGGCCTGGGACCTGCTGTCTCGACTCTGCCTTGCCCTCACTTGCCTCGTCTCAGCTGTCACATCAAATCGCCCCCACCCCAAGTCTGCCCCAGCAATGGGGAAACCTTGGCTCATTCCCTGCTCTCGTGCCCGGGCCAAGCCACCTCAATTTGGCCCATACATGCTATGCCGCAGCTTTCCAGCACCTTACAGGCTTCAGTCCACCCCGCAAAAATGTCAGGTCATACAGGCTATTCAACAGCTCACTTCCAAAAGGGAAGTAACGGCTATTGATGGCAGTGATCGTGTCTGAGAAAAGGTGTGGGTGATACAGTAATTTTTTGTTTTGGTTGCTACCTGCAAGTTGCTGCTGTGCTTTAGCCATGCTGGTACAGAGAGATTAATAATTAAATACAAAGTCCCAATTAAATGCAAACATTAGATGCTCTAATAGGTAGACATTTGACAGAGGTGTACAGTACTATGAGGGGAGTAGATCGGGTAAATGTTGGCAGGCTTTTTCATTGACATTGAGTGAGACTTACCAAGTATCGCAACGAACTGCTGCTACCAATCTTCCGTCCTTGGACTCACTTTACACCGCACGCTGTCGGAGCAGCACTGCCAGGATAATCGAGGACACGACCCACCCAGCCAACACACTTTTCCTCCCTCTTCCCTCCGGGAGAAGGTTCAGGAGCTTGAAGACTGGTACGGCCAGATTTGGGAATAGCTTCTTTCCAACTGTGATAAGACTGCTGAACGGACCCTGACCCGGATCTGGGCCGTACCCTCCAAATATCCGGACCTGCCTCTTGGTTTTTTTGCACTACCTTACTTTCCATTTTCTATTTTCTATTTATGATTTATAATTTAAATTTTTAATATTTACTATCGATTTGTAATCCAGGGAGCGGGAAGCGCAGAGTCAAATATCGCCGTGATGATTGTACGTTCTAGTATCAATTGTTTGGCGACAATAAAGTATAAAGTAAAGTAAAATAAAGTAAAGTACTAAGTTAACAAATTTCACGACACATGATGGTGATAATACACCGGATTCTGATTCCGATTCTGACTTGAACTAAAGGTCATGGGTTAAGGGTGAAAAGTGAAATGTTTAAGGGGAACAGGAGGGCAAACTTCTTCACTCAGTGTGGAAAGAGCTGCCAGTGGAAGGGGGGATGTGGGTTCAATTTCAATACTGAAGAGAAATGTGGATAGGTACATGAATGGGAGGGGAATGGAGGACTCTGGAGTGGGTATGGTCCAGGTGCTGGTTGATGAGACTAGGCAGATTAATGGTTCAGCATGGACTATGTGGGCTGAATGGCCTGCTTCTCGGCTGTCATATTTCATGACATAATGTCTCTGTGTTTGTAAGAACATTTTTGGTTCACTAATATCTTTTAGAAACGGAACTTTGGTATGGACTATACGTGGCTCCTAGTCTCAAAGCATTGTAATCTCAAAGGTGTAGCAAGTCAAGGCAAGCTAAACAGACAGCAACTGTAAGTGGCTCTCCTCAATAAAATTTATATGCAAACTTTTTGCATTATTAGTGACATTTGATCAATACCTGTGGTAGTGTTGACATTTTTTTGACATTCCACCATTGATTTAGCGATGCACCAGAGAATGCATCATATCTGAATGCATCACAGCTTGGTATTGCAAATTTCTTAAAAATGTTGAAATCGAGTCCACATTCACAACTTACGCTGGCAGCTCTTTCCATGCTCTGACCATGCACTGAGCGAAGAAGATCCTCTCATGTCCCCATAAACATTTCACCTTTCACCCCTAACCCGTGATCTTTAGTTCTGGTCTCATCCAAGCTCAGTGGAAAAGGCCTGCTTGCCTTTACGCTGTCTATACCCCTAATGATTTTGTACACCTCTATCAAATCTCCCCTCATTCTCCTGTGCTCTAGGGAATAAAGTCCTAACTTATTCTCTGCACTGTCTCAATCTTATTGATATCTTTTCTCTAGGTAGGCAACCAGAAATGCACACAATATTTCAAATTTGGCCTCACAAACATCTTATACAACTTCAACATACATCCCAACTCTGTATTCGGTACCTTGATTTAGGATGGCCAATGAGCCAAAAGTTCTCTATCTTCCTGTGACGCCACTTCCATGGAATTGTGAATCTGTATTCCCAGATTCTGCTGTGCTTTGCATTCCTCAGTGTCCTACTGCCCACCGTGTAAGACAGGGGTCCCCAATCTATTTTGCACTGCAGACCGGTTTAATATTGACAATATTCTTGCAGACCGGCCGACCTGGGGGGGGGGGGGGGTGTTCAAGTGGAGTTAAACTCACCTCAACATGTCTTTTACAGTTAGGGTTGCCAGCTTTCTCACTCCCAAATAAGGGACAAAAGTGGCAGTTAAATCCCGGGACACTTTACCCCAGAAAGACTACCATGACCATGAAGCCTTGCGCGGGTACCTGCGTACGTATGCGTGACATGTGCATGTGAAGTACGCATGCGTGTACGTGCCGAATTTCCCCCACAAATCAGTTTTGCCTTCATCTTCCCGACTATACTGTACATACATTATTTCTACTTTATATAGGCTGTGTATTTATCATATCATTCCTGCTTTTACTATATGTTAGTGTTATTTATTTTCGGTTTTATGTGTTATTTGGCATGATTTGTTAGGTTATTTTTTGGGTCTGGGAATGCTCAAAAATTTTTCCCATAAAAATTAATAGTAATTGCTTCTTCACTTCACGCCATTTCAGCACAAAAAGTTTCATAGGAACGCTCTACCTTAGCGGGAGAAATACAGGACAAGGGTGGTCCCCTATGGGACAAACCTATTTAGCCCAATATACGGGATGTCCCAGCAACTGCAGGACAGATGGCAACCCTATGTTCAAGTTCAACAGTGAGTGACAGGGGATGAGGAAAGATGCAGCTGACTCATATTGTTTCCTCACAGCCCGGTAGTACATGCTTTGCCGCCCGGTGGTTGGGGACCGCTGGTAAGACATATCCTGGTTGGTCCTCCCAAACTGCAACACCTCACACTCGTCTCAATTGAATTCCATCTGCCATCTTTTGGCACATTTTTCCGCGGGTCCAAATCCCGCTGCAAGCTTTAATGGCTTTCCTCACTGTACACTACACCCCTAATTTTGATGCAATCAGGCAATCTGTTGATCTAATTTACCACATTATCATATTTCTGATATATATGACAAACAACCAACCCAGCACAGATCTGCAGCACCCCACTAGTCACAGGTTTCCAGTCAGAGAGGCAACCATCTACTACCACACTCTGGCTTCTGCAAAGCCAATGTCTAATCCAATTTATTACCTCATCCTGAATGCTAAGCAACTTAACCTTCTTGACCAACGTCCTATTTGGGACCTTGTGAAAAGGCCTTGCTAAAGTCCATGTAGACAACATCCACTGTCTTGTCTTCATCAACTTCCCTTGTAACTTCCTTGAAAAACTTTATAACATTGGTTAGACATGACCCACAATGCACAACACCATGTCAGCTATCCCTAATCAGTTCACATCTATCCAAATTCCTAGATATCTAGCCCCATAGAATACCTTCCAATAACTTATTGACTACTGATGTCAGACTCACTGGCTTATAATTTCCTGACTTATTCTTATGGCCTTTCTTAAACATTGGAACAATATTAGCTATTCTCCAGTTTTCCAACATCATACCAATGGTAAGGACCTGTTAAGTTTCTCTGCTGGGGTCCCGGCAAATTCTGCACCACCACATGTATCGGTATTTAATTTCATCTGGTCTCTTTCCGCACATTTATCCAGATGTTCTTTGAAGATCCTTAAGGCAAAGGTTGCTGATTCTTGAGGCAGGGTTAACCAGGATAAAGATTACTCAGAAAAAAAATCTTACTAAAGATTACTCGTGGTGGGCAGGAAGAGCCCTCAGTAATTTTCCTGTTTCATTGTTTTACAACATTGAATCACAATGGATTTAATTTGACTTTTCTGACACAGATCAACAGTAAAATATTCTTTCACGTCAAAGTCAAAACAGATTGCTACAAAGTGATCTAAATTAATTAAAATATTTATAACACAAAACAATTGATTGCATAAGTATTCACCCCCTTTAATATGACATACCAAATCATCACTGGAGCAGCCAATTAGTTTTAGAAGTCAAATAATTAGTTAAATAGAGATCACCGTGTGCAGTCAAGGTGTTTCAATTGATTGTAGTAAAAACACAGCTGTATCTGGAAGGTCCAGCTGTTGGTGAGTCAGTACCCTGGCAAAAATTGCACTATGAAGACAAAAGAACACTCCAAGCAACTGCACGAAAAGGTATTGAAAGTACAAGTCAGGAGATGGATGCAAGAAAATTTCCAAGTTACTGAATACCCCTTGAAGTACAGAAGAAAGGGAAAGTATACAGCACGGCTGTAAATTTGCCTACAGTAGGCCGTCCTCAAAAACTGAGTGACTGTGCTAGAAGGAAATAGTGAGGGAGGCCACCAAGAGACCTATGACAACTCTGGAGGAGTTACAAGCTTCAGTGGCTGAGATGGGAGAGACTGAACATATCACAGCTATTGCTCAGGTACTTTACCAGTCACAGCTTTATGGAAGAGTGACAAAGAGAAAGCCACTGTTGAAAAAAACTCACATGAAACTCAGCTGGAGTTTGCCAGAAGGCACGTGGGAGACTCTGAAGTCAGCTGGAAGATTCTATGGTCTGATGAAACCAAAATTGAAGTTTTTGGCCATCAGTATAAGCGCTATGTTTAGCATAAGCCAAACGCCATACATCTTCAAAAACACACCATCCCTACTGTGAAGCCTGGTGGTGTCTGCATCATGCTGTGGGGATGCTTCACTACAGCAGGCCCTGGAAGGCTTGTGAAGGTGGAGGGTAAAATGAATGCAGCTAAGTACAGGGAAATCCTGGATGCAGTTTTCAAGAGAACTGGGACTTGGGAGAAGATTTGCTTTCCAGCAAGACAATGACCCCAAGCATAAAGCCAAAGTTACACAGGAATAGCTTAAAAACAACAAAGTTAATGTCCTGGAGTACCCAAGACGGAGTTCAGACCTCAATCCAATTGAGAATTTGTGGCTGGACTTGGAAAAAGGCCAGTCACTCATGATCCCCATGCAATCTGACAGAGATTGAACAGGTTTTAAAAGAAGAATGCGGAAAAATTGCCGTGTCCAGATGTACAAAGCTGATAGAGACCTATCCACACAGACTCAAGGCTGCAACTGCTGCCAAAATTGCATCTACCAAATACTGACTAGAAGGGGGCAAGTAATTATGCAGTCAATTATTTTGTGTTTAATAATTGTAATACATTTAGACCTATTTGTAGAAGATTGTTTTCACTTTGTCATGAAAAGAATTTTTTTCTGTTGATCAATGTCTTAAAAAAGCCAAATTAAATCTTCTGTGATTCAATATTGTAAAAAAATAAAACATGAAAACTTCTGGGGGGGGGAATATAGGCTCTGTACACTCAGTACTTTATTAGGGACACTTGTACACCTGCCTGATAATGTAAATATCTAATCACCCCATCATGTTGCAGCAAGTTGGTCAGCATCAGCCAGCAGGACTGACGACACTGTTTCAGAACTGTCTGCCTCTATCACCTGACTTGGAAATACGTCCACATTATTTCCTTGTCATGTGGTCTAAATCCCAAAGGACACCTCTTTACAGGAGTCTGAGTATTGTGAGCAGTTTCTGGGTCCCTTATCTAAGAAAAGATGTGCTCCATTGGAGATGGTCCAGAGAAGGTTCACAAGAATGATATTGGGAATGAAAGGGTTAACATTAGAGGAGTGTTTGATGGCTCTGGGCCTGTACTCACTGGAGGTCAGATGAATGAGAGTGGATCTCATTGAAACCATGCAGGTACTGAAGGGCGCAGATGGAACGGATATAGAGAGGACGTTTCCTACAGAGGTGTAGCCTCAGACCATACAGCACAGACTCAGAACAGAAGGGAGTCCCTTTAGAACAAGGATGAGAAAGAATTTCTTTAACCAGAGGATGGAGGATCTGTGGAATTCATTGCCACAAATGGCTGTGGAGGCCAAGTCACTGGATATATTCAACGCAGTGATTGATAGGGTTCTTGATTAGTGTGTCAAAGGTTACGTGAAGAAAGTGGGAGAGAGAGATACTAAATCAGCCATGATGGAATGGCAGAGCAGACTCGATGGGCTGCATAGCCTAATTCTGCTCCTATGTCTTCCGGTCTTTTCAACTTATCCCATGGCAACCCCTGATTCACCCTAGCAGCGGTATTCTCTTTGTCCTATCCATCCCTCCCAATGCCCTTGCAGCTTGGTACAAACTTATTTTCTTGCTGCTTCTTCAGAAAGGTTTTGACTTGAAGTGTTAATGCTTTTTCTCTCTCCACCGGTGCTGCCCGACCTTCTGGGTATTTCCAACTTTTTTTTAAGTTTTAATTTTGACAAGGCAAGGCAAGGGATCATGGAGTTAATCTGTCTCTGTATTCCCTTCAGCTGACTGATTTTCTGAGTCTGTTCCCCCTAAACTGTACGGCTTAGTAACTGAAATGCTCCAGCACACATAGCCTTTGCTGGTGAGCAGCTATTCATTCCAAATGTCTACAGTATGCATATTACAAAAATACACATAAAGTGCCATGCAATTTTCAGGGAGTGTAAAAACTTCCTTCTCAGAATAATAGTTGGTCTGCGTAGCTACAAAAAAAAAGAGAGGGAATGTTGTTGTTGAGCCAGTTTAGGACAAGACAGAATTCAACAGCTGCGTTCCCACAAGCACAACGACAGCAAGCCTCCTTCCCCGAAAAACATCTTTGAGCCAGGTGTTTTTTTTACGACGATCACCAGCTCTGATATTCCCCACTCATGCTGTGTTTTGTTGAGTTAAATAAATTTAAACTCCCTACTTGCTGTGGTGGGGATTTGAACCCGCATCTCTAGATCACTAATTTCTGCCTCAGGATTGCTGATGCAGCAATTTAACCACACTACTCGGCCAATTTGTTAATTCTCTTCAGCTCAGTTCAGTACTCTGGGAAATAAAGCTCGCCTCATGCTTCTGTTTAAGCAGTTTCTAAACCAAGGCTCAAATCTCTTCACTCATTTACTTTATTAAAAGGTTTGACCACAAGACAATTAGACATAGGAGCAGAATTCGGCCATTGAGTATGTTCAGCCATTCCATCATGGCTGAACTATCACCACTCTCAACACCATTCCCCTGCCTTCGCCCCATAAACTTTGACAACTCCACTAATCAAGAATCTATCAGCCTCCGCTCTAAATATACCCAAGAACTTGGCCACCACGGTCATCTAAGTCTATGAATTCCACAGGTTCACTGCCCTCTGGCCCTGCTGAGATCACACCTGGAGTATTGTGTGCAGTTTTGGTCTCCAAATTTGAGGAAGGACATTCTAGCTATTGAGGGAGTGCAGCGTAGGTTCACAAGGTTAATTCCCAGGATGGTGGGACTGTCATATGTTGAAAGATTGGAGCGACTGGGCTTATATACACTGGAATTTAGAAGGATGAGAGGGGATCTGATTGAAACATATAAGATTATTAAGGGATTGGACACGCTAGAGGCAGGAAACATGTTCCCGATGTTGGGGGAGTCCAGAACCAGAGGCCACAGTTTGAGAATAAGGGGTAGACCATTTAGAACGGAGCTGAGGAAAAACTTTTTCACACAGAGGGTTGTGGTTTGGTGGAATGCTCTGCCTCAGAAGGCAGTGGAGGCCAATTCTCTGGATTCTTCAAGAAAGAGCTCTTAAAGATAGCGGAGTGAAGGGATATGGGGAGAAGGCAGGAACGGGGTACTGATTGTGGATGATCAGCCATGATCACAGTGAATGGTGGTGCTGGCTCAAAGGGTCGAATGGCCTACTCCTGCACGTATTGTCTAAAGAAATTCCTCCTCACCTTTGTTTTAAAGGGATGTCCTTGTATTCTGAGGTTGTGCCCCCTGGTCTGAAACTCCCCTCACTACAGGAAACATCCTCTCCACATCTACTCCATCTTAGCCTTGGCCTGTTGGTCCTCTCTGCCATTCCTGCCATCCCGGTACATTTTCCCTCGAGAACAACAGTGACATTTTCTCTCGAGAATAAGACAGGGAATCAATGTTCCCAGCATCAGAGTGAGATGCTAGGGAAGATGAGTTTGATCATTGTTGCTCTTTATGAGAGGGGGGCAAAATCTTAGTGATGGTTTTAATTCCGACCTTTGACTTGTCATCCAATTTATATCAATATGAGAATCAGAATCAGATTTATTATCACTGATTTATATGACATGGAATTTGTTGTTTTGGAGCAGTGGTCCAGTCCAGTGCAAAGACAGAGAATCACCGTACATTTTTAAAAAATGATTAAATAGTGCAAAAGAAGAACACCAAGGAACCTACTCTCTGGAATTCAGAAGAATGAGAGGGGATCTTACAGAAACAGTACAAAATTTTGAAGGGGATAGATAAGATAGAAGTAGGAAAGCTGTTTCCATTGGTAGGTGAGACTAAAACTAGGGGACATTGCCTCATGATTCAGGGGAGAAGATTTAGGACGGAGATGAGGAGAAACTGTTTTTCCCCCAGAGAGTGGTGAACCTGTGGAATTCTCTGCCCAGGGAAGCAGTGGAGGCTTCTTCACTAAATATATTTAAGATACAGTTAGATAGGTTTTTACATAGTAGGGGAACTAAGGGTTATGGGGAAAAGGCAGGTAGATAGAGCTGAGGTTACAGACAGGTCAGCCATGATCTTATTGAATGGTGGGGCAGGCTTGATGGGCCGGATGGCCTACTCCTGCTCCTATTTCTTATGTAAGTGTTTGTAGGTTGTAGGTCTGTTCAGGAATCTGATGGTGAAGGGGAAGAAGCTGTTGGTGAGTCATTGAGTGTGGGTCTTCTCCTGAATGGTAAGAGCAGGAAGAAGGCAGGGCCCAGATGGTGGGGGTCCTCAGTGATAGATATCGCCTTCCTGAGGCACCGTCTCCTGAAGATGTCATAGAGTCATAGAAAACTACAGCAGCAAAACAGGCCCCTCGGCCCATCTAATCTGTGCATAACCATTTAGAACACCAAATTTGGCCTGTCCACTAATACCCTCACTAATTTTTATAGATGCACCGTAGAAAGCATTCTTCTAGGGTGCATCACAACCTGGTATGGATGTTGTCCTGTTCAAGACCGAAAGAAGCTGCAGGAGATCTTGAACACGGCACAGCACATCACACAAACCAATCGTCCGTCCGTGGACTCACTTTACACCGCACTCTGTCAGAGCAGTGCTGCCAGGATAATCAAGGACACGACCCACCCAGCCAACACACTTTTCGTCCCTCTTCCCTCTGGGAGAAGGCTCAGGAGCTTGAAGACTCGTACGGCCAGATTTGCGAACAGCTTCTTTCCAACTGTGATAAGACTGCTGAACGGATCCTGACCCAGATCTGGGCTGCACCCTCCAAATATCCAGACCTGCAGCGCAGTTTTTTGGCACTACCTTGCTTTCCATTTTTCTATTTAGGATTTATAATTTAAATTTTTAATATTTACTATCGATTTGTAATCCAGGGAGCGGGAAGCGCAGAATCAAATATCGCTGTGATGATTGTACGTTCTGGTATCAATTGTTTGGCGCCTATAAAGTAGTCCCATCGACCTGTACCCAGACCAGAGCCTTCCCATTGTATCCACCACTTGCACTGGCAGCACGTTCCACACTCTTGGAGTGAAGTAGTTTCCCCTCATGTTCCCCGAAGTCAGCCTGCCTTGTGGTGAGAGGACTGTGTACGTACTTGGGAGAGTGGGAGGGTGGAACAAGAATGGTTTTTACTTTTGTTGTTCTGTGGCTTGTTGTATTCTGTGTTGCTCTGCCGAGTGTTGAGGGCATGTTATGTTGGGACTGGAGTGTGAGGCAATACACTTTGTTCTTGACACAAACAATGTATTTTAATGTACAGTATAAACATGAGAAAGTGCTGGAAATCCAAATCAGCACACACTAAATGCTGGAGGAACACAACAGGTCAGACAGCATCTACGGAAATAAACAAACAATCAGCATTTCAGGCCGAGACCCTTCTCCAGGACTGGAAAGGAAGGGGGAACAGGCCAGAATGAAAAGGGGGAGGGTAAAGAGGCTAGCTGGAAGGTGACAGGTGAAGCCAGCTGGAGGAGAAGTGATCTGATAGGAGAGGAGAGTGGGCTATAGGAGAAAGGGAAGGAGGAGGGGCCCCAGGGAGGTGATTAGCAGGGAGAAGAGGTAAGAGGCCAGAGTGTAGTAAATGCATTTGACTGCAAGTTTTGACTGTTACGTAACCGGCAACAATGAATATCAATCGAGACAGGTTATATAAAAACAACCAAACGTTTATTAAACACGGATAAACAATAAAAAAGCAAACGAAAACCTTAACCGGAAGTTAACCTCTATGCAGCCGTTCAACAAATCGTCACTCGGCACTGGTTCTTAACGTGTTAAATGCGAAAACAGTTCTTAAAGCGGTAAAGTCAGATATAGTTCTTAAAATGGTAAATTCAAAAGTCCAGCAGATTTATACATTCAATTGGGAGAGGCTTCTCTGGAGAAGGTTTCTTCATAGACACAACTTTCCTGCTGGTTCTGTCCAAAGTATTCACGATGCAGGAAATAAACAGTTTAAAACAACTGATCTTAAATTCCAGAGAGCACCTTGCATGAACTCTTTGCTCTTTTGGCAAGAGTTATCTTCGATGCAAGTCACTACTCCTTCAACAAAGACTCAATAAGGTCAATCCTTTGTAAACTGTCGAATGATACCGACTCCTCTCAATCCTTCGGGTCTACTTTGATGAAGTCTTCACTCTCCCGTACTACTGCTGGAATAAGGTACATCAACACATCTAGCAAAACTTTCCAGTCCAGCACTATTGTACCTTGCAACAGAACGTAACTGTTTTAAAAATGAAACTGCGACATAAAAACAAATATGCAACAGAAATGGAGACACAGACACAAGTTCTAGCTGGAAAACTAAAAACTAAAAGCTAACTGCGTCATCTGGGGTCTTCCCTTATATACCCGTGGTGCTCATGTCATCACGTGACCTCACATTGGCAGGAAAATTACATCAGGTGACCTCCAAAAGACCATTACATCATTCTCACAGAAAAAAATCATAGATCTCCTTGAGGTATGTAACATGACATACCGAAAGACAAACTAATATGAATCTTGAATTATGGTACAATTTCTAGGATGGTCAGGTGGACTCCAGGCTAATTATCTTTCAGTTAATATCAATGAAACAGGATATGGCGTTCTTATTACACAGAGTCATCATTATGTGCAGTGTTGTGTGACATGGGTGATCACAGTCTTTCCATCACCATGACTGTTCTTGGCAAATTTTCTCACAGAAGTGGCTTTGCATTGCCTTCTTCTGGGCAGTGTACTTCCAAAATAGGTGACCGCAGCCATGATCAATACTCTTCAGAGACTGTCTGCCTGGTTGTCAGTGGTCGCATAACCAGGACTTGTGATATTCACCACCTGCTTCCATGGCTTTACGTGACCCTGCTCAGGGGCAGGGGGTCTAAGCAGGTGCTACACCTTGTCCAAGGGTGACCTGCAGGCAGAGGAGGGAAGGAGCACCTTACACCTCCTTTGGTAGAGATGCATCTCCATCCCACCATCCGACACAGAGTCATACAGCATGGAAATATTCCACTTGGCTCATTATGTTCATATTGGCCAGTGGGCCCTCATCCCTATTCATTCATTTTCAGTTCTTAGAGTAGGGAACTCATTAATCTTTGGTCAGCACAACATTGTGGGCTGAAGGGTCTCAATGAGAGATCAGCAGTGGAAGGAGTGAGCAGCCTCAAGTTTTCCTGGGTGTCAATATCTGGGAGGATCTATCCTGGCCCAGCGTATTGACACAGTCACGAAGAACGCACACCAATGGCGATACCTCATGAGGAGTTTGAGGAGATTTTGTATGTCACCACAGAGTCTTGCAAATTTCTACAGGTTTATGGTGGGCAGAACTCTGACTGGTTGCATCACCACCTGCAGCAGTGTCACAGGCATCCAGCATCAGACAGGCACAAGAAAAACATAAATTAAACTGTAATTAGAGCAAAAAGAGCAAATTTTAGTCCAAAGTGGTCAACCGGGTCATGCTGTCACCAGACCAAGATGGTGATCAAGGCTGTGCAGGTTGGTTCAAGGACAAAATGGTTGCAGCCGTTGGTGATGTGGGACTTCAGATTTCCATACCTCCAGCCCAATAGTATCTGCTAGAAAATGGCATGGCCCAGACAGTGTGGACCTTTGGTGCTGGATGTTGCAGTCCTGAGGCAGTGCCTCCTGTAGATATTACTGAAGGTGGGAAGAACTTGCCTGCGATGTATTTGGCGGAATCCACTACTTACTGCAGCTTCTTCCAACCCTGCGCATTCAAATCCCCAGATCAGAATATGTCGGTTTCGGTCAGGACACTTTCAACAGTACGTTTGTAGGAGTTTGTTGGAGTGTATGATGACAAGCTGAACTGTGTAAATGGGATGCCTATCTTGTGATTGTATGTGTGCATTCAGCTCAGTTCAAGTCATCCCATGTGTTAATCCCCAGGAATTTAAACGTGCTGAATCTCTCCCACCCCCCCAATACACTAATGTAAATTTGCCTAGCACCTTGTGTTCTTAATCTTGGGAGGGGGTGGGGTGGTATCTCATTGAAACCTATCAGATATTGAAAAGTTTAGATAGAGAGGATGTGGAGAGGATGATTCCTGTGGTGGGGGAGTCTAGGACCAGAGGGAACAGCCCGAGAATACAAGGACACCCCTTTAGAACAGAGATGAGAAGGAGAAGGAACTTCTTTAGCCAGAGTGGTGAATCTGTGGAATTCATGTTGCAGATGGCTGTGGAGGTTCATTGGGTATATTTATAGTGGAGGTTGACAGGTTCTTGTTTAGCAAGGGTTTCAAAGATTACAGAGAGATGGATCAGCCATGATAGAATAGTGGAGCAGACTTGGTGGGACAAATAGCGTAATCCTGCTCCTGTTTTATGGTCTTACTGTCTTCATTCTGAATGCCAATTAGTTGATCTCTGTGGACCCCAGAGGGTAATTTGGTTGATTGGCAGTATTACATCCCATTGTGAAGCAAAGGTGTACTACTACCATCAGCCACTAGATGGCCACAAACCACAAACAAAAAATCAGAAATTCATTTTCTCTGCTGCTTTCAAATCGATTTAGTCCATTCGAACCTGCTGTACACTCAGCTGGTGCCAGAGCACAGATCCTATTACCACAGGAGAATTATTCCCTTATTTCATTAACCTGCTTCTCCAACCCTCACCCTTCAATCACTTGGACAGAATAGAGTCACAGATTCATGAATCATAGAACACCACAGCACAGAACACGACCTTTGGTTCATCTGATCCATAATCTGCTAGTCCCATTGATGCACACTTGGACCATAGTCTTCCATACCCATCCTGTCCACATACTTGTCCAAACTTCTCCCCGACTAAGTCCACATGTTGAACCTTGCTCTAGGCTCATAGATGGGCTGAAGGGCCTGTTTCTGTGCTGTAGGGTTCTACGACAATGACTAAAGATTTAATAGTCTTTTAACAGCAGGATCGAATCTGTTGTTGTGGCTAGTGGTACATGCTTTCAGGTTTTTTTGTCTTCTGCCCAGTATGGCGGGGGGGGGATAGAAGAGCGAAGGTATGGGGTGGGTGGGTGTCTTCTGTTATGTTGGCTGCATTACCAAAACAGCGAGAAGCATAGACCGAGAAGGAACTTTGGGTTATTACTCCAGAAATTTGAACTATTGGCCCAAATTCAGAAGTCAGATTCTCCGCCAGTGAGATGTGGAAATTAAATTAACTAAATAAATAAATTTGGATACGTTTGTGTTCAGCTGCCTGATTAAGTAATTAAATCCTTGTGGGAAGAAAATATGCCACCCACTACAATATTGCACTGGCTTCCCTCTGAATTGACCCTGCGAGCTATTCATATTTAGGATAATTTAGAATGAAATCAGAATAAAACTGAAACAGGCAATTATCTGAATAAGAGCAATAAGCTAGATGCTGAAGGTACATCAAAGATCATGCATGTTACCATATATTATCCTGAGACCCCAGGAAAACTAGGCAAAGACTGACAATCAATCAATGTGCAAATACTGAAAACAAGTTGTAAAGAGTCCTTGAGTGTGAGTCTGGCGGTTGTAGAATCAGATCAAGAGTTGAGATGAGTGAAGTTATTCATGTCAGTTTCAGGGTAATAACTGTTCCTCAAACTGGCGGTTTGGGACCAAAGGCTCCTGTACGTCCTGGCCAACGGTAGCAGTGAGAAGAGAGCATGGCCGGGCTGGTGAGAGTCCTTGATGATGGATGCTGCTTTTTTATGGCAGTGCTCTCTTGAAGTGTGGCCAGTGGTGGGGAGGGCTTTACCTGTGATGGACTGGGCTGTATCCACCACTTACTTTTCTCTTCATGGGCAATGCTGTTTCTATACCAGGCTGTGACACAAACAGTTAGAATCCTCGCCAGTGTATCTATAGAAGGTTGTCAAAGTTTTTGACAACATGCCAAATCTACACAAACTTCTAAGAAAATAGAGCACTCTTTGAAATGGCACTTACAGATCCTCTGATATGATAATGCCAAGGAATCTAAAGTTACCAACCCCCTCCATCACCAATCCCCCAATGAGGACTGGGTCCTCGGCCTCCGGATTCCTCCTCCTGAAGTCAATAATCAGCTCCCTGGTCTTGCTGACGTTGAGTGCAAGGTTGTTGCTGTGGCCACCACTCAACCAGATTTTCAATTTCCCTCCTACATGCTGATTTGCCACCACCTTAGTTTTGGCCAATGATAGCGGTGACGTCACAAGTGTGGTTTGGGAAGCTACTGTGGGAGAAAGAATTGTCAATGTTGTGAAACAATATTGACAATTCCTCTCCCCCTACAGATGCTGCTCCACCCATTGAGTTGCTACAGATTATTTCTGCAGATTCCAACATCTGCAGACTTGCATCTCAGTTAATTTAATGAGGGTGGATAAAGATTGATGAGCAGGCTGACGAGGAATAGAGTCACGAGTCAGAAAGTCATGGAAATCTACAACAGAGAAACAGGCCCTTTATCCCATCCAGTCCATGCCAAACTATTAATCTGATTAGTCCTATTAACCTGACCTGGCCTGACCCATAGCCCTCCATACCCCTCTGATCCATGTATTCATCCAAATTTTACTTGAACATTAAAAATCAAACCTATATCCACCATCTACAGCTCATTCCACACTCTCACCACTCTAAGTGAAGAGGTTCCCTGTCATGTTTCCCTTAAATGTTTCACCTTTCACCCTTAACCCGTGACCTCCGGTTCTAGTCTCACCCAACCTCAGGGGAAAAAGCCTTCTTACATTTACCCTATCTTTACGCATTATTTTGTATACCTCTATGACTCTTTACTCCGTACTCTTTCAACCTTACTTACATCTTTCCTGTTGGTAGGTGACCAAAACTGCACACAATACTCCAAATTAGGCCTCACCACCATCTTATACAATATAACATCCGGACTCCTGTATACAGTATTTTGATTTATGAAAGCCAATGTATCAAAAGCTTTCTTTACCACACTTTCTACCTGTGACACCACTTTCAAGAAATTATGAGTCTGTATTCCCAGATTCTACTGCTCTCCTCAGTACCCTACCATTCACCATGTAAAACCTACTCTGGTCGCTCCCCCCAAAGATCAAGAGCCCACACTTGTCTGCATTAAATTCCATCTGCCATTTTTCCAGCTGATCCCAACTCCGCTGCTAGTTTTGATAGACTCCCGCACTGTTCGCTATGTCCCCAATGGATCCAGCACTGATCCCTGTGGTGCACCACTAGTCACAAGCCTCCAGCAAGAGGGACGACGACAACTACTACCACTCTCTGGCATCTCCAACAAAGGCAATGTGGGAGGCTGTGCACTCAACAAGTCACACTCTCTTTCTCTCGTTGGTGGGTGAGACATCGTTGCTGATTCTCGGATCACAGAACCCGGAAAAGATAGCAACTTAACAGATTTTTAACAAAGTAAATCAGAGTTATTTTGTCAGGTCTTGCCTCTCGCTCTGAAAGGGGTCACCTCTTTTGCCCTTTATTAGGAAGGCAGAGAGAAGCTGTGGGATGTTGAATTTTTGCGTGAACGATTCATTTGTGTTGTACTGTAGATCATGTTCTTTATTGAGGACTTTGCTATTGCATGCTTGGGGGTGGAGGGTACTGATACACTCCTGTGGAAGTGGGTGAGGGTGAGGGTGGTCCATGCTTTGCTGCTGCCTGTGTATGGGAGAGGGAGCAAGGGAGGACTTCGGGGTTCTAACGTTTTAACTGTCGCTCATTCTTTGGGGCACTTCTGTTTTTGTGCATATCTGCAAAGAAAAAGAATTTCAGGATGGATGTTGTATACATTTCTCTGAAAATAAATGGAACTATTATACGTAAACACGAGGAATTCTGCAGATGCTGGAAATTCAAGCAACACACATCAAAGTTGCTGGTGAACGCAGCAGGCCAGGCAGCATCTCCAGGAAGAGGTACAGTCGACGTTTTGGGCCGCGACCCTTCATCAGGGTCCTGACGAAGGGTCTCAGCCCAAAATGTCGACACTACCTCTTCCTAGAGATGCTGCCTGGCCTGCTGCATTCACCAGCAACTTTGATATGTGTTGCTGGAACAATTATACAATGGGATCATTTACATCCTTGCTTTAATTACTTACTTCAGAGTTGGCATCTCCAGTGATGTGACAAATCTTCCATATGGCATTAGATTATCAGCACTACTGTTTGCCTTGGCTTCAGACACATACAGTACCTTTGGATGAGAGGATAGACAGAGTGAGAGTGAAGAGGCAAGAAGGGGGCTGAGAGGAGTGGCAGGACAGAGAACAGGAATGAAGATGAAAGAGCGACTGGGTTTGAAGAAAGACGAGAGTGAAATGATAAAGCAGAGAGGAGGAGAGGAGTGAGAACAGTAGAAGGAAGAATAAATATGGTGGGTATGAGAATAGAACAGGGTGTATTAAGAGTTAAAAGGAGAGATACTTCGTGAGGAAGGAGCGGTTGATAGGGCAGAAGAGAGGTTGAGGATGTTGAGAGGTTAGTGACAAAGTAAAAGGACGGACTGTGAGGAACAGAGGGCATAGTGTAAGTGAGGGTATGAAGATTGTGAGGCTTGGAGAGAAGGAGTGAGTGTGGGAGGAGGGCAAGAGTATGATAAGGAGGGGAAGACATGTGCTAAAGTGAGGAATGAGTGGGGGCTTTGAAAGAGTGTCACAGTGAGTTGAAGAGCCAGAGGGAAGCTGTGTGGGAGGAAGGTTTAGATTGATATTGTAGGAGGTTAAAAGGCCGGTACAACATGTAGGCTGAAAGGCCGGTACTGTGCTGTAGTGTTAAGAAATTCTGAGGTAGGCATGTGCGAGGGAAAAGTAGAGGCCAATGTGGGAGGGAAGAGTTAGATTGATCTTAGCGTAGGTTAAAAGGTTGGCACAACATCATGGACACAAGGGTCAGTACTGTTCTATGCTCAGTATTCTGTGTTTATATGCAACTCAGGGCTGACTGTTCACAAAAGGTGTGGTAGGAAATTCCATTAATACATTTTAATGGAAGAACACAGCAATAAGATTCATGCCACCAATGACTGTGGAAGGCACATAACCAAAACCATTAGTCACAAGGCAATGTTCTGTAAAGATGACATTATACGAGTGCAACAAAATGGACACACACACACTCAGTGGCCAGAGTCATGTAGCAGCAACTCAATGCAGAGAAATGTGCAGACATGGTCAACAGGTTAAATTGTTGTCCAGACCAAACAGCACAATGGGGAAGAAATATGATCTACAGTGCCTATAAAAAGTATTCACCCACCTTGGAAGTTTCCATGTTTTACTGTTTTGAATCACTGTGGATTTAAGTTGGCTTCTTGACACTGATCAATGGGGGTAAAGAAAGTCTCTGTGCCAAAGTGAAAACAGATTTCTACAAAGTGATCTAAATTAATTACAAGTGTAAAACACAAAATAATCAAATTCATAAGTATTCATCCCCTTTAATATGACACACTAAATCGCTGGAGCAGCCAAGTGGTTTTGGAAGTCGCATAATGGGGTAAGTGGAGATCACCATGTGCAGCCAAAGCATTTGAATTGATTGTAGCAAAAGTATACCTGTACTGTATCTGGAAGGTCCAACTGCTGGTGAGTCAGTATCCTGGCAAAAGCTACACCATGACGACAAAAGAACAACTCCACGAAAAAGGTTATTGAAAAGCAGTAGTCAGGAGATGGATGCAAAAAAATTTCCAAGTCACTGAAAATCCCTTGGAGTACATTTAAATCAATCATCAAGAAATGGAAAGAATATGGCAGAGCTGTAAATCTGCCTAGAGTAGACCATTCTCAAAAACTGAGTGACTGTGTAAGAAGGGGACTAGTGAGGGACTCCACCAGGAGACCAATGACAACTCTAGAGGAGTTACAAGCTTCAGTGGCTGATGTGGGAGAGACTGCGCATACAGCAACCGCTGCCCGGGCCCTTCATCAGCCACAGCTTTATGAGAGAATGAGTATGTTGCAGTTGTTACCAACTTCATTAAGTTCTGTGTGGATGAGTGTGAGCCTACAAGGACCATCTGTACATTCCCAGACCAGAAGCAATGGATGAACCAGGTGGTACGTTATCTGAAGTCTAGATCCATGGCATTCAAGTCTTGCCACCCACACTTGTACCAGAAAACCAGGTATGATTTGCAGAGGGCTATTTCAAGAATGAAGAGACAATTTCAAATGAGGTTGGAGGTGACATCAGATGTACGACAACTCTTGCAGGGTTTGCAAGACATTACTTTCTACCCAATAGCATGAATGGCAGTGATGCTTCTCTACCAGATGAACTCAATGCCTTCTATGCCTGCTTTGAAAGGGAGAATGTAACAACAGCTGTGAAGATCCCTGCTGCACCTGATGACCCTGTGATCTCTGTCTCAGAGGCCGATGTTCGGCTGTCTTTAAAGAGAGTGAATCCTCACAAGGTGGAAGGTCCCAATGGAGTACCCAGTAAGGCTCTGAAAACCTGTGCCAACCAACTGGCAGGAGTATTCAAGGACATTTTCAACCTCTCACTGCTATGGGCGGAAGTTCCCACTTGCTCCAAAAAGGCAACAATTATACCACTGTCTAAGAATAATGTGAACAGCCTTAATGACTGTCGCCCAGTAGTACTCACATCTACAGTGATGAAATGCTTTGAGAGGTTGGTCATGACTAGACTGAACTCCTGCCCCAGCAAGGACCTGGGCTCATTGCAATTTGCCTATCACTGCAATAGGTCAATGGCAGACGCAATCTCAATGGGTCTCCACATGGCTTTAGACCACCTGGGCAACACAAACACCAATGTCAGGATGCTGTTCATCGACTATAGCTCAGCATTTAATACCATCATTCCCACAATCCTGATTGAGAAGTTGTAGAACCTGGGCCTCTGCACCTCCCTCTGCAATTAGATCCTCGACTTCCTAACTGGAAGACCACACTCTGTGCAGATTGGTGATAACATATCATTTTCACTGACTATCAACACTGGTGCACCACAGGGATGTGTGCTTAGCCCTCTGCTCTACTATCTCTATGCCTATGACTGTGTGGCTAGGTATAGCTCAAATGCCATCTATAAAATTTGCTGACAATACAATCATTGTTGGTAGAATCTCAGATGGTGATGAGAGGGTGTTCAGGAGTGAGATATGCCAACTAGTGGAGTGGTGTCACAGCAACAATCTGGCACTCAACGTCAGTAAGATGCACGAGCTGATTGTGGACTTCTGGAAGGGTAAAATGAAGAAACACATACCAATCCTCATAGAGAGATTAGAAGTAAAGAGAGTGAGCAGTTTCAAGTTCCTAGGTGTTAAGATCTCAGAAGATCTAACCTGGTCCTAACACATTAATGCAGTTATAAAGAAAGCAAGACAGTGACTATACTTCATTAGAAGTTTGAATACATTTGGCATCTCAACAAATACTCAAAAACTTCTATAGATATACCATGTAGAGCATTCTGACAGGCTGCATCACTGTCTGATATAGAGGGGGGGGGGTCTACTGCACAGGACCGAAAGAAGGTGCTGAGGATTGTAAATCTAGTCAGCTCCATCTTCGGTACCACACTACAAAGTACCCAGGACATCTTTAAGGAGCAGTGTCTCAGAAAGGCAGCGTCTATTATTAAGGACCTCCAGCACCCAGGGCATGCCCCTTTCTCACTGTTACCATCAGGTAGAAGGTACAGAAGCCTGAAGGCACACATTCATTGATTCAGCAACAGCTTCTTCCCCTCTGCCATCCGATTCCTAAATGGACATTGAACCCTTCGACACTACCTCACTTACTTTAATATGGAGTATTTCTTTTTTTTGTACAAGTTTTAATCTATTCAATATACGTATAATGAAATTGAGTTATTTATTTAATATTATTGTTCTTCTAATATTATGTAATGCATTGAACTACTGCTGCTAACGAATTTCACAATACATACTGGTGTTAATAAGCATGATTCCGATTCTGAGAAAGACTCATTAAAAAAAACTTACACGAAATTACATCTGCAGTTTGCCAGAAGGCATGTGGGAGGCTCTGAATTCAGCTGGAAGAGTCTATGGTCTAATGAAACCAAAATTGAGCTTTGTGGCCATCAAGCTAAACACCATGTTTGGCATAAGCCAAAAACCACACACTGTCAAAAACACACCATCTCTACTGTGAAGCATGGTGGTGGCTGCATCATGCTGTGGGGATGCTTCACTGCAGCAGGCCCTGGAAGGCTTGTGAAGGTAGAGGGTACAATGAATACAGCAAGATACAGGAAAATCTTGGAAGAAAACCTGATGCGGTCTGCAAGAGAACTGTGACTTTTGCGAAGACTTGTTTTCCAGCAAGACATTGACCCCAAGCACAAGGCCAAAGCTACACAGGAATGCTTAAAAACAAAGTTAATGTCCTGGAGTGGCCAAATCAGAGTCCAGACCTCAGTCCAATTGAGAATTTGTGGCTGGACTTGAAAGGGGCTGTTCGCTCATGATCCCCAATGCAATCTGACAGAGATTGTGCAGTTTTGTAAAGAAGAATGGGAAAAAAAATTGCGATGTCCAGATGTGCAAAGCTGATAGAGACCTATCCACACGGGCTCAAGCCAGTAATTACTGGCAAAGGTGCCTCTATTAAATATTTTCTTGAAGGGGTGAATTTTGGTGCAATCAATTATTTTTTGCTTTATATTTGTATTAATTTAGATAATTTTGTATAACTTCCAAGGGAGGTGAGAACTTTTTATACGCACTGCAAGTGACTTTGACCATGGAATGGTTGTTTTTGCCAGAAGGGGTGGTTTGAGTATCTCAAAAACTGTTGATCTCCTGTGATTTTCACGCACAATATTTTCTAGAGTTTACAGAGAATAGTGCGAAAAACAAAAAAATCCAGCAAGTGGCAGCTCAGTGGGTGAAAAGACTTTGTTAATGTGAGGTCACAGGAGAATAGCTAGACCGTTTCAAAATGAAAGGAAGAAAACAGTAACTCAAATAACCACGTGTTACAACAGTGGTGTGCAGAAAAGCATCTCTGAATGCACAACACGCAGAACCTTGAAATGGATGGACTATCGCAGCACAAGACCACATACACACGCAGTGGCCACTTTATTAGGTACCTCCTGCACCTAATAAAATGGGCACCAAGTGCGTGTTGGGAAATTTGTTTTGAGATAACAGTACATTGCAAAATCACTACAAGTTACAAACCGAAGTAGTGCAAGAAGAGGAAGCTGAGCTTGATAGAGGGGTGTGGAAGGCATATTTACCTTAGTAAGCTGAGGTATTGAATGAGCGTTGGGATATTAAGTCACAACTTTACAAACAGTGGTTAAACTGCAATTCAAACTGTTGCAAGGACGTGGCGGTGGAACAAACCCAAGTGCTGAACACTGGCGCAGAGGCCAAGTCGGGAGGTGTTCCCAGCCGTAGTAAGCATGGAATTGGTGTCCAAGAGAGGTTTTACCAGCAGTCTTGGTTTTAGTAGTGAATTCAGGAAAGATGCTAGACTTAGAACTGGTAGTCCTAAGAACCATGGAACAAGGTTACTCATACACAAGTCGACCAAACAAACTGGCAGTTCCTTGTTGTGATCACAGGAATCTTATCCTGCAGTTTCTGATGGGAAGCAGGTGTGTGTAGTTAGTAGAACCTGGGAATGATTGGAAATTAAATGAGGTGATTGAGGCCCAATTCCTGTGGTAAATAGCAAGGTGGGGGATTGCCAGAAGGGACCATGGCACAAACATTCTACACAGTTGCTACATTATAAGGAAGATGTGACTACATTATAGAGAGTGCAGAGGAGGTTCACTTGATATTATTTGGATTGGAGGACTTTAGCAACAAGAGATAACTTCACTCACATGAACACTGAGCTGATCACACAATCTGTAGACTCACTTTCAAGGATATCTAACATGTTCTCATGATTATTTATTATTATAATTATGGTTTTTTTTGTTTTAGTATTTCTATAGTTTGTCTATTGAATACCTACAAGAAAATGAATCTCTGGGTAGTTTAGGTCAGGGTTTGTGTTCCCTGGAACAAAGGAGTCTGAGGAGCGACAATGAGAAGTATAAGTAGGGTAGATGGTCAAATCCTCCCCCCCCCCACCTGCCATTGGTCGAGGTAGAAAAAAAAACAAGAAGCCATAGGTTTAATGTGAGACTAAGGAGTATGAAGAGGGAACTGAGGGTCAAGTTATTTTTATGTAGAAAGTGGTTGTTATTTGGAAGCTGCTGTCAGATGAGTGGGTGGACTTGGATACAATTGCTATGCCTAAGACTCCTTTAGATGGCTATTTGAATAGGCAAGGCAGAAAATGACAGTCTTAATGTACAGTGCCTATAAAAAGCTGTAAAAAGTTTTCACCCCCTCCCTTGGAAGTTTCCATGTTTTATTGTTTTACAACATTGAATCACAGTGGATTTAATTTGGCTTTTTTTAAAAACACTGATCAACAGAAAAAGACTCGTGTCAATGTAAAAATAGATCTCTACAGAGTGATCCAAGTTTAATATAATTATTAAGCACAAAATAATTGATTGCATGATTACTCACCCCCTTCAAGACATTTAGTGATGCAACTTTGGGAGCAATTAGCCTTGAATTTGTGTGGATAGGTCTCTATCAGGACACTGCAATTTTTACCCATTCCTCTTTACAAAACATCTCAAGCTCTGGCAGATTGGAAAGGATCGTGAGTGAACAGCCCTTTTCTAAGTCCAGCCACAAATTTTAAATTGGGTTAAGGTCTGAACTCTGACTTGGCCACTCCAGGACATTAACCTTGTTGTTTTAAGACCTTCCTTGACTTTATGATTGGGGTCATTTTCTTGCTGGAAAACAAATCTTCTCCCAAGTCACAGTTCTCTTGCAGACTGCATTAGGTTTTCCTTCAGGATTTCCCTGTATTTTGCTGCATTCATTTTACCCTCTACCTTCACAAGCCTTCCAGGGCCTGCTGCAGTGAAGCATCCCCACAGCATGATGCAGCCACCACTGTGCTTCACAGTAGGGATGGTGTGTTTTTGATAATGTGTGGTGTTTGGCTTATGCCAAACAGAGTTTAGTCTGATGGCCAAAAAGCTCAATTTTGGTTTCATCAGACCATGGAACTTACTTCCAGCTGATATCAGAGTCTCCCACGTGCCTTCTGAAAAACTCTAGATGAGATTTCATGTGAGTATTTTTTCCAACAGTGACTTTCTCTTTGCCACTCTCCCATAAAGCTGTGACTGGTGAAGCATCTAGACAACAGTTGTGCGCAGTCTCTCCCATCTCAGCCACTGCAGCTTGCAACTCCTCCAGAGTTGTCATGGGTCTCTTGGTGGCCTCCCTCACTCGTCCCCTTCTTGCACGGTCACTCAGTTTTTGAGGACGGCCTGCTCTAGTCAGATTTACAGCTGTGCCATATTCTTTCCATTTCTTGATGATTGACTGAACTGTACTCTAAGGAAACTTTCATGTATCCATCTCCTGACTTGTGCTTTGCAATAATTCCGCCCCCCCGCTCCCCAGAGTTGCTTGGTGTTCTTTTGTTTTCATGGTGTGGTTTTTGCCAGAATACTGATTCATCAGCAGTTGGACCTACCAGATACAGGTGTATTTTTACCACAGTGAATTGAAACACCTTGGCTACACACAGCCAATCTCCCTTTAATTATGCAACTTCTAAAACCAATTGGCTGAACCAGTGATGATTGTGTGCATGTTAATGAGGGTGAATATTTATGCATTCAATTATTTTGTGTCTTATATTTGTAATTAATTTCAATTACGCTGTAGAATTGTTTTCACTTTGACAAGAAAGAATCTTTCTGTTGATCAGTGTCAAAAAAAGCCACATTAAATCCACTGTACTTCAATGTTGTAAAACAATAAAACATGAAAACTTCTGGGTGGGGGTGAAAACTGTGTAGGCACTGTATATTTGGCTCAGACTTTTACACAGTACTGTAGATGTGCTGGACAAGATTTTTTTCCACACTGAGTGTGTTGTGTGCCTGGAAAACAATGTCAGAGGTACTGGTGCAAATAGGGCATCAATGTAACATCATGTTTGGCGCAAATGCTTTCTAGCTGCCAGTTGCAAGATCGGGATTCATTTCCTGTCACTGTCTGTAAGGAGTTCATACGTTTTCCCCATGACCGTGTGGGTTTCCTCCAGGTGCTCCGGTTTCCTCCACAGTCCAATGATGAACAGATTAGGGTAAATTTGTTATGGGCATGCCATGTTGGCACCATAAACTAGGCAACACTTTCAGGCTGCACCCAGCACAATCCTTGGACTGTGTTGGTTGTTGTTGCAAGCAACACATTTCACTGTATGTTTCAAATGAAACTGAACAGTGGTGCTTAAACAGATTTTTAGTCTGCATTGGTGTTGCTTCATGGACTCATGCTGAGATTGTCAATTTTATCATCTTTGCCTCTAACTTCCACGCTTCCCATTAAATTCACTTAATCCATTTCTGACATACCTCTCCCTTTTCTTGATCTCTGTCTCTAACTACTAGGTCAAACTGTCTACTAATATCTTTTATAAACCTACCAACTCTCACAACTACCTTGACTATAGCTTTTCCCACCCTGTCTCCGATAAAAATGCCATTCGTTTTTCTCAGTTCCTTTGTGTCCATTGCATCAGTTCTCAGGAGGCTTTCCTTCCCAGAGCATCAGCGATGTTCTCCTTCCTTAAAGAATTGTGTTTCTTGTCCTCTACCATTGATGCTGCCATCACCTGCATCTTGTATATTTCCAGATCATCCACCCTCACCCACCTTCCTGCTGCCTTAACAGAGTTCTTCTTGTTCTTACATACCACTATGAGCCGCTGGATCCAACACATTATTCTGCACAACTTCCACCATGTCCAAAGGGATCCTACCACCAAACACATCATTATCTCCTTGCCACTCTCCACTTTCTGCAGGGATTGCTCTCCAAGGTGTTCCCTTGTCCATTCACCCCTTCCCACTAATCCCTTTTGGCACATGCCTGCAAGTGGAAATGCTATACCAGCCCATTTACCTCCTTTCACCTCCATTCAGAGCCCCAATCAGTCCTTCCAGCTGAGGCAACACTTCTATCTGCAAATCTGTTGGGGGTTGTCTACTGTATCTGGTGCTCCTGGTGTGAACACTGGGGTTCACTCTGTTGAGCACATTTGCTACATCTTCAACAAACAGGATTTCCCGGTGGCCACTCTCAGCTTGGAGGAGCAACACCTCATATTTGGAATGCAAAATGCTCTGCAGATGCTGGGGTCAAAGCAACACTCAACACACTGGAGGAACTCAGCAGGTCGGGCAGCATCCATGCAGGTTCCGGCCGGAAACATTGACTGATCGTTTCCACGGATGCTGCCCGACCTGCTGAGTTCCTCCAGCGTGTTGTGAGTGTTACCTCATTTTTGGTCTGGGTAGCCTCCAAGCTGATGGCATGAATGTTATTTGCTCCAAATTTCAGTAATTTTTTCCCCCTCCCCTTACCTCTTCTTCAATTCCCCACTCTGGCTCCCCTTTTACCTTCTCATGTGCCTATTGCCTTCTCCTGGGTCCCCTCCTCCTTTCATTTTTTTTCCCCACGGTCCGCTCTCCTCTCCCATCAGATTCCTTCTTCTCAGCCCTTTACCTCTGCCACCTATCACCTCCCAGCTTCTTACTTCAGCCCCCCTCTCTCCGAACACCTGGCTTCACCTATCACATTCTAGTTTGTACTCATTCCCCTCCCCACCCCCCCCACACCTTTTTTCATTCTGGCATCTTCCCCTTTCCTTTCCAGTCCTGATGAAGGGTCTCAGCTCAAAACGTTGTCTATTCTCTGCATAGGCCTGACCTGCTGAGTTCCTCCAGCATAGCGTGTGTATCACCTTACACAGGTACGTGACTGTGCAGAAAGTGAAAAGCTATGGGTTATGTGCAAGGAGAAGAGATGAGACACCATGTTCAGCACAGACACTGCGAGCCAAAGGACCTAATCCGGCATTATATTATTTTATGTACTGTGTTCAATATTCTATAAGTCATATGCCTACAGTCTGTCCAGCCTTGGAGCATATAGGAGAGAGATAGAAAATCTGGTTGCATGGTTCCGCAACAACAACCTCTCACTCAATCTCAGCAAGACCAAACAGTTGCTCCATTAGCCACTGCTCATTCAGGAATCAGAAGTGGAGAGGGTCAGTAACTTTAAATCCCTTGGCTTCATATTTTTGGAGGATCTACATATTGGTCCCAGGACAGATGCCATTGCAAAGAGCACATGGCTACAGCTCTACTTTCTTAGAAGTTTGTGCAGGTTTGGCATGTCATCGAAAACTTTGACAAACTTCGACAGATGCGTGGTAAAGAGTACACTGACTGGTTGCATCATGGCCCGGTATGAGAAACGCCATTGCCCAGGAATGGAAAAACCTGCAAAGAGTAGTGGACAGAGCCCAGTACATCACAGGAAAAGGCCTCCCCACAATTGAATACAAAGGGCACTGCCAAAAGAAAGCAGCATCAAGGGCACCCACCATCCAGCCATGCTCTCTTCTTGCTGCTATCACCCAGAAGGACATACACTGCTCAGATCCCACACCACCAGCTTCACCAACAGGTATTACCCTTCAACCATCAGGCTCGTGCACCAGTGTAGATAACTTCACTCACCCCCAACACTGAACTGATCACTGAACACCATGGACTCACTTTCAAGGAGTCTCCAATTCACACTCTCAGTATTTATTTATTATTGTTTGTTATTTGCGCAGTTTGTCAGTCTGCGTTTATGTATTGCTTTCCACTGCTTCTACTACGTCTCTGAAGGCACGCACTCAATAATCCAGGAATACAGTAGCTTCTTCCCATCCGCTATCAGATTTCTGAATGGACATTGAACCCATGAACACTATCCCCTACACTTTTCTTTTCCCTCTCTTTTTGCACTACTTGTTTAATGTAACTTTCTTTTAATATGTATATACTCCTTACAGTAATTTACTGGTTTTACTATTATGTATTGCAATGTACTGTTGCCACAAAACAACAAATTTCACAACATATACCAGTGATATTAAACCTGATACTGTTTCTGACTTCTGTGTTTTACTGCGAATGCCTGGATGAGAATGGATCTCAAGGTAGTATATGTGGACATATGCATCCTTTGAGATGAAATCTATGAAAGTTTAAAATAACTTTGGGATGACTATTTTAAATTACTAACATAATGATGGAGCAATTATGGTTGGATAAGCCGGCTTTAAATATGCTGTTGCCTGACCACCTTGCTATAATAATAGGATAGCAAACTAAATATTGCACATAATTATCATGAGTTAAACTTCCATTAGTTGTCTAGACATCTACAATTTATCATATAGCAATGAAAACATTAATTAAACCAATTATTAAGCATCTAACAGAGCAAAGCAAAGCAATAATCTCTTAAGGACTGATGCAGGGTTCAAAGCTGTGGAATCAGGAGAAAACACACTCCGAGGTAAAAATAGAAAGCACCTGAAAATACTCAGCAGGCGATGCAATAGCCAGAAGGAGAGAAAAAAATTCACTAGGACATCGATCAGAAATAGTAACTCTGCATCAGTTCCATGTTTTCCAGTTTTGTCCACTGCTTGTGTTTGACAGCGAGGGGAGGACTACAATCTGTATTGTTAATGGAACAGACAGGACAGAAGGAGGACTTTCAGCCCATCTGTCTCATGCTTTCTCTTCGTTTGAATTATCCACTTAGTCCCTTCCCATTTCTCTTCAGAAAACCTTTGAAAATATTTCTACAATGGCTCCAGCTCAGCACATCAGGGAAACCAGCCTCCCCTCCATCTTCACAGACAAATGAAAATCTGCAGACACTGGAAGTCCAAGCAACACACACAAAATGCTGGAGGAACTCAGGAGGCCAGGCAGCATCTGTGGAAAAGAGTACAGTCAAAGGGCCTTGGCCCAAAATGTCAACTATTCTCTTTTCCATAGATGCCTCCTGGCCTGCTGAATTCCTCCAACATTGTGTGATCCCCTCTGTCTTCCATTGGTAAAACAGACAGAATCACTAAAGAACTTAACAACACCAGACATCCTCACCTACTCCTCCTCCCACTGGGCAGATGATACAAAAGCCTGTACCACCAGGCTCACAGACACCTTCTACCTTGCTGTGATCAAACTACTAAATGGTCCCCTAGTACAATAAGATGTACCCTTGACCTTAATCTCTAACTCACTTTGACCTTGTGTGCCTACACTGCACTTTCTCCTTAACTGTTACACTTCATTCTGCATTCTGTTATTGTTTTCCTTGGTATTATCTCAATGCACCCAACAACAAATATCACACAAAGCACATAAACCAAAAAGATATGTTAAGTTAATAAAATATAATTCAAAATGCACAGATAAGCCAATTTACCAACTTACTGATTTATGGAGCTACTTACCCTTCCTACTCAAAGAGGGCATCCCTCAATGCACTGCCAGCCTCCCTTTCCAGAACTCCACAAGCAATTTTTGGTCTTGCTGATACCAAGTGTGAGGCTGTTGTTTTAGCACCAATCAACTAGCTAATTTATCTCACTCCCAATTAGTGTTGCCAGCCAGCTATGCATCTATTTAACACTTACCTAATCACAGGACAATTTAGAATGATTATCTAAGCTACTAACCAATATGTCTTTGGACCATGGGAGGAAACTGAAGCACCTGGAGGAAACCCACATGGTCAAGGGGAGAAGATACAAGCTCCTTACAGATGATGTCAGTATTGAATCTGGACTATGATACCCCAAGCTATAAAACTGTTGCACTAACCACTACACTACCATGGTGCCCCACTGTATGCTTTTGCTCTGAAATGTGCGTGCATTGGTCCCAATTTCAATATTTCCTAATGACATGAAAGCGACCTATTTGATCCACCACGTCCATGCTAGCTCACTGAGCAACCTTATTCCATCTCTATTATTCCTTCTAACCTGTTCTCCCCATGTGACTGATTTTCTGAATTGCAAGCCTGAAACTAATTTGGTACCTAAAATTTAACTAATTAGGTAACCAGGAATGGATAGTGTCTATTTAATTGTCAACATAAACCTAAATATTTTAATAAATTAAAGATTTGCTTTATTCGTCACATGTACATTGAAATAGCAAAACATCAACATTTTTGAAATATCAAAATTCTCCTTCCGTTCGAATGCAGTAGCCACTCGGGGGCCAACCAAATGTGCACTTTTACGTAGAAACCATAGAAAAATTACAGCACAGAAACAGGCCTTTTGGCCCTTCTTGGCTGTGTCGAACCATTTTCTGCCTTGTTGCACTGACCCGCACACGGACCATATCCCTCCATACACCTCCCATCCATGTATCTGTCCAATTTATTCTTAAATGTTAAAAAAGAACCCACATTTACCACCACGTCTGGCAGCTCATTCCACACTCCCACCACTCTCTGTGTGAAGAAGCCCCCCCTAATGTTCACTTTAAACTTTCCCCCCCTCATCCTCTGGTTTTTTTCTCCCCTTGCCTCAGTGGAAAAAGCCTGCTTGCATTCACGCTATCTATACCCATTATAATTTTATATACCTCTATCAAATCTCCCCTCATTCTTCTACGCTCCAGGGAATAAAGTCCTAACCTATTCAACCTTTCTCTGTAACTGAGTTTCTCAAGTCCTGGCAACATCCTTGTAAACCTTCTCTGCACTCTTTCAACCTTATTAATATCCTTCCTGTAATTTGGTCACCAAAACCGGAGAAGGAAGTCTGAGAATCGGAGCGGGAGTGCAGAGGAAGCCATTTTTGAATTTTTTGGGTTTTTTTCGTCAGCTTTCAGAGAGGCAGGACTGCGCAGGCGTGTGACGTCGGGGAGTGAAGTGCGGAAGATTTAAAAGGAGCACAGCCTCGTACAGTGGGCAGCGTAGTTTGCGGACGGCGAAGTGAGTCGGGAGCAGAGTGAAAGCTTAAGGGCTTTGGCTCAACGGGCTTAAGCGGAAACGGGCGAGGGGAAGAGGGTTTGGTATTCATTTTTTGTTGTTATTTGAGGAGAGGGGCAGTATGAGTGTGAGGGCAGCTTGTTGTTCTTGGTGCCGGATGTGCCCAACCTCCCGGACGTCCACATCTGCACCAGATGCGCCGAGATGCAGCTCCTAAGGGACCACGTTAGGGAACTGGAGCTGCAGCTCGATGATCTTTGTCTGGTCAGGGAGAGTGAGGAGTTGATAGAGAGGAGTTACAGGCAGGTGGTCACACCGGGGCCACGGGACGCAGACAAGTGGGTCACGGCTAGGAGGGGGAAGAGGAAGAGTCAGGTAATAGAGAGTACCCCTGTGGCTGTGCCCCTTGACAATAGGTACTCCTATTTGAGTACTGTTGGGGGGGATAGTTTACCTGGGAAAAGCAACAGTGGCCGTGCCTCCGGCACAGAATCTGGCCCTGTAGCTCAGAACGGTAGGGAAAGGAAGAGGAGGGCAGTAATAATAGGGGACTCGATAGTTAGGGGGTCAGATAGGCAATTCTGTGGACGCAGACTGGAGACCCTGATGGTAGTTTGCCTCCCTGGTGCCAGGGTCTGGGAAGTTTCTGATCGCGTCCAAGATATCCTGAAGTGGGAGGGAGAGGAACCAGAGGTTGTGGTGCATATAGGTACCAATGACATAGGTAGGAAAAGGGGAGAGGTCCCGAAAGGAGAATATAGGGAGTTAGGAAGGGAGTTGAGAAAAAGGACCGCTAAGGTAATAATCTCGGGATTACTGCCTGTGCTACGCGACAGTGAGAGTAGGAATGCAATGAGGTGGAGGATAAATGTGTGGCTGAGGGATTGGAGCAGGGGGCAGGGATTCAAGTTTTTGGATCATTGGGACCTATTTTGGTGCAGGTGTGACCTGTACAAAAAGGACGGGTTACACTTGAATCCCAGGGGGACCAATATGCTGGTAGGGAGATTTGCAAGGGCTACTGAGGTGACTTTAAACTAGAATGGTTGGGGGGTGGGAATCAAATTAAAGAGACTAGGAGAGAGGAGGTTAGTTCACAAATAGAGAAAGCTAGTAGACAATGTGTGAGGGAGGATAGGCAGGTGACAGAGATTAGGAGCACTCAGACCAAAAATGTAAGGGACAAGGACGAAAAAGATAACAAAGTTGTTTGCTCCATTAAGGATAAAAAGAGAGTAAGAGGTGGAGAGTTTCCTAAATGCATCTATTTTAATGCTAGGAGCATTGTAAGAAAGGTGGATGAGCTTAGAGCAAGGATTGATAACTGGAATTATGATGTTGTAGCTATTAGTGAAACGTGGTTGCAGGAGGGGTGTGATTGGCAACTAAATAATCCAGGATTTTGTTGCTTCAGGTGTGATAGAATAGGAGGGGCAAGAGGGGGAGGTGTTGCATTGCTTGTCAGAGAAAATATAACAGCGGTCCTCTGGCAGGACAGATTAGTGGACTCGTCCAGGGAGGTTATTTGGGTGGAATTGAGGAATGGGAAAGGTGTACTAACACTTATAGGGGTGTATTATAGACCACCTAATGGGGAGCAAGAACTGGAGGAGCAAATTTGTAAGGAGATAGCAGATATTTGTAGTAAGCACAAGGTTGTGATTGTGGGAGATTTTAATTTTCCACACATAGACTGGGAAGCCCATTCTGTAAAAGGGCTGGATGGTTTGGAGTTTGTCAAATGTGTGCAAGATAGTTTTTTGCAGCAATACATAGAGGTGCCCACTAGAGAAGGGGCAGTGTTGGATCTCCTGTTAGGGAATGAGATAGGGCAGGTTACGGAGGTATGTGTTGGGGAGCACTTCGGGTCCAGTGATCACAATTACATTAGTTTCAATGTAATTATGGAGAAGGATAGGACTGGAACCAAGGTTGAGATTTTTGATTGCAGAAAGGCTAACTTTGCGGAGATGCGAAGGGATTTAGAAGGAGTGGATTGGGACAATTTGTTTTATGGGAAGGATGTAATAGAGAAATGGAGGTCACTTAAAGGTGAAATTTTGAGGGTACAGGATCTTTATGTTCCTGTTAGGTTAAAAGGAAAGGTTAAAAGTTTGAGAGAGCCATGGTTTTCAAGGGATATAGGAAACTTGGTTCAGAAAAAGAGAGGGATTTACAATAAATATAGGCAGCTTGGAGTTAATGAGGTGCTCGAGGAATATAAAGAATGTAAAAAGAATCTTAAGAAAGAAATTAGAAAAGCTAAAAGAAGGTACAATGCAGCTTTAGCAAGTAAGGTGAAAATAAATCCAAAGGGTTTCTACAGTTATATAAATAGCAAAAGGATAGTGAGGGATAAAACTGGTCCCTTAGAGAATCAGAGTGGATGGCTATGTGCGGAGCCAAAAGAGATGGGGGAGATTTTGAACAACTTCTTTTCTTCGGTATTCACTAAGGAGAAGGATATTGAATTGTGTAAGGTAAAGGAAACAAGAAGGGCAGTTATGGAAAGTATGACGATTAAAGAAGAGGAAGTACTGGCGCTTTTAAGGAATATAAAAGTGGATAAGTCTCTGGGTCCGGATGAAATATTCCCTAGGACCTTGAGGGAAGTTAGTGTAGAAATAGCAGGGGCTCTGACAGAAATATTTCAAATGTCATTAGAAACGGGGATGGCGCCGGAGGATTGGTGTATTGCTTATGTGGTTCCACTGTTTAAAAAGGGTTCTAAGAGTAAACTTAGCAATTATCGGCCTGTGAGTTTGACGTCAGTGGTGGGTAAATTGATGGAAAGTATTCTTAGAGATGGTATATATAATTATCTGGATAGACAGGGTTTGATTAGGAACAGTCAACATGGATTTGTGCGTGGAAAGTCATGTTTGACAAATCTTATTGAAGTTTTTGATGAGGTTACTAGGAAAGGTGACAAGGGTAAAGCAGTGGATGTTGTCTATATGGACTTCAGTAAGACCTTTGACAAGGTTCCACACAGAAGGTTAGTTAGGAAGTTACAATCATTAGGCATTAATATCGAAGTAGTAAAATGGATTCAGCAGTGGCTGGATGGGAGACGCCAGAGAGTAGTGGTGGATAACTGTGTGTCAGATTGGAGGCTGGTGTGTAGCAGTGTGCCTCAGTGATCTGTACTGGGTCCAATGTTGTTTGTCATATATATTAATGATCTGGATGATGGGGTGGTAAATTGGATTAGCAAGTATGTAGATGATACCAAGATAGGTGGCGTTGTGGATAATGAAGTAGGTTTTCAAAGCCTGCAGAGAGACTTAGGTCAGTCAGAAGAGTGGGCTGAAAGATGGCAGATGGAGTTTAATGCTGAAAAATGTGAGGTCTTCCATTTTGGTAGGACTAATCAAAATAGGACATACATGGTAAATGGTAGGGCATTGAAGAATGCTGTAGAACAGAGGGATCTAGGAATAATGGTGCATAGTTCCCTGAAGGTGGAATCTCACGTGGATAGGGTGGTGAAGAAAGCTTTTGGTATGCTGGCCTTTATTAATCAGAGCATTGAGGGCATTGTACATCAAAGTTGCTGGTGAACGCAGCAGGCCAGGCAGCATCTGTAGGAAGAGGTGCAGTCGACATTTCAGGCCAAGACCCTTCGTCAGGACTAACTGAAGGAAGAGTGAGTAAGGGATTTGAAAGTTGGAGGGGGAGGGGGAGATCCAAAATGATAGGAGAAGACAGGAGGGAGAGGAATAGAGCCAAGAGCTGGACAGGTGATAGGCAAAAGGGGATACGAGAGGATCATGGGACAGGAGGTCCGGGAAGAAAGACGGGGGGAGGGGGGGACCTACGCAACTCCCTTGTCCATTCGCCCCGTCATCCCTCCCCACTGATCTCCCTCCTGGCACTTATCCGTGTAAGCGGAACAAGTGCTACACATGCCCTTACACTTCCTCCCTTACCACCATTCAGGGCCCCAAACAGTCCTTCCAGGTGAGGTAACACTTCAGCTGTGAGTCGACTGGGGTGATATACTGCATCCGGTGCTCCCGATGTGGCCTTTTATATATTGGCGAGACCCGACGCAGACTGGGAGACCGCTTTGCTGAACATCTATGCTCTGTCCGCCAGAGAAAGCAGGATCTCCCAGTGGCCACACATTTTAATTCCACATCCCATTCCCATTCTGACATGTCTATCCACGGCCTCCTCTACTGTAAAGATGAAGCCACACTCAGGTTGGAGGAACAACACCTTATATTCCGTCTGGGTAGCCTCCAACCTGATGGCATGAACATCGACTTCTCTAACTTCCGCTAAGGCCCCACCTCCCCCTCGTACCCCATCTGTTACTTATTTTTATGCACACATTCTTTCTCTCACTTTCCTTTTTCTCCCACTGTCCCTCTGAATATACCTCTTGCCCATCCTCTGGGTCCCCCCCCCCCCTTGTCTTTCTTCCCGGACCTCCTGTCCCATGATCCTCTCGTATCCCCTTTTGCCTATCACCTGTCCAGCTCTTGGCTCTATCCCTCTCCCTCCTGTCTTCTCCTATCATTTTGGATCTCCCCCTCCCCCTCCAACTTTCAAATCCCTTACTCACTCTTCCTTCAATTAGTCCTGACGAAGGGTCTCGGCCTGAAGCGTCGACTGCACCTCTTCCTAGAGATGCTGCCTGGCCTGCTGCGTTCACCAGCAACTTTGATGTGTGTTGCTTGAATTTCCAGCATCTGCAGAATTCCTGTTGTTTGGAGCATTGTGTGCAGTTCTGGTCACTGAATTATAGGAAAGATGTCAATAAAATTGAGAGAGTACAGAGGAGGTTTACTACAATGTTGCCTGGGTTTCATCTCCTAAGTTACAGAGGAAGGTTGAATAAGTTAGGTCTTTGTTCTTTGGAACGTAGAAGGTTGAGAGGGGACTTGATAGAGGTGTTTAAAATCATGAGGGGGATAGATAGAGTTGACGTGGATAGGCTTTTTCCATTGAGAGTGGGGGAGATTCAAACAAGAGGACATGAGTTGAGAGTTAAAGGGCAAAAGTTTAGGGGTAACATGAGGGGGAACTTCTTTACTCAGAGTGGTAGCTGTGTGGAACGAGCTTCCAGCAGAAGTGGTTGAAGCAGGTTCGATGTTGTCATTTAAAGTTAAATTGGATGGATATATGGACAGGAAGGGAATGGAGGGTTATGGACTGAGTACAGGTCGGTGGGACTAGGTGAGAGTGGGAGTTTGGCACGGACTAGAAGGGCCGAGGTGGCCTGTTTCCGTGCTGTAATTGTTATATGGTTATATGGTTATAAAATTGAACACAATATTCGAGATTCGGCCTCACCAATGCCTTATACAGCCTCATCATAACATAACATTCCAGCTCTTATACTCAATACTTTGATTAATAAAGGCCAATGTACCAAAAGCTCTCTTTACGACTCTATCTACCTGTGACTCCACTTTTAGGGAATTTTGTATCTGTATTCCCAGATCCCTCTGTTCTACTGCAATCCTCAGTGCCTTACCATTAACCCTGTATGTTATACCTTGGTTTGTCCTTCCAAAGTTCAATACCTCACACTTGTCTGTATTAAACTCCATCTGCCATTTTTCAGCCCATTTTTCCAGCTGGTCCTTCTGCAAGCTTTGAAAATCTTCCTCACTGTCCACTATACCTCCAATCTTTCTATCATCAGCAAATTTGTAATCCAATTTACCACATTTTCTTTTTAAAATATATTCTTTATGATCGTAGAGTTAGACTGGAGTCTAAGGACTATGGGTACAGCATCAGTGATCTGCTTGTTGTTCAGGGCTGAGGTGCTGGAAGAGCCGGCGGATGGGTTGAAGAAGGAGAAGCCAGCAGTTGGGCTGGAGAAGGAGAAGCCGGTGCACGGGCTGGAGAGGACTTGGAAGTGCTGACCTGAGTGCAGACCATGTTGCTGCCTACTACTTGAAGGCATCGGAGTTGGTGAACAAGATTGTGAATAACAGTCTTGGAGTGACTCTCTTGTGGTCGCAAGACCCTGTTGGACATTGATAATGTAGGATGCCACAGGCCTGTTCCCCTTGTTTGGTGGAAAGACAGGCAACGAGGCAGCATCATGGCCTTGGTTGCAGTGAGAGCTGGGCCTCAAGCCACGGGCTTGCCTGCTGCTGTAGTCCAGGTGAAGTGACACCGGAGACAGTGTAGTGTAACATCCATACTCGGCTACGGGCTGGCTTCTCCTGTTAGTGTTTGTCTCCAGTTTTCGACCAGTGGAATGATAGGCTGGATTACTGGGAGCTGTACCATCAGTTTGCATGTTGCTCAGTATCTTGGACTATACATGTGTTTTTTTGCGTAACATTGTGTGTTTTTTTTCTCTTGTTATTTTGAATGTATGCCATGCACCTTGGCCCAGAGGAACACTGTATCATTTGACTGTGTCCATGTATGGTTTGAATGATAATTAGACTTGACTTGATTTGATACCATGGGATGTGATGTTTGCATCAATGACAAACACAGTCCGTAAACAACAGGAATTCTGCAGATGTTGGAAATTCAAGCAACACACATCAAAGTTGCCGGTGAACGCAGCAGGCCAGGCAGCATCTCTAGGAAGAGGTACAGTCGACATTTCAGGCCAAGACCCTTTGTCAGGAATAACTGAAGGAAGAATTAGTAAGAGATTTAAAGTGGGAGGGGGAGGGGGAGATCCAAAATGATAGGAGAAGACAGGAGGGGGAGGGATGGAGCCAAGAGCTGGACAGGTGATTGGCAAAAGGGATATGAGAGGATCATGGGACAGGAGGCCCAGGGAGAAAGACAAGGTAGGGGGGAACTCAGAGGATGGGCAAGAGGTATTTATTTTTATACACACATTCTTTCTCTCACTCTCCTTTTTCTCCCTCTGTCCCTCTGACAGTCCGTAGATGTGCTGGAGGCAGCCCATAAGTGTCACCATGCTTCCTTATCCAACATAGAATGCCCACATCTTAGTAACACTAATCGTACACCTTTGACCTGTTGGAGAAAACCAGAGTGCCTAGGGGAAGCCCATGCGGTCACAGGGAGAACGTACAAACTGCTTAGAGACAGTGGTGGGAATTGAACCTGAGTCACCAGCACTGTAATGTGTTACGATGACCAGTACACCATCGTGCTTCCGCTATGCTAAAAATCTATAATTGATAGACTCAAAGTAAGAGGACGGGAGGTTTAAAGGACAGGCTAAGGAATATATGAAACAAGCTTCCGGGGAAGTGGTTGAGGCAATTGTAACAATGAAAAGGTATTCAGGCAGGTACAGAGATTGCAAACAACAGGAATTCTGCAGATGCTGGAAATTCAAGCAACACACATCAAAGTTGCTGGTGAACGCAGCAGGCCAAGCAGCATCTGTAGGAAGAGGTGCAGTCGACGTTTCAGGCCGAGACCCTTCGTCAGGACTAACTGAAGGAAGAGTGAGTAAGGGATTTGAAAGTTGGAGGGGGAGGGGGAGATCCAAAATGATAGGAGAAGACAGGAGGGGGAGGGATAGAGCCGAGAGCTGGACAGGTGATAGGCAAAAGGGGATACGAGAGGATCATGGGACAGGAGGTCCGGGAAGAAAGACAAGGGGGGGGGGACCCAGAGGATGGGCAAGAAATATATTCAGAGGGACAGAGGGAGAAAAAGGAGAGTGAGAGAAAGAATGCGTGCATAAAAATAAGTAACTGATGGGGTACGAGGGGGAGGTGGGGCCTTAGTGGAAGTTAGAGAAGTCGATGTTCATGCCATCAGGTTGGAGGTTACCCAGACGGAATATAAGGTGTTGTTCCTCCAACCTGAGTGTGGCTTCATCTTTACAGTAGAGGAGGCCGTGGATAGACATGTCAGAATGGGAATGGGATGTGGAATTAAAATGTGTGGCCACTGGGAGATCCTGCTTTCTCTGGCAGACAGAGCGTAGATGTTCAGTAAAGCGGTCTCCCAGTCTGCGTCGGGTCTCGCCAATATATAAAAGGCCACATCGGGAGCACCGGACGCAGTATATCACCCCAGTCGACTCACAGGTGAAATGTTGCCTCACCTGGAAGGACTGTTTGCGGCCCTGAATGGTGGTAAGGGAGGAAGTGTAAGGGCATGTGTAGCACTTGTTCCGCTTACACGGATAAGTGCCAGGAGGGAGATCAGTGGGGAGGAATGGGGGGGACGAATGGACAAGGGAGTTGTGTAGGGAGCGATCCCTGCGGAATGCAGAGGGGGGGGAGGGAAAGATGTGCTTAGTGGTGGGATCCCGTTGGAGGTGGCGGAAGTTACGGAGAATAATATGTTGGACCCGGAGGCTAGTGGGGTGGTAGGTGAGGACCAGGGGAACCCTATTCCTAGTGGGGTGGCGGGAGGATGGAGTGAGAGCAGATGTATGTGAAATGGGGGAGATGTGTTTAAGAGCAGAGTTGATAGTGGAGGAAGGGAAGCCCCTTTCTTTAAAAAAGGAAGACATTTCCCTCGTCCTGGAATGAAAAGCCTCATCCTGAGAGCAGATGCGGCGGAGACGGAGGAATTGCGAGAAGGGGATGGCGTTTTTGCAAGAGACAGGGTGAGAAGAGGAATAGTCCAGATAGCTGTGAGAGTCAGTAGGCTTATAGCAGGTATCAGTGGATAAGCTGTCTCCAGAGACAGAGACAAAAAGATCTAGAAAGGGGAGGGAGGTGTCGGAAATGGACCAGGTAAACTTGAGGGCAGGGTGAAAGTTGGAGGCAAAGTTAATAAAGTCAACGAGTTCTGCATGCGTGCAGGAAGCAGCGCCAATGCAGTCGTCGATGTAGCGAAGGAAAAGTGGGGGACAGATACCAGAATAGGCACGGAACATAGATTGTTCCACAAACCCAACAAAAAGGCAGGCATAGCTAGGACCCATACGGGTGCCCATAGCTACACCTTTAGTTTGGAGGAAGTGGGAGGAGCCAAAGGAGAAATTATTCCGTCTGGGTATCCTCCAACCTGATGGCATGAACATCGACTTCTCTAACTTCCACTAAGGCCCCACCTCCCCCTCGTACCCCATCAGTTACTTATTTTTATGCACGCATTCTTTCTCTCACTCTCCTTTTTCTCCCTCTGTCCCTCTGAATATATTTCTTGCCCATCCTCTGGGTCCCCCCCCATTGTCTTTCTTCCCGGACCTCCATGATCCTCTCGTATCCCCTTTTGCCTATCACCTGTCCAGCTCTTGGCTCTATCCCTCCCCCTCCTGTCTTCTCCTATCAGTTTGGATCTCCCCCTCCCCCTCCAACTTTCAAATCCCTTACTCACTCTTCCTTCAGTTAGTCCTGACGAAGGGTCTCGGCCTGAAACGTCGACTGCACCTCTTCCTACAGATGCTGCTTGGCCTGCTGCGTTCACCAGCAACTTTGAGGTACAGAGATTAGAAAGGTTTTGAGGGATATGGGCGAAATGCACCTCAACCCCTCAACCAACAGGCTCATGCACCAGAGGAAATAGCTTCACTCAACTGTTCCATAACCTATGGACTGACTTTCAAGAACTCTTCAAAGTTCAAAGTACATTTATTATCAAATTATGTGTACTATATGCATCTTTGAGAACTTTCTTCCTGCAGGCAGGCACAAAACAAAGAAACACAAAGGAACCCGTCAAAAACCGCCACACAACAATGACCTTCGAGCACCCAGTGTGTGAAAAAAAAAGAACAAGTTGTGCAAACAAGTAACAGAGAACATGAACCACAGGTTTCCTGAAAGTGAGTCAGCAGTTATGAAGCCAGCTCAGCACTGAGCCGGGTGAAGCCTCTCCAGGAGCCGGACGGCCGTAACCCATGGCCACAGTGCCAATGGTTGCAGGCCACATCTGCAGAGTCAGTTCAGCACCAAAGTGAGCAGACCTGGTGGTATAGTGAGCGGAACACCAATTTGGTCTTCGCTCTTGCCCTTGACGCTTTGATCAAATTGCACAAATGGTAAAAAGAACTAAAACACATTGAGCATGAACTGCAGAGTCCCCAAAAGTGAGTCCATAGATGTGGATCCCGTTCAGCGCTGGGGCAAGTCAAGACCGTCCAGGAGCCCAAAGGCTGCAGGGCAACAACTGCTCCCGAACTTGATGGAATGGGACCCAAGACTCCTGCACTTTCTGCTACATGGTAGTAGAGAGACGAGAAGGACACCGGTCAAACACAGGCAGACATCTTCTGCTTTCTCGATATTTATAGCTTATTTATTTATTATTATTAATTATTTTGTGTTATTTTCTTTTTGTATTTGCAAAATTGTTTGGTCTTTTATACATTGGTTGTTTGTTTTCATTATTTCTATGATGTTTCTTTGTATTTTCTGTGAATGCTCACCAGAACATGAATCTCAAGGTTGTATATGGTGACTTGTATATAATGTGATAATAACTTAACTTTTTCCATCATCAGAGAACCCTCCACCCACCCCACCCCCCCACCCAGGACATGCTCTCTTCTCTCTGCTGCCATCAGGAAGAAGGTACAGGAGCCTCAGGACTCACATCACCAGGTTACTACCCCTCCACCATCAGGCTCTTGAACCAAAGGGGATAAGTTCACTCAACATCACTTGCTCCATCATTGAAATGTTACCACAACCAAAGGACTCACTTTCAAGGAATTTCCATCTGATGTTCTCGATATTTATTGCTTAATTATTTTTTATTGTTATTTCTTTTTTGTATTTGCATAGTTTGTTGTCTTCTGCGCTCTATTTGAACATCTAACTTGGGGAGTCTGTCATTGATTCTGATGGTGTCAAAATGGTTGATGTGATGCATCTAGTATGGTAGTGTAGTGGGTAGTGTCTGTCGCTCACTTTCAGCTTCCATCGCTGACAAGCAATCTTGCGAAAAGAAGAGCTGAAGGTGCGAGTCCCTTCCTACCTGCCTCTCCAGCAGAAAGCATCATGTCATGCCTCCTCACTAGGGACACACGGAAACTGAACTCCTTTCAGCCCCAAGCTGAGCTACGGAGGACGGGGAGGAGGTCTGGCCTCTGTACACGTAGCACGCAGGCCCACCGGTGTGTGGGCACACCCTGGTGCTCGTGAACCAGATCCCCAGCTATGGGTAGATAGCCCCACTGCCTTGTGGGCAGCCTCGGGAGAGATGAAGGCTACGGGAGTAAACCCAGACAGCAAATCCAGAGTGGAACCCTTAAGGCGGCTGGATGTCAATGAACATCTTTCCAGCAGCTCCTGCAGCCAAGCTGGTGCCAAACGTATTGCTTCATAATCCATCCTTTGGACAATACTGGAGAGGTTGAGAGGGGGATCTTGATGACTGGGCATCTCAGGACCTCCATACCTTCTGCCCAGGCTTGTGATGATGATCGTAATCAACCCATTGTCCTTCAAGACAGAAGGATACCAACCACCACCACCATTGCTTCTATTATAATTATTATTCTGTGGATTTATGGAGTATGCCCACATGAAAATGAGTCTTGGGGTTGTATATAGTGACAGATATGTACTTTGATAATAAATTTACTTTGAACTTTGAACTTTTGAACTTGAAATGGATAGGTGGGTTGAAACAATTTGGTCAGTGTGGGCGAGGTGGAATGAGGTTTTGTTTCTCCATGCAGTATGACTTGCCGACTCTAACGTGCAGAAGCTCAGCATTTTAAGTTTGAGGACATAATTGTTTATAGCAGATGAGATTAATTTGCTGTCATATCATTCTATCTGTGTATCTATGTAGCTATCTGCCTAATTTCAATTTATTATTGTTCTGTTATATATTATTTATCTATGTTTGTTTGTACAAAGATTGATGATATAGATGAGCATGATGGATTAAGCTGTCAGCATAATACTACTACAGTGCCAGCGACCTGGGGGCAATTCCCACTTCTGTCTGTAAGGAGTTTGTATGTTTTGGCTGTGACTGTGTGGGTTTCCTCTGGGTGCTCTGGTTTCCTCCCACAGTCCAAAGACCTACTGTTTAGTGAATTAATGGGTGGTGTGTGCTCATTGGCCTGGAAGCCCTGTTACCGTGCTGTATCGCTAAATTAAATAAATAAAAAAGTACACCAGGGCGCAATGAAATAATTTTCTTGCGTGAAGCTCACAGAGTTAACAGATAACATACTGATAACAAACATAACAATGAATAAAGTGATACGCACAAAACAGCAGAATGGTGCAAAGGTGGTAGTGCAATTTGAACCGGTGCATGAAGAAATGTTGAACTGACAATAATGGAACAATTGAGAGGGGTAGAATTAACCTTCCAAAAATGTGAATCATCGCCGAGGAGGGGAGTAAAAGAGGCGATTGGTTCAGAGTTCTGAGAATCGGAATCAGAATCAGGTTTAATACCGCTGGCATATGTCGTGAAATTTGTTGTTATGTGGCCGCAATACATTGCAATACATAGTAATAAAATTTTTAGGTTACACCTAAGAAGTATATATATAAAGTTAAATAAGTAAGTAGTGCAAAAAGCGAAAAAAAAGGTCGTGAGGTAGCATTCGTGGGTTCAATGTCATTTCAGAAATCTGATGGCAGAAGGGAAGCTGCTCCTCCAGAGTTGTTGAGTGTGTGCCTCCTCCCTGATGAGGCCGTATGTCCTGGGTGATGGGTGTCCTTGGTAATGGATTCTGCCCTTTTGAGACCGCTCCTTGAAGATGTCCTGGGCACTGGGGAGGCGAGTGCTCATGATGGAGCTGACTGAGTTTACAACTTTCTGCAGCTTATTTTGATCCTGTGCAATGCAACCCCCATACCAGATGGCAATGAAACCAGTCAGAATGCTCTCCACAGTATACTGTATCTGCAGAAATTTGTGAGTATCTTTGGTGACATACCAAGTCTGTGGAAAGTGATGGGGAAGGAAGAAGGACTTCAGAAATCACACTCCTCATTGGGAAACAAGATTCCCAATTACAGAAATATGCAGTATTTCTGACATTTATTTTTTCCAATAATTGACAATAAACACTAAAAATATGGAAAAGCAATGGGTTATTGACATTCCAGATCAACTTTGTCAGTTTAAAGCAGAATGCACTGAAAGCATTTTGTGTAGGGTACATTGTACAGAAACCACAATGAACGGTCAATAATGCTCATCAGTGTCTTTAGTTCCTCAGAAGCTAACGAAATTTGGCATGTCTCCTTGGGCGATCATCAAATTTTATAAATGTGCCGTAGAGTGCATCCTATCTGGATGCATCAATGTTGGAATCTTAGCTGCTCTGTCCAAGATCACAAGCTCAACTCATCGCAGAAACCAGCCTCCCCTCCATGGACTTTGTCTACACTTCTTGCTGACTCAGAAAAGTAGCAGCATGATGAAAGATTTAACACACCTTGGACATTCTCTCTGCTCCCCTCTCTTATCACATCCCACCCGGCACAAGGACAGCTTCTATCCTGCTGTTATAAGACTACTGAATGGTTTCCTATGTTATGATTTGTAACTTCAATATATTAAATCGATTCAAAGGAAGACATGGCAGTAGAGAGTAAAGTTATAAAATTACTATCAATGTCCAGGTAAATAAATAGTGCCAATAAAGGAATATGGAGGTAGTATTCATGGTTTCACAGCACATTCAAAAATCTGTTGGTGGAGGGGTGGAAGCTGTTCCTAAAACATTGAGGGTGTGTCTTCAATCTTCCGTACCTCCTTCCTGCTAGTAGTAATGAGAAGAGGATAGTGAGGATCCTTACTGATGGAGGCTGCCTTCTTTAGGTATCACTTTTTGAAGATGTCCACAATGATGGGGAGGCTAGTGCCCATGTTGGAGCTGAGTCTACAAACCCCACATCCTCTTGCCATTCTGTACATTGGAGCCTCCATTTCAGGAGGTGATGGAACCAGCCCGAATGCTCTCCACACCACATATATAGAAGTTTGTGGAGTCTTTCCAAATCTCCTCAAACTGACAATGAAATAGAGCCATTGCTGTGCCTTCCTTATGAGTGTCTCACTGTATTGGGAAGATACTTAAGAACCATGTACTTAAACCTCGTTACAATTGACAACGATAAGCCATATATACAGCAAACTGCCGGAGAAGGGCCAGAAACATCATTAAATAAGCCATTCACCCTGCTGATGGACTGTTTGCCCACTCCAATCAGGGAGGAGGCTACATAGCATGCATCAATGGCAGGAATACTAGACTCAGAAACCGTTACTTTCCCCAAGCAGTAAGGCTGACCAACAGTTCCACCCACTAACCCATCCCTCTACACCCCCAACTCCACTACTTTATCATTTCCTATCAGAATCACCTTACGTAACACTTCAGATATACTTATATTTATAATGTATTTTTATAATATTTACTGTGTTCTTTATTTTTAAAATGTATCTTTTTGTTCTGCATTGGATCCAGAGTAACAATTATTTCATTCTCCTTTACACTTGTGTACTGGAAATGACATTAAACAATCTAGAATCTAGGATCTTGAATTTACCAATTAACTTCACCTATTTAATAGGCCCGATCATTTCCAAAATGTATTAATTAATTGTCCAGTAGCCTGGGAAAGAATGATGCCCAACAGGGATGGGACCTTTAGAAAATGAGAGAGAAGAGGTGTGGCCCAGTGGTACAGTGGCAGCCTCCCATCTCCAGTGACACGGGTTCCATCCACCCATCTGCCCCTGTAACTGCTTATTTCCCTGCCTGAGCTGCTGAGTTCTTTCAGCATTTTGTTTGTGCTGCTCTGGATTTCCAGCCTCTACAGAGTCTCTTGTGTTTATGATTTGCTGTTCCACTTCGAAGTGTCTTCACGGAACGGCTTCCCTGAAGGGGTTTGAATCTTCTCTTCAACACGAGCTCAGCGAGACCCTCTCACACTGCTCCCCACTCCCTCCTCCCCCCTCCCATTGTCTCTGCTGCTCTCCTTCCCCTCCACCCACCTTCTTAATCTGGCTTCATCCCCTTCTTTGCCGGTTCTGGACAAGGGTATCAGCCTGAAATGTTTATTCCTCTCTACAGAAGCTGCCAGGCCTGCTGAGTTCCTCCAGTAATCTGCGTGTTGCTCACATCTGGTGCTCTGGTGAAAGTGGATGTTCTCCCTGTGGCCTCATGCGTTTCCCGCAGGTGTTCTGTGCTTTCCTCCCGCAGCTGAAAGCCACGTGAGTTGGCGCGTTAATTGGCCGCTGTAAGTTGGCCCCCAGTGTGCAGTAGAAGCTGAGTGATCCGACGGGTATTTGGGGGAGACTAAGTGGGCTTTCTGTCGGACAAGTGTGCATGGGTGCTAAATTAACTGCACAGACTTGGCAGAGTCTCGTACTGAGAGGCAACCTACTGCTCAGGGCTACATGCGGAAATTTGGAGCAGTGTGTGACACTCATGTGGAACCATTTTGGCACGTTATATTCAGGGAAATAAATAGCAGTATACACCTCATTTGAAGAAAAACCCATGGGCAATGGTGGAGCAATGAACACATGATTTAGATTAGGAATCCTTAGCACACACAGGGGCATCCTTGGAGATATGGAGAGCGGATCTGTGCAGACCAGGTCCCCAGATGTCCATAACCTGACCCAGTTCAGCTGTGAGCTGATGCAAGCTCTTGATCTGAGGTGTTGACATTTCCGCCCACCCACCCACCGACAGCTGTTGTTTCACTCTCTGAGTTCCTCCAGCAGATTGTGTGGTGTCCTGCAATGATCTAATTCGTACGTGCGTGACTTGGTGTTCCATGAGTTCTTCTTGAAATGCTGTGTGTCCTGCGGTGTCTACTCAGACAACACACTTAGAAGTTGCTGGTGAACGCCGCAGGCCAGGCAGCATGTCTAAGAAGAGGTATAGTCGACGTTTCGGGCCGAGACCCTTCGTCAGGACTAACTGAAGGAGGAGTTAGTAAGAGATTTGAAAGTGGGAGGGGGAGGGGGAGATCCAAAATGATAGGAGAAGACAGGAGGGGGAAGGATGGAGCCAAGAGCTGGACAGGTGATTGGCAAAAGGGATACGAGAGGATCATGGGACAGGAGGCCCAGGGAGAAGGAAAAGGGGAGGGGGAAACCCAGAGGATGGGCAAAGGATATAGTCAGAGGGACAGAGGGAGAAAAAGGAGAGTGAGAGAAAGAACGTGTGTATAAAAATAAATAACGGATGGGGTATGAGGGGGAGGTGGGGCATTAGCGGAAGTTTGAGAAGTCAATGTTCATGCCATCAGGTTGGAGGCTACCCAGACAGAATATAAGGTGTTGTTCCTCCAACCTGAGTGTTGCTTCATCTTGACAGTAGAGGAGGCCGTGGACAGACACATCAGAATGGGAGTGGGACGCGGAATTAACTGTGTAGTGTTGTTTTGTGAGGGACATACTGTGGAGTGTTGTCCAATCGACAGAGAGGCTTGAAATTAGGCTTGGTGCTGAGAAGTGGGGAAGATTCTACTGTAGGTACAAATAACACATCCCTGGATAATGGCGCAGACAAAGTGAGCTGCCACTTCTGAAGTCACATGGACTTTGCTCGGTCAGAACATCCCAAGGATCAAGGATTAACTTCATTTGCCTTATGCATTTACATGTATCAGGAATTTGTTGTGCTGTGTTGGTAAGGGTGTGACATACAGCAAAAACTCAACAACATTCAGCTGTTATAGAGAATAAAGGATTATATAAAAAATAAAGCCAGAGTTCAAAGGGCGAATATGGAATAGTGGTGGTTGTTCATTGTTTCCTACAATCACAGGAAACGCGTGCAGGGGGCAGTTTTTAAAGCGGAAAGACTGCTGCACTAGAGCAGGTCCACTCCCTCGACCTCGGAGGTCTGGGTCCAGTGGGATGACCACGCATCACAAACTGGGCCCTTCCTTGGTTGCAGCAGATGGCCGTGATGCCTTCCATGCCTTTCTGTGCCCTTCGCTCTCCGCGAAGCGTGGCAGAAGTGGCTTTCTGGCCATTGGCTGTCACTGTGGATCCCAGCTGCCCGGTCCCCCAGAGCTGGCTGTGCATGCTAGGACAGGCAGGTCCCTAACTCTCCAGGGTACGAGCCCGCCGGAGGTGCTCACTTTGTTTAGCCCACCTGCTGAAGCGGTGTTCCAGGGACTGGCTGCTGTCTCATGCAGACAGCTGCTTGGAGCCACTGGTGAGTGTGCATTGGAGACCAAAGCTGCCCCAGAATAGGCACGGCCATCCCTTTCCTCAGAGGTGCTAACCCTCCTTGGACTCCCCATAAACCCCAATGGATATAGAGTAAGACGATGGCCTCCATCTGTCTTGAAGGACAATGGAAACTGTAGCACTGGAGTGACCTTTCCAGGGTACAAGCCTGGGCAGAAGGTATGGAGATCCTCGGATGCCCAGTCATCAAGAACCACCGTCACCCTCACCGGTGTGGTCCAAAGGAAAGGGGAGCAATATGTTTGGGACCAGCTTGGCTGCAGGAACTACTGGAAGGATGTTCAATGACCTTAGGGATTCCACTCTGGATTTGCTGTCTGAGTTTACTCCGTAGACTTCGTCTCTCCCGAGGCTACCCACAAGGCAGTGGGGCTACTTACCCATAGCTGGGGATCTGGGTCACGTGCACCAGGGCGTGTCCCTATGCCAATGGGCCTGCGTGTGAAGTGTGGAGGGGCCAGACCTCCTCCCTGTCCTCTGTAATTCAGCCTGAGTCCGAAAGGAGTTCAGTTTCCGTGTGCTGCGTGTGAGGGAGCACGACATGAGATTTTCTGCTGGAGAGGTTATGTACTGGCAAGGAGAGACTGTTACATTCAGCTCTGCCTTTCGCAAGACTGCTCGCCAGCAGGGAAAGTTACAAGCACTAACCACTGCACTACCACACTGGAAGAATCACAAGAATCATTTGACACAATATGCAATAAAATGTGCATCGATACATAAATACCAGTATTTAAGATGTAGGAATCCAAAGAAACCACACAAAGTGCTGGAGGAACTCAGCAGATCAAGGAGTACGAAAATGAATAAACTATCAATTTTGTGAGCATTATAAATAGCAATTTAAAGTGTCTACAGAGCAGTGACATGGGATAATAGATAGAGAAGGGAGGCAGGCTAAATAGAATGGTTGATCAGATTAACTGTCTGGGGGAAGAAGCATCTAAGATCGTATGATCTTTGATTGTTTGGGGACTGGAATAATAACAGAATCCTTGAAACGTGCTGGAACTGTGCATAGATTAACAGACTGCTTGAAAATGTCTGAAGATGTCTCCCTCAGGATTCTGCTAATGTTGTAGCAACTGATAATGCCAGTGAGTAATGGCTGAGACTCAGGAAATGCAACCATCAAATTTGCACGAGCAGCAAATCCGCCTAAACCAGAGTGATCATGGCTTGGGCAGCCTGTCTCAGTGAAGTCAAGTAATTATTAGAGCAAGTTCCTCGTTCTTCTTTGATATAATGGTGGAACACAGTGTTGGGAAATGTATGGTAGTGCATTTTGGTGAAAGGAACAATAGTGTGGACTATTATCTAAATGGAGAGAAGGTTCAAACATCAGAGGTGCGGACGGAGTTAGGAGTACTCGTGAAGGACTCCCAGAAGGCTAATTTATGGGTTGAGTTTGTGATAAAGAAGGCAAATGTAATGTTAGCATTTATTTCAAGGGGAATTGAATATAAAAGCAAGAAGATAATGTTGAGAGTTTATATGACACTTGTCAGGCTGCACTTGGAGTATTGTCAATAGTTTTGGGCCCCATATCCCAGCTTATTTTCATTTGAGAGAGTCCAGAGGAGGTTCATGAGGATAATTCTGTGAATTAAGGGGTTAACATATGAAGAGTGTTTGGCAGTTTTGGGCCCGTATTGACTGGAATTTAGAAGAATCTGTGGGGATCTCATTGAAACATATCTAGTGTCGAAAGGTCTAGAGAGGGTGATTTGGAGAGGATGTTTCCTATGGTGGAGTTATCCAGAACTAGAGGGCACAGCCTCAAAGTTGAGGGGTGACCCTTTAGAACAGAGGTAAGGAGGAATTTTTTTAGCCAGAAAGTAGTAAATCTGTGGAATGCTCTGCCATAGACTACGGTGCAGGTCAAGTCCGTGCGCATATTTAAGGTGGAAGTTGATCATTTCCTAATCGGTCAGGGCATCAAAGGATATGGCGAGAAGGCAGGTGTATGTGGTTGTGTGGGATCTGAGATCAGCCTGATGGAATGGCAGAGCAGACTTGATGGGCTGAATGGCCTAATTCTGCTCCTCTATCTTATGGTCTTCTGGTCTTATTAGAATGCGGGAGTTTCCACATTTATAAGACAGTGGATATGGCCTTTGCATATCCCAGCGTTCAAAGTGAGGGAGTGCGGTAATTTCCCAATTGTGGATTGAGTACTTCAATTACCAGAGTGGAACTCAAACACAGTCTGATACAACACAATCTTCAGTTGACAATTAAGCCAGTAATACCCCATGATCCTGTTGCCCAATATTTATTCCTCATCTGACTTCCTTAAAATAGTTTTCTTCTATTAATATGTTGAAATTTACTGGTATTTTATCTGCATGCAACTTGGATCCTGTGGTTTCTATGTCACATCGGTGGTTCTGATGCTTTCAGCGTATTCACTTTCACGATACGTTTAGCCTTCAGCATGATTTGACTGAACCCTAACATGACACAACAGCAGGTCACTGCCGCTGGAGCCAAGTAGACAGAAAACTTTAATATTTTCTTACAGAATCATGAAATCGCAAACAATGAAGCAGAGTTGACCATTAAGAACTCATGTGCATTAATTTTCCACTAATCCTATTTTATTCAAGTTTCACAATTTTTTAATGTCATTTCCAGTACAAAAGTATAAAGCAGAATGGAGCAAATGTTTCTCCAGATGCAATACAGCGGAAAAACACACAATAAGATACAGAACACAATAAATATACAGTAAATACATAAGTGAGCTTGTATAGATAGATTGATTGTATGTACATAAAGTGATGCTAGTGTCTGTACATAAGGTGACTCTGAATGGAAATGATAAAATAGCGGTGGTGAGGGTTGTGGCATGTTGGGTTAGTGGATAGAGATGTTGATCAACCTATCTGCTTGGGAGAAGTTAACTGTTTTTGAGTCTGGTGGTCCTGTAATGGATGCTACTTGGCCAACAAGATGTGCCGGAACTGGGTAGGGTCCAGAGGAGATTCGCGAGATTGACACTAAGAATGAAAGGGTTAACATATGAGGAATGTTTGACGGCTGTGGCCCTGTACTCGCTAGAGTTTAGAAGGACGAGCAGGCATCTCATTGGAACCTACCAAATATTAAAGGGGCTAGACAGAGTGGACGTGGTAGGACCAGAGAGCACAGCTTCAGAATAGAGATCAGGAGGAATCTTTTTAGTCAGAGAGTGGTGACTCACTGGAATTCATTGCAACATATTAACATAGAAACATAGAAAATAGGTGCAGGAGTAGGCCATTCGGCCCTTCGAGCCTGCACCGCCATTCAGTATGATCATGGCTGATCATCCAACTCAGAACCCTGTACCAGCCTTCCCTCCATACCCCCTGATCCCTTTAGCCACAAGGGCCATATCTAACTCCCTCTTAAATGTAGCCAATGAACTGGCCTCAACTGTTTCCTGTGGCAGAGAATTCCACAGATTCACCTCTCTCAGTGTGAAGTAGTTTTTCCTAATCTTGGTCCTAAAAGGCTTCCCTTTTATCCTCAAACTGTGACTCCTCGTTCTGGACTTCCCCAACATCGGGAACAATCTTCCTGCATCTAGCCTGTCCAATCCCTTTAGGATTTTATACATTTCAATAAGATCCCCGCTCAATCTTCTAAATTCCAACGAATATAAGCCTAGTTCATCCAGTCTTTCATCATATGAAACATATTGCTGTGGAGGTCAAGTAATAGGGTATATTTAATAAGTAAATAGGTTCTTGGTGAGTCAGCCCATCAAGGGTTACGGGGAGAAGGCTGGAGAATGGGATTGTGGGAATAAATTGGCCATGATGGAATGGAAGAGTAAACTCATCAGGCCAAATGGCTGAGTCCTGCTCCTATGCTGTACGGTCTTAGGGACTATTCCACCGTCACCAACACACTCAACACAATTCGCCTACTGGGATGTGGGAAGAAATCACAGTTCCTGGAGGAAATTCGGTGGGAAGAGAGAGAGCAGCGCGCCACGCGTGCACAGCCCTCCGGTGAAAAAATGATATCGTATCCGTTAAATAGGGGCCGTGGACAATTCTGATTTGATGGAGAGGGACGTGAAAGCGCAGAGGAACATCTGGAGAAATTTCTGAAACGCTCGTTCGCTGCTGTCGTTACTGTGTGGTCGGGAATCTTCCGGAGGGTAAGCCTCAAAATCTCGGCTTTGCCTGCTGTTGGCGACCGAGATTGAGGTCGAATCGTTCGGACAGAGATGGCGCTCAGTACTCGGTGTCGGAGAGCTGATTCGGAGGCTCGAAGTTTTTGGATGACTCAGAGACGGATTGTGGTCGGGCATGGCAGGGAGAGTTTTTCCTTCTTCTCCCGTCTGCGTGAGATGTGGGACATTTGAGAGACTTTGAACTTTTACTGTGCTCATGGACTTCTTCAACAAGTTATGGTATTGTTGCACTGTTGTAACTATATGTTATAATTATGTGGTTTTGTCAGTTTTTTCAGTCTTGGTCTGTCCTGTGTCTTGTGATATCATACCGGAGGAAATATTGTATAATTTCTTAATGTATGCATTACTAAATGACAATAAAAGAGGACTGCGTGTCTCCATAATCTATCAAAAAAATGCAGGCATTTAGGCTCTTTCTGGCGGCCAGATCAGTGGCGGGAGCAGAACTCACCGAGGAAGTTTCTCGCAGGTTGGCGATACTTGCTTAAAAGGAGAGTTTTGCGGACGTTCAGACATTCCGGAGGCCCAGTCAGCTGCAGGAGCAGAACACCGTGAATTAAATAGAAGTACAGACTACATCTGTGTGAAGTGCATCCGGCTGCAGCTCCTTGAAGACCGTGTTGGGGTCTGGAGCAGCAGCTGGATGACCTTCGGCTTGTACGGGAGAGTGAGGAGATCATCGATCAGAGTTGCAGGGAAGGAGTCACCTCGAAATTGCAGGAGGCGAGCAGCAGGGTGACTGACAGGAGAAATGGAAATGTGAACTGGCAGTTAGTGCACAACATCCCCGTGGCCATTCCCCTCAAAAATAAGTGCACCACCTTGGATATTTTAGTGGGGGATGATCTCCTGGAAGAATGCCTCAGAGTCCAGGTTATTGGCATGGAATATGAGTCCATGGTGTAGAAGGAAAAGAGAGGGAAGAGGGGAGCAGAAGTTATAAGGTGCTCAGTAGTCAGGGGAACAGACAGGAGATTCTTTGGACACTTGAATTGTAGGTAACAGGGTCAGGGACGTCTTGGGTCGTGTCCACAACATTTTGAGAGGGAGGGAGAACAGCTAGATGTCTTGGTGCATATTGGTGCCAATGACATAGGAAGGAAAAGCAATGAGGTCCTGGAGACAGAATTTAGAGAACTAGGCAGGAAGCTGAGAAGCAGGACCATCAGGATAGTAATTTCTGGATTGCTGCCTGTGCCACGCACCAGTGAGGGTAGAAACAGGATGATTTGGCAGATAAATTTGTGGCTGAGAAGCTGGTGCAAGGGCAGGACTTCAGGTTCTTGGATCCTTGGGATCACTTCTGGGGGAGGCATTACCTGTACAAAAGTGACGGGTTGCACCTGAACCCGAGGGGGACTAATATTCTCGTGGGCAGGTTCATTAAAGTTGTTGGGGAGGGTTTAAACTAATTTGGCATGGGGGCGGCAACCAGAGTGAAGGGGCTCAGGATAGGACGGATGGTAAAAAAGCAAAGACGGTGAGCAGTCAGACTGTCAGGAAGGGCAGGCAGATGACAGGACAATATTGGAGCCAGCAGAGTGAGTATCTGTGCATTGGGGATGCAGAATCAACGAGGGTGGCAAATACAGCACTCAATGTGTTATATCTCAATGCACGGAGTATAAGAAATAAGGTGGATGATCTTGTTGTGCATTTACAGATTGTCGGGTATGATCTTGTGGCCATCACTGAATCGTGACTGAAGGATGGTTGTAGTTGGGAGATGAATGTCCAAGGTTGCATGCTCTATTGGAGGGATAGGAGGGTAGGCAGAGGGGGTGAGGTGTCTGCTGAGAAAGAATGTCATCAAATCTGTAGAAATATGTGACATAGGACTGAAAGATGCTGAATCTTGTGGGCTGAGTTAAGAAACTGCAAGGGTAAAAGGACCCTGACTGCAGTTATATGCAGGCCTCCAAACAGTCGCTGGGATGTGAACTACAGAGTACAATGGGCAATAGAAAAGGCATGTCAAAAGGGCAATGTTGTGGTAGTCATGGAAGATTTCAACATGCAGGTCGATTGGTCTAAGAAGTGGCAGGTGAAATTCAACCCAGATAAGTGTGAAGGGGTTCATTTTGGTAGGTCAAATATGATGGCAGAATATAGTATTAATCGTAAGACCCTTGGCAGTGTGGAGGATCAGAGGGATCAAAGCTGCTGCGCAGGTTGACTGTGTGTTTAAGAAAGCATACGGGGGCCGGCTGGTGGCACAACGACATCGGCGCCGGACCCGGGAGCAGAGATTCCTGGGTTCGAACCCAGTCGGGTCCGCTCCCGAGTGGGCTTTCCATCCGTGCCGGGTTGAGTGTCGAGATCGCAACTTGACCTCGTAAAGCAAAGGGAAAAATACTGTGAAAATGTCTGTGTGAGGAGTGGAGCGTCACACAGTCTCTCTCTCACTCTGCGCCTTGTAAAAAGCCATGAAAAAGACATCATCATGGACGCACGCACGGACACACACACGCAGATGCAGATGCACAGACGCGCACGTTAGCAGGCACATGGCAAAAAAAAAGAAAGCATACGGTGTATTGGCCTTCATCAACTCTGGGATTGAGTTTAAGAGCTGAGAAGTAATGTTAAAGTTATATAGGACACTGGTCAGACCCCACTTGGAGTACTGTGCTCAGTTCTGGTCACCTCACTACAGGAAGGATGTGAAAACTATAGAAAAGGTACAGAGATTTTCAAGGATATTGGCTGGATTGGGGAGCATGCCTCATGAGAATAAGTTGAGTGAACTTGGCCTTTTCTTCTCGGAGCGACGTAGGATGAGAGGTGACCTGATAGAGGTGTATAAGATGATGAGAGTTATTGATTGTGTGGATAGTCAGAGGCCTTTTCCCAGGGCTGAAACAGCTAACACGAGAGGACACAGTTTTAAGGTGTTTGGAAGTAGGTACAGGGGAGATGTCAGGGGCAAGTTTTTTTACACAGAGAGTGGTGAGTGTGTGGAATGGATTGCCGGCAACAGTGGTGGAGATGGATACGATAGGGTCTTTCAAGAGGCTCCTGGATAGGTACACGGAGCTTAGAAAAGTAGAGGGCTATGGGAGGTAATAGCTAATTTCTAAAGTAAGTACATATTTGGCACAGCATTATGGGCCCAAGGTCATGAATTGTGCTGTAGGTTTTCAATGTTTCTAATTTTCTATGATTGGGAAAATCAGGTTGGTAATGGATCTCAAGAGAGTGAGTTTGTTTAATGTCTACAAGATGGCTTTCTAGAGCAGTTTGTCCTTGAGCCAGCTAGGAGATCAGCTATACTATTGGGTATTGTGTAATAAACTGGAGGTGATTAAAATACTTAATGTAAAAGAACCTCAGGAGACAGTGGTCTCAATATGATTGAGTTCAACTTGAAATTTGATAGGGAAAAAGTGAAGTCTGACGTAGCAGTATTTCAGTGGATTAAAGGAAATTTCAGTGGAGTAAAGGAAATTGCAGAGGTATGAGAGAGGAGTTGGCCAAAGTAAATCATTTTGCTAATCATTTTGTTGTTGAGGCTGAACGCTACTGCCAGGAACAGAATCTTGCCTTTAAAGTTCTTTTGTTGCTTGACAATGCGCCAGCCCATCCTAAACATTTGGACAGCATTCATCCTAACATAACAGTGCATTTCCTGCCGCCTAACACAACATCGCTGATTCAACCACTCAACCAAGGTGTGATATCCACATTCAAGGCGTACTTTTTACGGTGAACTATCTCTCAGATGCTGCAAGCTACAGACGATTTTGAAAATCCTGGGAGTTTATCAACAATGAGGGAATGGTGGAAGTCCTTCAAAATCAGACATGCCATCAACAACGTTGAAGAATCCTGAGAAGAGGTCAGGTCTTCCACTCTCAATGGAGCATGGAAATCAATTTGGGCGGAGTGTGTGCGCACCCTCAAGGGGTTTCCTACCTTCACTGCAGCTGTCCAGGACTGTATGTCCCTGAGCCGTAAAATTGTTGGGGAAGGATTCTCAGATCTCGAGACTGCTGACGTGGTAGAACTCCTGGATTCTCACGATGAAGATTAAGTGTGGATGACCTTCTGTGTTTAACTCAGACTGAAGGTGATAACGATGAAGAAGAAAGTGACGAGTTGCAGGTGAAGGATTTTACGGTGAAGCAACTGGCAGAATTTTTTAAGGCTGCGGAACACTTGGCACAAATGGCGATGGACATGGACCCAAGTTTAGAACGGAGTCAGCATTTCAGTCATTCCCTGCAGTCAAGCCTTCTTCCCTACAAGCAAATTTATGCTGAAAAACAAAATGCTGCCAAGCAAACAACCCTCACCACTTTCTTCAAACCGGTGTCATCTCCTGCTGCTGGCAGTACTGAGAGTTCTGTGAGTCTTCCTTCACCCCTTGCTGTCCTCGATGATCCTGACGACACACAACCAGCCACCTCATCCATGTAAAGCTGCCCAACACCACAACAACCATTCATCTCCCTGAACAAACATACCTGCCACTGTTGGAGAGAGCTGTACACCCTAGTATGTTAACTGTCTATGATTTATTACATTGAATATTAGCTTAAATTGATTAAATATACCCTTATACATGCTTGAAATTATTCTATTACCATTGTCTGAATTGTATGCTTTTCTAAATAGCTCTATCAGACATGTACTTGCCTTAGTTACATTTTTAACCGTCCTATTAACATACTGTCGCATCTGTAAATACTGTTAGGAGTCTTGTTTTTCTAAGAAGTGTTTCTCTTTGAGCATTTCAAAACTGAACGGTGTTCCTTCTTTCATTATATTGCAAATAGCTGTTATTCCTTTAGCTGTCCAGTCCTTAAATCTAGCATCCACTTTATCTGGCGTAAAATCCGAGTCATATGCACATCATTTAAGAACTGCAATGTCTCCCTCTAGTTTATATTCTTTTATAATAGTTTTCCATATTTTAAGAGTCCATTTCACCCATGCGTTGTCAATATTATTTATGTAATTTTGTAGGCTGTTATCAGCCAAAGTTGCCTGTATGGGGATGGAAAGTATCCTGTCCTCAATGTTTTTGCATTGAGCATCATATGATGGGTTGCACCAGCATATCAGGGCTCTCAACTGTGCTGCAAAATAATAATCTGTAAGAGAAGGTAGGCCCCATACCCTCTTCAGATTGTCAAATCTTAAAACACATTCAACTTCATACATTAAAACAAAATGGGAGAAGGAAGGAGGGATAATAATATCTGAGGAAGACTGGACAATAATATGGAGGTATCAATGGAAGTGTACCAGTTCACAGAAACGGAGGGAGTTCGGGTGGAACTTCGAGCCTCCAACCAGCCCCTCCGATACAGCCTCTCGAGTGCCATCCCCTGCCGAGCGCCTTCGATCTAGCTCCGGCCGCTGAAACAAGCAAAGCCGAGGATTCGGTGCCTTCTGCTCCGGAGATTCCGGTTACCACACAGTAGCAGCGGCAGCGAAGCGGGCATTTCAGAAGTTTTCCAGGTGTTCCTCTGTACTCTCACATCCATCTCCATCAAATCAGAATTGTGCACGGTCCCCTACTTGACAGATTACAGATATCATTCACCGGAGAGGCCGCACGCTGCCGTCGCACCGCCACCTGGGTTAAGTAGGTGGGTTGCTGGGTGGTGTGGCTCAGTGGGCGAAATATAAGAAAAGAATAAAGTCTTTTGGAAAGTGGGAGGAAACCAGAGCACCCAGAGGAAGCCCACGTGGTCACCGGGAGAACGTTCAAACTCTTTACAGATAGCAGTGGAACAGAACCAGGTCACTGCTGCTGCCGTGGTGTTGTGCTAACTACCATGCTACCACACCATCCCGAAATTACAAGAAAATAAACCTGCTTGCAGCAGCTTCACAAGCACGAAGGTAGAGGCAACCCACAAAACAAATTATATCAGACAGGGAAAAAAACATGGCAAAAAAAACAAGATATTAGAGCAGAGAAAAGGGCGAGAGAGAGCGAGAGTGCAAGAGCTGGTCCATTGCTGAGGTAGAGTTGGGGCTGGGCAGGTGAAGGTTATTCAAGAAGCTGATGATTGGAGGAAGATAGTTGATCCACAAGAAGGTGGTGTAGGGCTTCAGACTTCTGTACCACCTGCCTGACAGCAGCAGGAAGATGGCAAGACCCGGATGGCGGGGACCCTGGTGGCTGTTGCTATCTCCTTGAGGCAGCACCTCGTGTGAATCGTAGGGAGAACTGTGTCTGTGATGGACTGCGTCACCGACTCTGTGCAGGACCTGGTATTCCTGTGCTTTGTCATTGCTGTGTCAGCATACACTCCTTCAGTCATACAGCACAGAAACAGGCCCTTCAGCCCATCTGGTCCATGCTGGCCAAAATGCCCCATTTGCCAGTACTTGGCCCATAACCTTCTAAAACTTTCCTATTCATGTATGTGTCCGGCTGTATTTTAAATGCTGTGATCACTCCTGCCCCAACCACTTTCTCCAGCAGCTTGCTAACTACCCTCTGTGTAAAATAACATTATCCCATATACCTATTAAATCTTTCTTTGTCACCCTAAGTCTAAGTCCTCTTGTTCTTGATTCTCCAACCCTGGGAAACTGGTATGAGCAAACAACAATTAGAATGGTCAAACATCAATGATCAAACTTAAATAAATGTGAATGTATGAGCAGGCTTAAAAATTCTGTATGGTGTACAGAAACAATCTGAGATAAGGGATAAATTCAGATTCATTTATTAATCACGTGCACATGTAAGTATGCAGTGAAATGCCTTGTTTGCATTAACAACCAACGCAGTCTGGAATGTGCTGTGGGAGCAGCCCACAATTGTCAGTACAGATTCTGGCGCCATTCACGTTGACTACCCTCACATCATTAATAAATCTAAATTACTTTCACCCTTACTTGTGAGTAACGGCAGGGTTTTGTAGATGCGACACACTTCAGCCAAGAGATGGACAGTGATTAGAGCCAGAGTGAGACATTCACCAGGTCCACTTGAACCAAAGGGCTCACTATCCTTGTAAATTGCTCATTTGCCAGATAAAATCACAAGACCTCCTGGGGTAGATCGATGAGTTATATTTTGAAGGAAAAATTTCTACTGACGTCAAAGTCTTCGGCATGCTTGGATTATTGTAGTACATGGAACATTACAGTACAATACAGACCTCTCTATCAACCTGCATGGTGACTGGTGTCAATGGATCACATGGAGACCTGGATGCGAAGTGCACCTCCAAGTAAGTGTAGGGTAAGGGAATGTGGAAGGCTGGAATTGTCACCCGGTGCGAACATGGTCCAAGTGCGGAGTGAGAGATACTGAAGCGGGTCGATATTTCACAGATGTTAATGTGAACAATGTTAAAGGGAAATGAAAACAATAAATGCTAGGCCAAACAGGGCCGTTAACTAAAACTCACAAGTAGAAAATGAAGCCTACCCTGCAGCAGAAAGGAACAAATAAAAATGAAATGAAAATCTCTTACTAACTCTTCTTTCAGTTTGTCCTGACGAAGCGTCTCGGCCTAAAACGTCGACTGTACCTCTTCCTATAGATGCTGCCTGGCCTGCTGCGTTCACCAGCAATTTTTGTGTGTGTTACATAAAATGAATGCCTTCGGAGTCAGCTGACTCAATAGTCCAATTTCTCAGACAAGGCTGCAAAGTTTTGCTACGTCCAAGTCTCAAACAAATACTACGAAGGAATGAATGGAGTTAAATACCATCACAATGAAATAATAATTAGCTGACACATGCACATTCACGAGCACAATTGCCATATCTGCTGCGCTGCTGAATCCGTGGTTGTGACAGGAATGAGCATGATTGAGACGAATGGTGTTTTTTACATGAATACTCTCTGCTCCGATGAGAATGTTTCAATATGAAACACTGGTGCACCTTACGGTTTAGTGCTTATCCCATTGATCTTCTTTCTCTATACCCATGACTATGTGGCTAGGCATAGCTCAAAGGCCATCTATAAATTTGCCATTGACATGACTATTGTTGGGATAATCTCAAATGGTGATGTGGAGGCACACAGGAGTAAGATAGATCAGCCGGTCGATCAGATATCCAGGCCACCCTAATGCTGCCCTCGTCTGCATCTCTTCCATTTAGCGCATGTCTGCCCTCCACCTTCCTCCTGCCACCACACCAGGGATAGGGCTCCTCTTGTGGTCATCCACCACCCCACTAGCCTCTGCATCCAGCACGTAATTCTTCCCAACTTCTACTATCTTCAATAGGATCCCACCACCTGGCACATCATCCCACCCCACCCCTTTCTGCTCTCCACAGGGCTGGCTCCCAACGTGACACCATTGTCCACTCGTCCCTCCTAGCACCTATCCTTGCAAGTTGAACAAGTGCCACACCCTACACCTCCCTCACTAGCATTTGGGACCCCCAATAGTCCTTCCATGTAAGGCAACACCTCAACTGTGAGTCTGTAGGGGTCATCTACTATACCCGGCGCACCCAGTGCGGCTTCCTGTATATTGGTGAGACCCGATGTTGATTTGGAGACTGTTTCACCAAGCACCTATGCTCCTTCTGTCAGATAAAGCAGTTTCTCCTGGTAGACACCCATTTCAATTCCACTTTCTATTCCCATCCCAACATGTCAATCCATAGCCTCCTCTACTGCTGTGATGAAGCCACATTCAGGTTGGAGGAGCAACACCTTATATTCCATCTGAGTAGCCTCCAGCCTGATGGCATGAACATTGATTTCTCGAACTTCCAGTAATTGTCCCCTCCCTTTTCACCATTTCCCATTCATGTTTTTCTCTGTCTATTATCTCCTTGCCTGCCCATCACCTCCCTCTGTGAAGGCTTTGGTGAACTATTGCGGGTTTACAACCATCAGTAGCTTCATGGTCACCATTGGAATACAATCAAATTATTTCAGATGTACATATTTAACTATATCTAACATTCCCAGGGGCACACACAAAACAGCACGGACTAGAAGGGCTGAGATGGCCTGTTTCCGTGCTGTAATTGTTATATGGTTATATAAAACGCTAGAGCTCAGCAGGTCAGGCAACATCGATGGAAAGGAATAAACAATCCAGGATTGAAGAGCTTGTCATATGAAGAACTTCTGATGTCTCTGGGCCCGTATTCACTAGAATTCAGAAGAATGAGCGGTGATCTAATTGACACCTATTGAATGGTGAAAGGCCTTTATAGAATGGAAGTGGAGAGGATGTTTCCTGTGGTGGGAGCATCTAAGACCAGAGGACACTGGCTCAGAATAGAGGGGTGACCTTTTAGAATGGAGATGAGGAGGAATTTCCTTACCCAGAGAATGGTGAATCTGTGGAATTCTTTGCTACAGGCTGCTGTGGAGGCCAGGTCTTTATGTACATTTAAGGCAGAGTTTGATAGTTTCTTGACTGATCAGGGCATCAAGGGATATGGGGAGAAGGCAGGAGACTGGGGCTGAGAGGAAGACTGGATCAGCCATGATAGAGTGGCCGAGCAGACTCGATGGGTCAAATGGCCTAATTCTGCTCCTATGTCTTCAGCCAAGACCCTCATCAGGACTAGAGAGGAAGGGGGAAGATGCCAGAAAAACGAAGTGGGTGAGTGGGGAATGAAGTTAAAAAGTTGGGAGGTGATGGTTGGAAGAGGTAAAGGGCTGAAGAAGAAGGAATCTGATAGGAGAGAACAGTGGACCATGGGAGAAGGGGAAGGAGAAGGGGGATCGAGGGAGGTGGTAGACAGGTGAGGAGAAGAGAAGGGCTGAGAAGAGAGCTGGAATGGGGAATGGAAAAGGAGAGGAGGGGAATTGGGGGGAGACATTACCAGAAGTTCGTGAAATTGATGCTCATGCCATCAGGCAGCTCTCCCTGTGTTAGAGGCATGTCACTAGGTAATAAAACCACTGCAAGATCTGCAGGAGGTGATAACAGTAAGAGTGTCAGCCAAAACTATCATTAAAAACACCCACATGTGGTTTGACTTCCCATCCCATTACTAGCCCCCACTGCTGTTAATTGTTAGGCAGGGGGTCTACCTCCAATCATGCCTCAGCTGCGGGGGTGGGGAGATTGACAGGCTCCTCGAGGGATGTGACTTGCAAACCACCATCAGTAATTGCCTGAAGAAATACATCCAATTTTGAACAACAGCTGGTTTTAGTCTGGATTGTCTGATGTGATTGGATCAGATCTCCACTTTCTCCAAATACTTCCATCAGGCAGGGGAAGGGGCAAGCTTCTTTCTTTAATGGGGGTGAAGGGTCGGTGGGAGTGACTATCTCGGTGGAATGTTGAACCGCAGCTTGATCAAAGAGACTGAAGTATATTCAATTTGATTTTGAAGAGAAATGGAGCTTCTCTTTTAGTGTCATATTTATTTAGTTATTAATTGAGATACAGCGTGGAGGAGGCTCTTCTGAACAGCACCGCCCAGCAATCCTCCGATTTAACCGTAACCTAATCATGGGACAATTTATAATGACCAATTAACCTACTAATTGGTACATCTTAGGACTGTGGGAGGAAACCAGAGCACCTGGAGGAAACCCACGGGATGATGCAGAGAATATACCCTTACAGACACTAGCGGGAAATGAGCCCAGGTGGCAGGTACTGGTCCTACTGTGTCGCCCTGTCATGGTGATTGGCGATGTTTATCCTGAAATCAGGTGATCAGGAAGTTAGAATGTGAGTCAGGGGCTCCCAAACTTTTTTAACGCCATAGACTCCTACCATTAACTGACAGATCACAGATCCCAGGTTGGGAAACCCTGATATCAGCTGATCAGCATTGTTTATGCTTCGACTGGAGTTTGATTGGTCAATTAGAGATACAGGTCAAAGACTGAAGACCAGTGGGAAGTCCAAAAGCTGAGGCCCATGGCTGGAACCCCAAGTCTGTTAATATCTGCCAGTACTTTTTTATTAACAACCTGGATGTGGGGGTAGAAGGGTGGGTTAGCAAGGTTGGTGGTGTTGTAGATAGTGAAGGATTGTCAAAGGTTGCAGAGAGACATTGATAGGATGCAGAAGTGGGCTGAGAAGTGGCAGATGGAGTTCAACCCGGAGAAGTGTGAGGTGGTACACTTTGAAAGGACAAGCTCCAAGGCAGAGTGCAAAATAAATGGCAGGATACTTGGTAGTGTGGAGGAGCAGAGGGATCTGGGGGTATATGTCCACAGATCCCTGAAAGTTGCCTCACAGGTAGATAGGGTAGTTAAGAAAGCTTATGGGGTGTTAGCTTTCATAAGTCGAGGGATAGAGTTTAAGAGTCGCGATGTAATGATGCAGCTCTATAAAACTCTGGTTAGGCCACACTTGGAGTACTGTGTCCAGTTCTGGTCGCCTCACTATAGGAAGGATGTGGAAGCATTGGAAAGGGTACAGCGGAGATTTACCAGGATGCTGCCTGGTTTAGAGAGTATGCATCATGATCAGAGATTAAGGGAGCTAGGGCTTTACTCTTTGGAGAGAAGGAGGATGAGAGGAGACATGATAGAGGTGTACAAGATAATACGAGGAATAGATAGAGTGGATAGCCAGTGCCTCTTCCCCAGGGCAGCACTGCTCAATACAAGAGGACATGGCTTTAAGGTAAGGGGTGGGAAGTTCAAGGGGGATATTAGAGGAAGGTTTTTTTACTCAGAAGGTGGTTGGTGCGTGGAATGCACTGCCTGAGTCAGTGGTGGAGGCAGATACACTAGTGAAGTTTAAGAGACTACTGGACAGGTATATGGAGGAATTTAAGGTGGGGGCTTATATGGGAAGCAGGGTTTGAGGGTCGGCACAACATTGTGGGCCGAAAGGCCTGTACTGTGCTGTACTATTCTATGTTCTATGTACTCAGGGGAAGTTGGGGCCCAGTATCTTCAGATCTACAATCCACTGGAGGCTAAAGAAGACAGCCTATCCTGGGGTTACAAGACGAGATATGTGCGTGGGCAGGTGGGTGTCAGACAGGGAAGAACGGGGCTTGTTTCACTGTGATTACTTTGTTACTTATTATGTTGTGTTTTGTTGTGTTCTATGTCGTTCTGCTGAGCACCATGAGCACTGGCACACGTTAAGAATGAGTGCACATCCCACTGTCCCACTCTCGCTACACCCACTACCGTGTGGCTAGGAGCAGCTCAAAAGCCTTCTATAAATTTGCTAATGACACAACTTTTGTTGGCAGAATTTCAGAGGAGGAGTACAGGAGTGAGACAGATCAGCTGGTTGAGTGGCATAGCAGCAATAACTTTGCACTCAACATCAGGGATTGATTGTGGACTTCAGGAAGGGGAAGTTGAGGGAACAGAGCCCAGTCCTTCCTGAGGGGTCAGCAGCGGAAAGGATGAGCAATGTCAAGTTCCTGGGTGCAAACATCTCTGAACATCTATACTGGGTTCAATATATTGATGCAACTTCAAAGAAGGCACATCAGCATCTATATTTTATTAGGAGTTTGAGGAGATTTGGTATGTCACTAAAGACTCCAGGAAATTTTTGCAGAATTAGCAAGGAGAACATTCTAACTGGTTGCATCACCCTCTGGTACGGATGGGCCACTGTACAGGATCGGAAAAAGCTGCAGAGGGTTGTAAACTAAGCCAGCACCATCATGGGTACAATGACCAATTAACCTACCAACTGGTACATCGTTGGGCGGTGGGAGGAAACCATGGCAACTGGAGGAAACCTCATAGTCACGGGGCGAACGTACAAACTCTTTACAGGTAAGAGCAGAATTGAACCCGATTTGTTGGTACCCTAAAGGATTGTGCTAACCACTTCGCTACCATGCCACAGTCTTTCCAGTGAAAGGGAGTTCCGTGATTTAAATTCAGTGACAGTGAACAGCAGGTGAGCTATTATCACAATACCATGCAACTGGAAGAGGAATCCACAGGAGGTGGAACTTGCATGTAATCTCTGGGCATTTAGAGAACTACCTGATAGAATTGACCTACATGAGAATGATGTAGGTCAATGGATTTAGAGACCTGAACTATATTAACGGTGCTCGCATGTGACCTTCTTTGGGAGTTTAGAGAATTGATATACACAATTGGCCTACAGAAGATGGAGTTCTATCTACATGTGATGACCTACAGGAGATAAAGTTCAATAGATTTAGAGAATTGACCTACAAGAGATGGAGCTCACATGTGACCTTCATTAGGAGTTTAGAGAACTGCTGTCTTAGGGACCTGGTTGTGTAACAGCAGTGTGTGCTTTTAGCTTAGATTACATTCGGTTAGATTTATTGGTCACATGTACATCAAAACATACAGGGAAATGCATTGTTTACATTAACCAACACAATGTGAGGATGTGCTGAGGCAGATGACAGTTGTTGGGTCACTTCCAGCACCATCATAACATGCCCACAATGCTCAGCAGAACAGCACGCTGCCAATATCCACCAAGAGAGAGAGCAAAACTATCCCCTCCCCGCCCCACTGGGGGGCCACTGCACCTTGTCCATGACAACGGTCTTGAACCCAGGGATCACAGGTCTTCATCCTCACCACCTGCCACCCCAGCTTGCTTCCCTGGGGATTGATGGAGTCCCACATATGGACCTGCTGACCAGCCTCATGCCTCTGGACCTACCAACTGCCCTTGGACTTTTGGGACTGTTGGGACTGTCCTGCATGGACCTCTGGGCCCGGAACTCACTGACCTCAGGGAGTCATTGGCCCTCATCCTTGGGGCCAGCCGATCTTGGTTCAGACGTCTAAGGTCCCACGCCAACATGTCCATCAGACTCCTGAACCAGAGTGGATAACTTCAATCACCTCATTAAGCACCCCCATCACCCATGCTGTTCTTCTTCTCATTGCTACCATCGAGGAGGGGGAGCAGGAGCCTGAAGACACACACTCAATGGTTTAGGAACAGCTTCTTCCCCTCCACCGTCAGATTTCTGAATAGACATTGAACTCATGTACATGACCTACCAGCTCACCATGATTTTTTTCTTTGCTCTCTTTTTGCACTAATAATCTAAATCTATATATAAAAATCCATCTTATTGTTTTTATTGTAATTTATAGTTATGTAGTTATGTTTTATTTTGTTTTGCACTGTACTACTGCTGCAAAACCACATATTTCACGACCTATGCCGGTAATATTAGATTATGAGGACACGCAGTCCTCTTTTATTGTCATTTAATAATGCATGCATTAAGAAATGATACAATATTCCTCCGGTGTGATATCACAAAACACAGGATAGACCAAGACTGAAAACCTAACAAAAACCACATAATTATAGCATATAGTTACAACAGTGCAACAATACCATAACTTGATGAAGAACAGGCCATAGCACAGTAAAAAAGTTCAAAGTCTCTCGAAAGTCCCACATCTCACGAAGACGGGAGAAGGAAGAAAACTCTCGCTGCCATGCCCGACCACAGTCCGACTCTGAGTCGTCTGAAAACTTCGAGCCTCCAACCAGCCCTTCGACACCGAGTACCGAGCACCATCTCTGCCAAACGCTTTGACCCCAGCCTCCGTCGCCAGCAGCAGGCAAAACCGGGGATTTTGGGGCCTTCCCTCCGGAGATTCTCAATCGCACAGCAGCAGCAGCAGCGAACCGGGCATTTCAGAAGTTTCTCCAGATGTTTCTCCATGCTTCTCACGTCTGTCTCCATCAAATCAGAATGATGCACGGCATCCTACTTACAAATACGATATAATTACACCGGAGAGCTGCGTGTGCTGCGTCACGCCACCACCTTCTCCTCCCACCTATTAAAACTGATTCTGATTCTGAAACTGCAGAGTTGTGGACACAGCTCAGCACATCACAGAAACCAGTCTCCCTTCTGTGGACTCTGTCTATTAGGCTGCTTGGCCCACTGAACTCCTCCAGCAGATTGTTTGTTGCTCCTGATCTGTGCAGAGCAGCACAGTACCATAGTGGTTAGCACAACACTTTACGGTAAAGGTGACCTGGGTTCATTTCCTGCCACTACTTGTCAGAAGTTTGTACGTTCTCCCTATGACCACGTGGGTTTTCTCTAGGTTCTCCAGTTTCCTCCCACAGTTCAAAGATGTACTAGTTGGTAGGTTAATTAGTCATTTTCAATTGTCCTGTGATTGGGCTGGGAATTAAATCGGGGATTGCTGGGTGGTGTAGCTCAAAGGGCTGGAAGGGCCTGTTCCACAATGTATTTCAATAAATAAAACAAATAAATAAATTCCAGCTGCTGCTGTTTCTTGTGACTCCATGTTAGGTTAACAAACTTGCATCAGAACTATGTAAAACTTTAGATAAAACTTCCTAAAACAAGTATAGATGATAGAGAAATGAGAGGGAGGGAACATGTTCCCGTTGAACCTCTCTAATTTTTATAGATGCCCTATAGAAGGCATTCTGTCCAGATACATCATAGAAGTAGTGTGACCACTCTTCAAATATGACATTTTTTCCAAGGGTTGTCTCTCGGTGGGTTCTCAGGTGGTTGTGGGTGACGATCTGGGTTCCACATTTCCAGTGCTGTGTGGATAAAGGTATGTGGTGGCTGTGGTTACGTTAGGGTAGATTCCCTTAATGGAAAAGGCCTGTGAGTGACTTTGTGTAACATGGGGAGGTTGATGCATAGGCAGCCATCACATGGTCCTTGACAGATCAGGGTCAGGATTCGGTGTCATGGAATGCAAGATGACTGGGGACCCTTCACTGTTTCAGCCTCTCTCCACCTTCCCTTCCATCATGTGTCATCATCTTCTGCCAGCTTCAACACTGAGCTCTTGGTTAGTTTCCTCTTTGTCTGAAACTCCCCCTTGACCTTACTGCGATGGGTGACCCTACCAAGAGCTAAGCACCAAACAGCTAAACTGCAGATGGCATCGCTCTAGGGGTCTCAGTAACTCTCAGGCCCCTCCACCACAACAAGATCATAATCATCGGAGAAGATACTTTACATCACTTGTTATATCGCAGCCTTGTATTACAACTGCTCCGCCCTTGACCACAGGAAACTGCAGAGATTTATGGACACATCTCAGTACATCACAGGGACTAACCTCCCCTCTAATGGACTCTGCCTATGTGTGGAGGAAAGAACAAGAGGGAATGAGTTTAACAGCATGTTTTATACACAGTGGTCACTTTGTTAAGTACACATTATACCGGCTCATTAATGAAAATAACTAATCATCGCATCACATGACAGCAACTCAATGCATAAAAGCATGCAGACATGGTCAAGAGGTTCAGTTGTTGTTCAGACCAAACATCAGAATGGGGTAGAAATGTGATCTAAGTGAATTTCACCATGGAATGATCATTGGTACCGAATGGGATGGATTGAGAATTTCAGAAACTGCTGATCTGAGACTTACATGCACAACAGTCTCTGGAGTTTACAGAGAGTGGTACGAGAAATTTAAAAAATATATCCAGTCGACAGCAATTCTGTGAGTGAAAATGCCTTGCTATTGAGAGGGGTCAGAAGAGAATGGTGAAAATAGTTCAAACAGGCAGGAAGGCAACAGTATCTCAAATAACCATTAATTACAACCATGGAGTGCAGAGGAGCCTTGAAGTGGATGGGCTACAGCAGCAGAAGACCACGGGCATACACTCAGCGGCCACTTTATTAGGTGCAAAAGGTAAGTAATAAAGAGGATACTGAGTGTAAGTGATCCATTCAGAGGAATGATGGTGTAAAGAAACATAGAAGTGAAGAAACAAAACGCTGGTCTGGAGAAGGCAAACGGGAAAAGCTCTAGGCCAGAAGACTATTGACGTTACAGCCAGGGTAACACAACCACACCTTATGGCCATGCTGAGTGGCAGGTGTCAGCCCATCTGTTGCTCCACTCTGTCGCACATCGAGTCCAATGGTAGAGCCACATCTTGCTGGGATTCCACACTATTAAGCCACTGTACAAACCACTCCCCTTCCCAATCCTACCCCAGCCTAATCGGTGTAGGATTATGCCCCCATTCGTTGCTTGCTAGCTGGGACTTCAGAAGGAAAAGGGATAATTGATTTTGTTTGCTTCAGTTCCTTAATGATTTAACATATCTGTGATTAATTTTATCTTATCTGTATATTTTTATTCTTTCAATTATTTACTGAGGTTTTAGTAATTTTAACTGCCTCTACTTATCAGAAATTTTTAAAAGTTTATAAATATATCCCCGTTTTGATTAGAAGTGAAGACGCATCCCGTTCAACTGAACTTCCTCCTGGCATAGGCTGGGAGCAGGACCACAGCAAGACCCGAAGCCTTAGACACCTTGTCAGCATCTTCTTGGATTGGCTCTGTTGGTCATATCCATCCAGGCCAGGTAAGCACAGTTGTTGAGTCCAAGAATGGGAAGAAGGGTTGCCAACAAAGTGCTCAATAAAAAGGGACAGGTTGTTCAAAGTTCAAAGTAGTATAATTTTCATAGTATCTGTACCTCACCATAACCTACCCTGAGATTCATTTTCTTGTGGGCATTTGCAATAGATACAAAGAAACACAATAGAATTAATGAAAAACTATTAACAAGAGATGGACATGCAATCATTGAGCAAAAGATGACAAACTGCACAAATATTTAAAAAAAAACAAAATAATACTAATATTCTGTATGTGATTTGCATATGCGAGCACTGGGTCTCCAAGCCATGATGTCACCTAGCGGGCATCTGGGTGGGTCAGCAGATGATATCGGTGGGCGGGGGGGGGGTTAGTCTGGATTATATACATGCATATTCTGCATTGCTGTATTTTACTGTTATTATATATGGGCTGTTGACATACTGGGCATCAGGCTGGGCTGTCACAGGGGGTGGGTGTTGGGACTCTTTCATTCCATGAACGTGTTCTTGTGTGTAACTGTAAATAATGTGTTTTAGCATCTTTACCCCATGGTAACGCTGTCTTATTAAGCTGTATTCATCAGTATTCATGTATGTTTGAATGACCATTAAACTTGAATTGAATTGATAATAATAAACAAATTAGTAACATATAATATTGAGAACATGGGTTGTAGAGTCCTTGAAAATGAATCCATAGGTTGAGTTCTGTGAGTGGAAATAATTCAGAGTTGGGGTGAGTGAAGTTACCCACGATGGTTCAGAAGCCTAATGGTTGAAGGGTAATAACTGTTTCTGAACCTGGTGGTGGGGGACCTAAGGCTCCTGTACCTCCTTCCCAATGCAGCAGTGAGAAGTGAGCATGGCCCTTCCAATCATCAGAATCAGGTTTATTATCAACGGCATGTGACGTGAAATTTGTTAACTTAGCAGCAGCAGCTCAATGCAATACATAATATAGAAGAAAAAGTAATAATAATAACAACAAAAAATAAATTAATAAAAACATTAAACAAGTAAATCAGTTATGTAGATTGACTAGATTAAAAAATTGTGCAAAAACAGAAATACTGTATTTAAAAAGAAGTGAGGTAGTGTCCAAAGGTTCAATGCCCATTTCGGAATCAGATGGCAGAGGGGAAGAAGCTGTTCCTGGATTGCTGAGTGTGTGCCTTCAGGCTTCTGTACCTCCTACCTGACGGTAACACTGGGAAAAGGGCATGCCCTGGGTGCTGGAGCTCCTTAATAACGGACACTGCCTTTCTGAGACACCGCTCTTTGAAGATGTCCTGAGTACTTTGTTGGCTAGTACCCAAGATGGAGCTGACTAGATTTACAACCTTCTTCAGCTTGTTTCGATCCTGTGCTGTAACCCCTCTATACCAGAGAGTGATGCAGCCTGTCAGAATGCTCTCCACAGTACAACTATAGAAGTTTTTGAGTGTATTTGTTGACATGCCAAATCTCTTCAAACTCCTAATAAAGTATAGCTGCTATCTTGCCTTCTTTATAACAACATCGACATATTGGGACCAGGTTAGGTCCTCAGAGATCTTGACACCCAGGAACGTGAAACTGCTCACTCTCTCCACTTCTGATCCCTCTATGAGGATTGGTATGTGTTCCTTCGACTTACCCTTCCTAAAGTCCGCAATCAGCTCTTTTGTCTTACTGACGTTGAGTGCCAGGTTGTTGCTGTGGCACCACTCCACTAGTTGGCATATCTCACTCCTGTACGCCCTCTCGTCACCACCTGAGATTCTACCAACAATGATTGTATTGTCAGCAAATTTATAGATGGTATTTGAGCTATGCCTAGCCACATGGTTTTGTGTATATAGAGAATAGTGCAATGGTCTAAGCACACACCTCTGAGGTGTGCCAGTGTTGATCATCAGCGAGGAGGATATGTTATCACCAATCCGCACAGACTGTGGTCTTCCGGTTAGGAAATTGAGAATCCAATTGCAGAGGGATGTACAGAGGCCCAGGTTCTGCAAATTCTCAATCAGGATTGTGGGAATGACGGTATTAAATGCTGAGCTACAGTTGATGAAAAACGTCCTGACATAGGTGTTTGTGTTATCCCGGTGGTCTAAGGCCATGTGAAGAGCCATTGAGATTGCATCTGCCATTGACCTATTGTGGCAATAGGTAAATTGCAGTGGGTCCAGGCCCTTGCTGAGGCAGGAGTTCAGTCTAGTCATGACCAACCTCATAAAGCATTTCATCACTGTAGATGTGAGTACTACTGGGCGATATTCATTAAGGCAGCTAACATTACTCTTCTTAGACACTGGTATAATCAATGCCTTTTTGAAGCAAGTGGGAACTTTCACCAGTAGCAGCGAGAGGTTGAAAGTGTCCTTGAACACTCTTGCTAGTTCATTGGCACAGATTTTCAGAGCCTTACCAAGTACTCCATTGGGATCCTCTGCCTTGCAATGGTCCACAATCTTTAAAGACAGCTTAACATCAGCCTCTGAGACGGAGATCACAGTCATCAGGTGCAGCCGTGAATACTGCCTTTGAGATTCTCCAAGGGGCAAGAGTATTCAGTAATCTAGTCCCATGGAGTATGTACAATCTGGTCCATATAAGGGAAGGCGATGAGTGGAAAACTGCATTCAATACATCCAAGTGGCTCTACCAGTACCTAGTTATGCCCTTCAGCCTTGCAAGCACTTCAGCAGTTTTTCAGGCCTTTATAAATGACATGCTCTTCATAAGTATGTCTTCATCTACTTGGACGATAGCCTAATCTTCTCAAAGTCCATGGAAGAGTACGTCACTCGCTTCAGGGACATTTTAAAGAGGTTCCCAGACCATGGACTTTATGTCAAGTTGGAGACATCCAAATTTCACGTGAAAAGTTTCATTTTTGGGTTTTATCATCACCAATTGCAATCTCTGGATGGATCCTATGAAGAGGCAGGCTGAAAGAGATAGGCCACAACCATATAGTGTCAAAAAAAAATCTAGTGATTCCTGGAGTTGGGGTGGGGGAGGGACTTTGGGGTTCTAACATTTGACTGTCGTTCATTCTTTGGGGCACTCCTCTGTTTACTTGGATGGTTGCGAAGAAAAAGCATTTCAGGACGTATATTGTATACATTTCTCTGACATTAAATTGGACCTTGGAAACCTTTGAGATTGCTAACTTTTACTGGAAGTTCATCAGGAACTTCAGCTCATTGGCAGCTCCACTGATGGCTCTAAGAGATCCACAGGCCTCTTAGTCTGAACTACAGAAGCAGAGGCTGCATTTGCAGAGCCTAAACAATGGTTCACATTAGGTCCCACCTTAGTTTCACTGAATCCAAACTTTCCTTTGTCATGGAGGTGGACGGCACAGACATCAGAGTGGGTGCAGTGTTGTCTCCACAGTCATCTTCAGACAGTAAACTGCACTCAGTGCATTCTTCTCCGGATGACTATTCCTGGCCAAGAGCAACTATGATATCAAGAATCGGGAGCTATTAGCAGTTAAGTTAATATTAGAGGAATGACGTCAGTGTCTTGAGGGAGCTAAGAATACTTTCATTGCCTGCAAGACCACAAGAACCTGGCTTATGTTCAGGAGGCCAAGAGACTGAACTGAAACATATTGCAGGGACAAGAACTGAGCAAAACGCTAGATGATATCCCTAATGAGGCTTATGATTGAGCACTGAACCTCAAATCAGGTGCTCTTTAAATACTCAATTCTTGCACCCAAAATGTGAGTTACAATTGGCAGAACAGTCCTTGAGTCGTTAACGGGGCTACGCCAGCTACCCGTATTCCTGAGAGTTAGAGCATCTAAACGCCGCAAGCTGGTGCGGTTGGGCGCGCCATTGAAACATATTGAATATTGAAAGGCCTAGATGGAATGGATCTGGAGAGGACGTTTCCTATAGTGGGAGATTCTAGGACCAGAGGGCACGGCTTTGCGATAGAGGGATGTCCCTTTAGAACAGACGTGAGGGATTTTCTTAGTCAGAATTTGCGGAAATTTATTGCCACAGCTGGCTGTGTCATTGGATATATTTATAGCAGAGGTTGATAGGTTTTTGATTAGTAAGGTGGCAAAGGTTACAGGGAGTTGGCAGGAGAGAGAGATAATTAATATGCCATGATGGAATGGTGGAGCAGACTCGATGGGCTGAATGTCCTTATTCTGCTCCTATTGCCGTATGGAAGCCAGAGCACTGGAGGAAACCCATGTGGTCAGGTGGAAAACATAGAAACTCCTTACAGGCAGTGGCGGGAATTGAACCTGTTGCAGCCTCTGTAATAGAGTGGTACCAGCAGTTATTCTGCCACGTTGCTCCAATAAATTAATCTTTGATCCCTCCCTCACCCATCCACCTTCCCCCTCATTTGCACTCACCTATCACCTTCCAGCCTGTACTCCTTCCCCTCCCCTCACCTTCCCATTCTGGCTTCTGCCCCATTCCTTTCCAGTCCTGATGTAGGATCTTGGCCCAAAACATTGGTTCTTTATTCCTCTCCATTGATGCTGCCTGACTTCCTTAGTTCCAGCACCATTTTGTGTGCCTCAGTCTGGATTTTGTGTTAGCCAAGTGGTTAAGGCATTCGTCTAGCAACCTGAAGGTCACTAGCTCGAGCCTTGGCTGAGGCAACATGCTGTGTCCTTGAGCAAGGCACTTAAACACACGTTGCTCTGCGATGACACCAGTGCCAAGCTGTATGGTTCCTAATGCCCTTCCCTTGGACAACATCGGTGGTGTGGAGAGGGGAGACTTGCAGCATGGGCAACTACCTGTCTTCCATACAACCTCGCCCAGGCCTGAGCCCTGGAAACCTTCCAAGGCACAAATCCATGGTCTCATGAGACTAACAGATTCCTGTAATCTGGATTTTTAGCATCTACAGAATCTATTGTGTTTATAAAGATTGAGGAGTTTCTCCATGAGGTTACTTTGAGTTTTTTTCAGTGGGGTGAAGAACAAGTCTACCAGGCTTATGGAAGTCTGGGAATCATATGAAGAGTGATACAGCTCAGAACCAGGCCCTTCAATCCATCCAGTCCCTGCCAACTAAGATATCCATCCAAGCTAAACACATTTGCCAGTGTTTGGCCCAAAAAACTCAACTTTTCCTAGCCATAAGTCCATAAGATATAGGAGCAGAAATAGGCCATTTGGCCCATTGAGTATGCTCCACCATTTCATCATGGTTGATCCAATCTCCTGCTTCCCTGCCCCAATCTCCTGTCTTCTTCCCATATCCTCTCAAGCCCTGACTAACCAAGAATTGAGCAACCTCTGCCTTAAATATCCCCAATGACTTGGGCTCCACAGCTTCCCGAAGCAAATTCACCTCTATCTTGCTAAAGGGTTTGCTCCTCATTTCCATTCTAAAAGGAAGTCCCTCTATTCTGAGGCTGTGTCCCCTGGTCTTATCCTCCCCGCTCTCCAAATCCATGTTCCTCCCCAGCTTTCTTTAAAAAGTTTGCTACTATACCTTCCTCACCTTGGGCAGTGTGGTAGAGTAGCAGTTAGAGCAACTTCCTACAGCCATCACCGACTGGGGTTGAATTTCTGCTGCTGTCTGTCGGGAGTTTGTACGTTCTCCCCATGACCACGCGGGTTTCCACCGGATGCTCCAGTTTCCTCCCACATTCCAAAGGCATCCGGGCTGGGGTTGGTGATGTTGGTGCCGGAAGTGTGGCGACAGTTGTGGGCTGCCCCCAGCACATTCCTCACACTATGCCAGCCATTGACACAAACAAGCTACCGGGCCAGCTATGCACAGATATTATCAATCGGATCTGTTTGATTCTGTGTCTTGAATGTAGCGTTTTGAATTTGCACTGATGAATAGCTCTTCAACCAGAGGATAAAAACAATTTTTATTGAACTCAGTTGATTCTCTAATAGAGGAGAACAGAGAATACATCTGGGGTGTGACAGATGATTTAGTCTCCTTTCCATGGTGGGATGTGTTCTGATGCAATCTGATTAGAACCTTCAGTAAGTATGCTTTGAAGCTAGTGTTTAATTCCACAGATAAATTATCACAATTTTCAATTGTGCTGTATTTCTATTCATTACCAGTGATGCTTTTATGAAAGTAATGTGGTAGTGTGATCACTCGAGTGGAGTATGATGTTCTCCCAAGGGGTTAGTGGAGAATGCCTGTGCGTGACTTTGTTTAACGTGGGGAGGCTGACATACGGTCAGCCACCACACAATCCTTGTCAGATTTGGATCAGGGTCCAGTAGCATGGAGAGCAAGATGAATGGGGACCTTCACTGTGTGAACTTCCTCCACAATCACTGTCCTTGCTGTGGCCTTCACCATCTTCCCCCAGCTCCATCATGAGGTCAATGTGTGAAAGAAAATGACTCCAAAGTGAACATACATCATTTTAATTCCAATTTCCCAGGACACAGCGTACAGTCCTGGTTGGCTGGGTGGGGGAAGATAAGACCACAAGTCCATATGACGTAGGTTCAGAATTAGGCACTTAACCCATTGTGCCTGTACTGCCATTTGATGAGCACATCCAGGCAGAGCACTGTCGCAGGAAAGCTGCATCCGTCATCCAGGACATGCTGTCTTCTCGCTTCTGCCATCAGGAGGAAGTTGCAGGAACTTCAGGACCCACACCACCAGGTTTAAGAACAGTTATGACCCCTCAACCATCAGGCACTTGAACCAGAGAGAACAACTTCACTCAACTTCAGTCACCCCATCACTGAACTGTTCCCACCACCTATGGACTCTCTTTCAAAGACTCTCACCATGTCAAGTTCTTAATATTTTTTGCTTAGAATCACAGAATCATAGAAAGGTATAGCACAGAAACAGGCCCTTTAGCCTATCCAACCAAACCATTTAAGCATGTAAACATGAGGAATTCTGCAGATGCTGGAAATTCAGGCAACACACATCAAAGTTGCTGGTGAACGCAGCAGGCCAGGCAGCATCTCTAGGAAGAGGTACAGTCAACGTTTCGGGCCGAGACCCTTCGTCAGGACTCCTTTGATGTGTGTTGCAAACCATTTAAGCAACTTATTCCCATTGACCTGCACCAGGACCCTATCACTCCATACTCCTACCATGCGTGTACCTAGCCAAATCTCTCTCAAATGTTGAACCCGTGCTTGAATGAACCACTTGCGCCACATTCCACACTGACACGACCCTCTGAGTGAAGCAGTTGTCCCTCATGTTCCCCTTAAACATTTCACATTTCACCTTTAACCCATGAACTCTTGTTGTTATTTATTTGTTATCATTTACTTTTACTTCTGTATTTGCCCAATTGTCATCTTTTGCAATTCGGTTATGTGTCCATCCTGTTGTGTACCATCTTTCATTGATCCTATTGTGTTTTTTGGACTTACTGTATATGCCCACAAGAAAATAATTCTCAGGGTTGTGTGTGGTTTCTTTGAACATTAGTTTATTTTCCCTCTCAACTGCAATCTCCCACCTTCTCCCCATCGTCCTTTGTGGCAATTATTAATCAAGAGCTTACCAACCTCCACTTTAAATATACCCAATGACTTGACCTCCACAGCCATCTGATACAAAGATAGGTGGAGGAGTGGGTAGTGTTGAGGAAACAGAAAGCCTGCAGAGAGCCTTAGGTAGTTTAGGGAATGTGCAAAGAAGTGGCAAATGAAATACAATGTTGGAAGGTGTATGGTCATGCACTTTGGTGGAAGAAATAAATGGACAGACTATTATTTAGATGAGGAGAGAATTCAAAATGCAGAGATGGAAAGGGGCTTGGGAGTCCTTGTGCAGGATACCCTAAAGGTTAACCTCCAAGTTGAGTCGGTGGTGAAGAAGGCGAATGCAATGTGTACTTTCATTTCTAGAGGTATAGAATATAAGAGCATTGGATGTGATGTTTAGGCTCTATAAGGTACTCGTGAGACCACACTTGGAGTATTGTGTGCAGTTTTGGACCCCTTATTTTAGAAAAGATATATACTGACATTGGAGAGGGTTCAGAGAAGATTCATGAAAATTATTCCAGGAATGAAAAAGTACCCTATAAGCAACGTCTGGCAGCTCTTGGGCTGTATTCCTGAAAGTCCAGGAGAATGGGGGGGGGGGGTTCTCATAGAAAAATTGCAAATGTTGAAAGGCCTGAACAGATTAGATATGGCAAAGTTATTTCCCATGGTAGGGGAGTCTAGGACAGAAGGGCACAATTTCAGGATTGAAGGACATCCATTTAGAACTGAGATGTGGAGAAATTACTTTAGTCCGAGGGTGGTAAATCTGTGGAATTTGTTGCCACAAGCAGCTGTAGAGGCCAAGTCACTGGGTGCATTTAAGGCAGAGATAGATAGGTTCTTGATTAGCCCGGGTATCAAAAGGTATTAGGAGAAGGTAGAGGACTTGATGGGTTGAATTGCCTACTTTTGCTCCTACATTCAGGGATATTCAATATTCATGAGGGATAGACATGAAGGAAGGGGAGGTGGGGTGGCGTTGCTGGTTAAAGAAGAGATTAACGCAATAGAAAGGAAGGACATAAGCCGGGAAGATGTGGAATCAATATGGGTAGAGCTGCGTAACACTAAGGGGCAGAAGACGCTGGTGGGAGTTGTGTACAGGCCACCTAACAGTAGTAGTGAGGTCAGAGATGGTATTAAACAAGAAATTAGAAATGTGTGCAATAAAGGAACAGCAGTTATAATGGGTGACTTCAATCTACATGTAGACTGGGTGAACCAAATTGGTAAAGGTGCTGAGGAAGAGGATTTCTTGGAATGTATGCGGGATGGTTTTTTGAACCAACATGTCGAGGAACCGACTAGGGAGCAGGCTATTCTGGACTGCGTTTTGAGCAATGAGGAAGGGTTAATTAGCGATCTTGTCGTGAGAGGCCCCTTGGGTAAGAGTGATCATAATATGGTGGAATTCTCATTAATATGGAGAGTGACATAGTTAATTCAGAAACAAAGGTTCTGAACTTAAAGAGGGGTAACTTTGAAGGTATGAGACGTCAATTAGCTGAGATAGACTGGCAAATGACACTTAAAGGATTGACGGTGGATATGCAATGGCAAGCATTTAAAGGTTGCATGGATGAACTACAACAATTGTTCATCCCAGTTTGGCAAAAGAATAAATCAAGGAAGGTAGTGCACCCGTGGCTGACAAGAGAAATTAGGGATAGTATCAATTCCAAAGAAGTAGCATACAAATTAGCCAGAGAAAGTGGCTCACCTGAGGACTGGGAGAAATTCAGAGTTCAGCAGAGGAGGACAAAGGGCTTAATTAGGAAGGGGAAAAAAGATTATGAGAGAAAACTGGCGAGGAACATAAAAACGGACTGTAAAAGCTTTTATAGATATGTAAAAAGGAAAAGACTGGTAAAGACAAATGTAGGTCCCCTGCAGACAGAAACAGGTGAATTGATTATGGGGAGCAAGTACATGGCAGACCAATTGAATAATTACTTTGGTTCTGTCTTCACTAAGGAGGACATAAATAATCTTCCAGAAATAGTAAGGGACAGAGGGTCCAGAGAGATGGAGGAACTGAGTGAAATACATGTTAGTAGGGAAGTGGTGTTAGGTAAATTGAAGGGATTGAAGGCAGATAAATCCCCAGGGCCAGATGGTCTGCATCCTAGAGTGCTTAAGGAAGTAGCCCAAGAAATAGTGGATGCATTAATGATAATTTTTCAAAACTTGTTAGATTCTGGACTAGTTCCTGAGGATTGGAGGGTGGCTAATGTAACCCCACTTTTTAAAAAAGGAGGGAGAGAGAAACCGGGGAATTATAGACCGGTTAGCCTAACGTCGGTGGTGGGGAAACTGCTGGAGTCAGTTATCAAGGATGTGATAACAGCACATTTGGAAAGCGGTGAAATGATCGGACAAAGTCAGCATGGATTTGTGAAAGGAAAATCATGTCTGACGAATCTCATAGAATTTTTTGAGGATGTAACTAGTAGAGTGGATAGGGGAGAACCAGTGGATGTGGTATATTTGGATTTTCAAAAGGCTTTTGACAAGGTCCCACACAGGAGATTAGTGTGCAAACTTAAAGCACACGGTATTGGTGGTAAGGTATTGGTGTGGGTGGAGAATTGGTTAGCAGACAGGAAGCAAAGACTGGGAATAAACGGGACCTTTTCAGAATGGCAGGCGGTGACTAGTGGGGTACCGCAAGGCTCAGTGCTGGGACCCCAGTTGTTTACAATATATATTAATGACTTGGATGAGGGAATTAAATGCAGCATCTCCAAGTTTGCGGATGACACGAAGCTGGGTGGCAGGATTAGCAGTGAGGAGGATGCTAAGAGGATGCAGGGTGACTTGGATAGGTTGGGTGAGTCGGCAAATTCATGGCAGATGCAATTTAATGTGGATAAATGTGAAGTTATCCACTTTGGTGGCAAAAGTAGGAAAACAGATTATTATCTGAATGGTGACCGATTAGGAAAAGGGGAGGTGCAACGAGACCTGGGTGTCATTATACACCAGTCATTGAAAGTGGGCATGCAGGTACAGCAGGCGGTGAAAAAGGCGAATGGTATGCTGGCATTTATAGCGAGAGGATTCGAGTACAGGAGCAGGGAGGTACTACTGCAGTTGTACAAGGCCTTGGTGAGACCACACCTGGAGTATTGTGTGCAGTTTTGGTCCCCTAATCTGAGGAAAGACATCTTTGCCATAGAGGGAGTACAAAGAAGGTTCACCAGATTGATTCCTGGGATGGCAGGACTTTCAAATGAAGAAAGACTGGATGAACTGGGCTTGTACTCGTTGGAATTTAGAAGATTGAGGGGCGATCTGATTGAAACGTATAAGATCCTAAAGGGATTGGACAGGCTAGATGCAGGAAGATTGTTCCCGATGTTGGGGAAGTCCAGAACGAGGGGTCACAGTTTGAGGATAGAGGGGAAGCCTTTTAGGACCGAGATTAGGAAAAACTTCTTTACACAGAGAGTGGTGAATCTGTGGAATTCTCTGCCACAGGAAACTGTTGAGGCCAGTTCAATGGCTATGTTTAAGAGGGAGTTAGATATGGCCCTTGTGGCTACAGGGGTCAGGGGGTATGGAGGGAAGGTTGGGGCGGGGTTCTGAGTTGGATGATCAGCCATGATCATAATAAATGGCGGTGCAGGCTCGAAGGGCCGAATGGCCTACTCCTGCACCTATTTTCTATGTTTCTATATCTTACGGTCTGTGGAAATGAATTTTACAGATTCACCACACTTTGTCTAAAGAAATTGCTCTTCATGTCATTAAACAGGAAATTGTTCAGGAATGATTTACAAAGATGGAAATGGATTTATTATGGTTAGTTGTATTTAGATACAACAAAAAGCTTGTCTTGCATACCTTTCATACAGATCAGTTCATTACAGCCATGCATTGGAATAGTACAAGGGAAAACAATGGCAGAATGCAGAATAAAGTGCTGGAGGAACTCAGCAAGTCAGGCAACATCAATCGAGGGGCCGACTGAGACACTTCATCAAGCCTCTCTTGGAGCTCTGACCAGTGACCAATCGGGAGATCGGGGAGGGAAATTCCTTCTGGTCCGCTGACCAAATATAAAAGGTAGCAACCCACGCCAGTTTGTTTGGAGCTCTGACCAGCGACCTATCGGTGCTCGGCATTAATTAGCAACAGCAACTTAAAGGAAGGCAGGGGCATGCGTACCAGCCATCAGCTCAGCGGCCTTTGTCGGAGTGGACAGAGTTAGAGTGGTGATTTTGAGGTTTCAGTCAGAGAAGTCAAAAAAAATCTCTAGGTAGAGTTTTTTTCCTTCCCTTCTTTATATTTGCTCAGATAGGGCAGTAGAGATGCCAGGCAGGATAGTTGGATACTCAGTTTATGGGAATACAGGGAGACCTCGAGTGTCTCTGATGACTACAATTCTAGAAGTGCATCCAGCTGCAGCTTCTAACAATCCACGTTACAGAGCTGGAGCTGGAACTGGATGAACTCCGGATTATTCAGCAGGTTGGTGGGGTGAGAGAGAGAGCATATATAGAGAGATAGTTACACCCAAGGTGAACCACGCAGTAAACTGTGTGAGAGTCAGGAAGGGGAGAGGGGATAATCAGCCAAAACAGAGCACACTTGTGGCCATACCCCTCAACTTTGTCTACTGTTTGGGTGGATGACCTAGCAGAGGAAAGTCACAGCGATAGGGTCTATGGCACTAAGTCTGGCTTGGTGACTCTGAAGGGAAGGGGAGAGAAGAGGCGTACTGTGGCGCAAGGGAATTTGTTACTTAGGGGAACAGAAAGGAGATTCTGTGGCCGAGAAGATGATTCCCAAATGGTATGTTGCCTTCCATGTGACAAGTTCTGGGACATCTCGGTTCAAGGCCTCAGCATTCTCAAGTGGTAGGATGAAAGCCAGAGGCCATGGTCCATGTCCCTATCAGAATTAAAGGTAAAGATGACAAATGTAGGGAACACAAAGAAAAGGCTGGAGGTTCTCAGCAGGCCAGGCAACGTCTATGGAAAGGAGTGAACAGTTGATGCTTCAGCCCAAGACACTTCATCAGGACTGGAAAAAAGATGAGAAGTTAAAACAAGAAGGTGGAGGGAGGGGTGGAAGAAGTCCAAGTTAGTAGGTGATAGTTGAAACTGGGAGAGGGGAAGGGGTGAAGTAAAAGCTAGGAATCTGATAGGTGAAGAGCTGGAGAAGGAGTACCTAATAGGAGAGGATAGATGACCGTGGAAGAAAGGGAAAAGGGAGAAGCACTAGAAGGAGATGATGGCAGGTAAGGAGGTGAGGTGAGAGTGGGAAGTGAGAATGGGAATGGTGAGGTGGGGGGGGTGGTATTTACTGGAAGTTCAAGAAATTGATGTTCATGCCATCAGGTTGGAGGCTACCCAGCGGGAAGATAAGGTGTTGTTCTTCCAACCTGAGTGTGGCCTCATTGCAACAGTAGAGGAGACCATGGACTGACATGTAAGAATGGGAATGGCAAGTAGACTTGAAGTGGGTGGCCACAGGGAGATCCCACATTTTTTCTGGCAGAAGTGTAGGGAACCCTGGTTTTCAAGTGATATTGAGGCCCTAGTTAAGAGAAAAAAAGAGGTGCATTGCATGTATTGGCAGGTAAGAAAAATAAGGTGCTTAGGAGTATAAGAAATGCAAGAGAACACTTATTAAAGAAATCAGGAGGGCTAACAGCTGGCATGAAGTTACTCCAGCAGCCAAGGTGAAATAGAGTTGTAAGGGATTCTACAGATAGATTAAGAGCAAAAGGTTTACAAGGGACAAAATTGGTCATCTGGAAAATCAGCATGGGAATTCCTTTTTTGGAGCCAGAACTGATGAGGGTGATCTTATTTTTTTTTGCATCTGTATTTGCTCAGAAGATGGATACTGAGTCTATAGAAGTGAGGCAAAGTGACATCAATTTCATGGACCTTGTACAGATTACAGAGAAGGAGGTTTTTGCGATCCTGAGGCACATCAGGGTGGATAAATCCCTAGGGCTTGACAAGGTATTATTCCCTTGGACTCTACAAGGGGCAATTGCAGAAACTGCCAGGGCCTGAGTAGAGATAATTAAATCACCCTTAGTGACATGAGAGTTATCAGAGAATTGGAGGACAGCCAATGATCCGCAGTTTAGAAAAGATTTTAAGGATAAAGCAGGAAATTATCGGCCTGTGAATCTGACATCAGTTGTGGGAAAGTTATTGGAAGGTATTCTAAGAGACTGGATATAGAAGTATTTGGATAGACTTGGATTGTAAGGATAGTCAACAGTGCTTTGTGCGTGGTACGTTATGGCTAAACAATCTTAAAGAGTTTTTTGAGAAAGTTACGGGAAAGTGGATGAAGGCAAGGCAGTGGATGTTATCTACATGGACTTCAGGGAGGCATTTGACTAGATCCCACATGGGAGGTTGGTCAAGAAGGTTCAGTCACTCGGCATTCAGGACGAGGTAATAAATTGGATTAGATATTATATTTGTGGGAGAAACCAGACAGTGGTAATAGGTGGTCGCCTGTCTAACTGGATACCTGTGACTAGTGATTCAAATCATTGACAAACAATGTGAAAAGTAGCAGTCTCAATATTGACCCCTGAGGAATACCAGAATACCAGAAAAGTCTCCTTTTATTCCCACTCGCTGCCTACTGCCTGTCAGCCATTCCTCTATTCACGCCAGTATCTTTCCCGTAATGCCATAGGACGTTATCTTGTTGAACAGCCTCATGTGTAGCATCTTATCAAATGCCTCTGGAAATCCAAGTAAATGACATCCGCTGCCTCTCCTTTGTCCACCTGCTTGTTACTTCCTCAAAGAACTTTAATACATTTGTCAGACAAGATTTTCCTTTACAGAAACCATGCTGGCTTTGACTTATTTTATCATTAGTCTCCAAGTACTTCAAACCTCATCCGCAATAATGGACTCCAACAAGCTCCCAACCCCGGAGGAGTTAGCCTAACTGGCATATAATTTCCTTTCTTTTGCCTTCCTCAGTTCTTAAAGAGTGGGGTGACATTTGCAATCTTCCATTCCCCAGGAGCATGCCAGAATCAAGTGATTCTTGAAAGATCATGACCAATGCATCTGTTATCTCTTCAACAACCTCTCCCAGGATGCTGGGATGTAGTCCATCAGGTACAGGTGACTTATCCACCTAAAGACATTTGAGTTTACCTAGAACTTTTTCCTTTGTAATAGCAATTGCACTCACTCCTGCTCCCTGACACTCATGGACCTCTGGCACACTGCTAGTGTCTTCAATAGTGAAGACAGATGCCAAGTGCTCATTAAGTTCATCTGCCATTTCTTTGTCCCCCATTACTACCGCACCAGCATCACGCTCCAGCGGTCCAATATCAACTCTCACCTCCCTTTTACTTTTTATACAACTGAAAAAAATAGTTTGGTATCCTGCTTCATATTATTAGTTAGACTTCCCTCGTATTTCATCTTTTCCCTTGTTACTGCTTCTTAGTTGCCTTTTGTCACATTTTAAAAGCTTCCCAATCATCCAACTTCCCACTAACTTTTGCTACCTTATATGCCCTTTCCTTGGCTTTTGTGCAGTCGTTAACTTCCCTTGTCAGCCAAGGTTGCCTATCTCTGTGGGACATATCTATCCTGCGCCTTGTGGACTATTCCCAGAAACTCCAGTCTTCTCTGTTCTGCCGTCATCCCCATCAGTATCCTCCTCCAAATCACCTGGGCAAGCTCCTCTGTCGAGACAGTTTGACTGCTTCATGGACAGGAGTGTTTTAGCGGATATGCATCAAATACAGGGAAGCGGGACAGTTCATGTAGACAACTTGAAGGGAATTCAGCTCATGAACAGAAAACCTTACAAAACGTAATGGATACCTCCCAGGCTACCAGAGGAAAAACCCTCCCCACCATTGAGTAATTCAACAAGGAGCACTGCCACAAAAAAAAACAGCATCCTTCATCATTGGGAAGGAGATACAGGAGCCTTAGGTCCCACACCACCAGCTTCAGGAACAATTATTACTTTCAACCATCAGGCTCCTGAACCAGCATGAATAACTTCACACACCTCAAGGCAGAAATCATTCCACAATGTATGGACTCAATTTCAAGCAATCCACAATTCACGTTCTCTATGTTATCCATTACTTATTTATTATTATTATAAATAAGTTGTGTGCTTCCCCCAGCACAATCCTCACACACTGTTATCCACTGACATGAACAGACTATCGAGCCACTCGTGTGCAAATAATGTCAATTGGATCTGTCTGATTCTGTGGCTTGAATTTTGAGATTTGAAATTACACAGATGAATAGCTTTTCAAACCAGAGAATTAAAATAACTTTTACTTAACTAACACACATAAAAGTTGCTGGTGAACGCAGCAGGCCAGGCAGCATCTCTAGGAAGAGGTGCAGTCGACGTCAGGGTCTCGGCCTGAAACGTCGACTGCACCTCTTCCTAGAGATGCTGCCTGGCCTGCTGCGTTCACCAGCAACTTTTACATGTGTTGCCTGAATTTCCAGCGTCTGCAGAATTCCTGTTGTTTTTATTTAACTATGTTGATTCTATGATCAAGGACAACAGAGAATACATCTGTGGCGTGAGCGATTATTTAGTGTCCTTTCAAAGGTAGGATATGTTCTGATGTAATCTGATTAGAACCTTCAGTAAGTATGTTTTGAAGCCAGCTTTCAATTCCATAGGTAAATTGTTACAACTTTTATTTGTGCTGAATTTCTGTTCATTACCAGTGGTGCTTTTATGAAAGTAATGTAGTAGTGCGATCACTTGAGTTGAGTATGATGTTTTCCCAAGTGGGTAGTGGAGAATGCCTGTGTGTGACTTTGTTTAACGTGGGGAGGCTGATATACAGTCAGCCAGCACACCATCCTTGACAGATTTAGATCAGGGTCCAGGGGCATGGGGTGCAAGATAAATGGGAACCTTCACAGTTGCAGATTTCCTCCATATTCACTCTCTTGCTGTGACCTTCCTCGGCCTTCATCATCGTCCCCCAGCCCGACCGCGGAGGTCAATGTATGAAAGAAAATGACTCCAAAGTGATCATAAGTCAATTTTATTCCAACATGCTGGAACTCAGCGTACAGTTCTGGTTGCCAGGGTGGGGGAAGGTAAGATCCTAAGACCATAAGACACGGGAGCAGAATCAGGCCATTCAGCCCACTTGGTTTGCACTGCCATTTGATGATCATATCTACACGGAGCACTGTCACAGGAAAGCAGCATCCATCACCACCCTCTTCTCACTTCTGTCATGAAGAAGGTTCAGGAACAGTTGTGACCCCTCAACCATTAGGCGCTTGAACCAGAGAGAACAACTTCACTCAACTTCAGTCGCCCCATCACTGATATGTTCCCACAACCTATGGATTCACTTTCAAAGACTCTTCATCACATCATCTTGGTATTTATTGCTTATTTAGGGTCATAGAGTCATAGAAAAGTGCAACACAAAAACAGGACCTTCAACCTGTCCAATCAGTGCTGAACCATTTAAACTCCCTGTCCTTACAGACCTGCACCAGGACCATAGCCCGCCATACACTTACCTTTCTTTATATCTATCCAGACTTCTCTTAAAAGTTGAAATCAAGCTTGCAAGCTCTACTTTCACTGACAGCTCGAACAGAGAAGCCTAGAAAAATTGTGGTAACAGCCCAGTGCTACATGGAGTGCTACTATAGGAAATCAGCATCCATCATCAAGGACCCACATCATCCAAGCCATGCTCTATTCACTGCTGCCATCTGGAAGGAGATCCACCAACTCCAGGAACCATTATTGCCCTTCAAACATCAAGCTGCTAAACTGGCGTGGATAACTTCACTCACCTCCACACTGTAATGATTCTACCCCCTTTGGACTCACTTTCAAGGAATCTACAATTCATGCTCTCACTATTATTTATGACATATTTATATTAATTTTATAAATAAATTGCTGGGCTGCCCGCAGTGTAATGTATGGATCTATTTCCTTTAGAGCAATGACTCCCCTTAGTAATACATGTGGACCGATAACTTACTTATGTGCTTTGAACACTTGTCCATGTATGTGCATTGATCTGCTCTCTCTCGCTCTCCCTGCAACGTGACTACACCTGTTAACCACATCCCCTGCATGCGTGCCTTTATTTAATTGATATGTAGATGCACACACAACATATTGGTGACGTGTGTAAACCTGAATGTCAGCGAATATCACCAACAGCACCAACAGTAATGGGATGAGGGGCTGAGGAGGACGGAGTCAAACAGTACGGAAAACACTGTCGCAGACGCGCACAAGGTGACGCGGGAGTGGGTTATTGTACTGAGAGGATGAATTCTCGCGGTGTCACTCGGTTGCTCCTCTAAGGCTCTGATACTACTTTTTAACCTCTTGTTTCATTCCCTTCCTGGGGATCCTACCATTCCACTGCACCTGGGTCCGGTCCTCCGAAAGCACACCACGACAATATCATTAGAGACTGCAGCAAAGGATGCAGCAGAACTACAAAAAGAGTTTAGAATGTGAAACACGCAAGATGTCGCTGAAAGGTTTAAGAATCCAAAAATGTTATTTATGTGGCAAATGACTGTTGGTGCAAAGAAAAAGTTTGCCGGATGTGTCACAGACAAGGTTACATAGAGAATGTGCAAGTCAGACAGAAAACACAACCAAAGGGGAAAAGCACACAGTGTGAAAAGTACGAAACACAAAACTAAACAAACTCACAAAGCGACAAAATGTAAAGCGGAATCAGACAACACAGGGCCTGACAAAAGTGAGCTGTCATGCCTAGAATTGTATAGCATTACTAAAGCAGATCACAAAATGATATAGCTCACAATCAATGTGTCTGGTGTAAAACTGAAAAAAGAACTGGATACTGGGACAGCTTTGTCTACAACTTGAGGCTGACTACAATAGACTGTTTTCTAAGCCACAATTTCAAAAGACCCCAGTAATGCTAAAGACATACACATGTGAAAAAGTGTCACCCAAAGGCAAACTGAAAGTAAATGTTGAGGAATGGGTGAAAAACACATTTATAGAGCTTTATGTTTTGAAAAGTGGGGGGCCAGCAATTGTTGAATGTGAATGGTTGAGAAAGGTCCAACTGGACTGTCACACAGTCAAAGCTCTCAATGAGTCATCAGCAGGCAAATGCACCCCAAACGGTAGCACTAATCATGACTATTATGATAATGAGAAGGTGTTAGAGAAGGGTGTTGGTAAACTCAAAGGCACAAAGGCCAGAATTGAACTGGATGAAGCAGCAGCACCATGAATCCACAAGACACATTCAGTGTCTTCCACCCTACGTTCTAAAGTGGATGCTGAACTGCAGAGCTTGAAGGCATAGGGCATTCTCACCGAGGCTGAGTGGAGGGATTGGGCCACACACATTGTCCTGGCGATCAAGAAAGGAAAGGCCGGAGCTGTTCGCATCTGCGTAGACTTCAAAGTGAGTATCAACCCTGTGCTGTGCACTGTGCAGTATCCCCTGCCGTGAATAAAAGACATATTTGCATCTTTGTCAGGCAGGGAGAGGTTTTCAAAGATTGACTTGTCTGCAAATGGAGATTGATCAGTCAAGCAGGAAGTTTCTTACTCACAGGGGACTGTTCCAGTATAATTGTCTCATCATTGGCGGCCCGTCAGTTCCAGGTATTTGGTAAAGAGCAATAGACCAAGTTCTCCAAGATATCCCAGGAATACAATGTTACCTTGTTGACATCATCGTGACAGGCAAGAATGATGAAGACCACCTCCAGAACCTTGCTAAAGTGTTTACCAGGCTGAGCGAGTATGATCTACATGCAAAGAGAGAGAAATGTGAGTTTCTCAAGAATGAAATCTCATATTGTGGACATGTCACTGACAAGCATGGCTGACGTAAGTCACAAGAGAAGACTGAAGCAGTGCTGCAGGAACCAAACTGGAAATATGTTACAATTCAGGTCATTCTTGGGCTGGGTAAACTACTACCACCAGTTTCTCCCAAACACTGCTATAGTGCTACATCCATTGACTGCATTGTTACAGACAGAAGTAAAGTGGGAATGGTCAGAAAGATGTGAAAGAGCTTTAAAGGAAACAAGGAGACTAATAACATCAGATGCACTGGTCACCCATTATGACCCATCTCTGTCCATCTGATTGGCATATGATACGTCCCTCTATGGCACTGGAGCTGTTTTGTCACACACTATAAAAGATGGATCTGAATGCCTGATTGCATTCGTTCCAAGATCAGAGCTAGGCACAGAGTGACCAAGCGGTCCTTAGTCTAGTATGGGGAATAAAAAAGTTCCAACACTTCCTGAGTGGACAAATGTTTACTCTAGTGTCAGACCGCCAGTCCCTTGTGCTCATTTTCAATATCAGGAAGAAATTCCAGTGATATCTGCAACCCAGTTGCAATGTTAGGCACTTTTCCTGGGAACCCACTCTATTACATAGAGTTCAAGGGTACAAGGGTACTAAATCACACAGCAATAATGATGGCTTGTCATGTCTTCCGCTGTTGGCAACTGAAGAACAAAAGTCTTCACACTGTGACCCAGTAGATGTGTTTCACACAACATTGGTGGACAGGTTGCCGGTAACAAATTTTCGAATGCAAAGGGAAACAAGGAATGACCCGACATTGTCAAAAGTCTGTGTACATCACCGTGCAAGGATGGCCAGCTCATGGTAACCCTATGTTTCCGGAGTTTTCAGTGAGATGAGACCAATTGTTGCTATGTCAAAGGATGGCGATGTGTGGATTTTGTGTTGTGTTTCCCTCTCATCTGCACACCAAAGCATTACAGCATCTATATAAAGGACATTCAGGTACAGGCAAGATGAAGAGTCTCACCAGGAGCTAGGTGTGGTGGCCGGGAATAGATAGACAGACTGAAAGCTTGACCAAAGCTGTTTGGGATGCCACAAAGTTCAAAATGCACCTGCACAGGCACTGACTATTTTCACCATGGCAAAGAGTGCATATTGACTTCACTGGGTTATTCGTGGACTCCATGTTTCTGATTGCTGTGGATACGCATTTGAAATGGCCAGAGGTCATACCAATGAAGTCAACCACCTCAGAAAAAACATCTACTCTGAGGACAATCTTTGCCAGAAATGGTTTACCTGAACAAATTGTGAGTGACAACGGACCACAATTCATGTTAGAAGAGTTTTGACTATTCATAAAGAAAAAATGGCATTGAACATTTCCAGTTAGCTCTTCACCACCCAGCAACCAAATCTTCAAGAAATCCATTAGAGCTATGAAATTGGAGGACATTTCTCTACAGTAGAAGGTGGACAATTTCCATCTTGTATATCGGAACTCTGTTCATGTGATGACAAATCAAACACCGGCAATGCTGTTCATGAGCAGGAATCTGAGAGCATGCAGAGCCCTTTTGAAATCAGATCTACGGAGGGAAGTGGCAGAATAAACAGTTCAGCCTGTTGCCAAGTGAATCAGCACAAGGTTGAACAGGAAGACCAAGCATATGGATACTGAGAGGCCAGGTGGACATCTGGTAGGATAGCTACAAAAACTAGACCGCTGATTTACACAGTGGATGCTGGAGTTATACATGGAGACGTCATGTAGGCGAGATACTGGATGCTTAGCCGAAGAACACACCTGAGTCGACTGCATCCAACAAGATGGTCATATTTCTGCCTCCAGACCTAACTCTGAGTGATGATCATGCCACTAACAGCAACGTGACACTTGCAACAGAGGAAGTTGTCTTTGACAAGATACCTGCCAAACAAATACCTCTCCACAGGTCCAAAGTCCCTCTCTTAAAAGAACCATATCACTGCCCAAAAGACTGAATCTTTAGTGAGTTATTTATGGACTGTTGTTGTGATAGCTTGTTATTTGCATAGGGGTTGTTAAAGGAAAGTTGAAAGCTTTGTTACATATTCAGTTTTATGTTACATTATTCTAAAGGGGGAGGATCGATTTCTTTTAGAGCAATGACTCCCCTTAGCACTACGTAAGGACTGATAACTTACCTATGCGTGTTAATCCTCTCCCTCCCTCCCTACGGCCATGCCCCCCCTGCAATGGGAATACACCAGCTAACCTCATCTCCTGCATGTGTGCCTTTATTTAATTGATATATATATATATATATATATATATATATATATATATATATATATACATCTGCACAGATACAACGCCCAGCACAACCCTCACACTATATTATCCAGGCAGCATCTCTAGGAAGAGGTGCAGTCGACGTTTCAGGCTGAGACCCTTCGTCAGGACTAACTGAAGAGTGAGTAAGGGATTTGAAAGTTGGAGGGGGAGTGGGAGATCCAAAGTGATAGGAGAAGACAGGAGGGGGAGGGATGGAGCCAAGAGCTGGACAGGTGATAGGCAAAAGGGATACGAGAGGATCATGGGACAGGAGGTCCGGGAAGAAAGACAAGGAGGTGGGGGGGGACCCAGAGGATGGGCAAGGGGTATATTCAGATGGACAGAGGGAGAAAAAGGAGAGTGAGAGAAAGAATGTGTGTATAAAAATAAGTAACAAATGGGGTATGAGGGGGAGGTAGGGCATTAGTGGAAGTTAGAGAAGTCGATGTTCATGCCATCAGGTTGGAGGCTACCCAGACAGAATATAAGGTGTTGTTCCTCCAACCTGAGTGTGGCTTCATCTTTACAGTAGAGGAGGCCGTGGATAGACATGTCAGAATGGGAATGGGATGTGGAATTGAAATGTGTGGCCACTGGGAGATCCTGCTCTCTCTGGCGGACAGAGCGTAGATGTTCAGCAAAGCGGTCTCCCAGTCTGCGTCGGGTCTCGCCAATATATAAAAGGCCACATCGGGAGCACCAGATGCAGAATATCACCCCAGCCGACTCACAGGTGAAGTGATGACTCACTGTTGGAGGAACAACACCTTATATTCCGTCTGGGTAGCCTCCAACCTGATGGCATGAACATCGATAGAGGTGTACAAGATGCTGAGAGGCATTGATCATATGGATAGTCAGAGGCTTTTCCCCAGGGCTGAAATGGCTAGCATGAGAGGGCATAGTTTTATGGTGCTGGGAAGTAGGTACAGAGGAGATGTCAGGGGTAAGTTGTTTTTTTAAAAAAAAAATGCAGAGAGTGGTGAGTGCGTGGAATGGACTGGCGGTGGTGGTGGTGGAGGTGGAAATGATAGGGTCTTTTAAGAAACTCCAGGATGGCTACATGAAGCTTGTCTTGTATAGAAAAATAGAGGGCTATAGGTAAAGCCTAAGTAGTTCTAAGGTAAGGACATGTTTGGCACAGCTTTGTGGGTCAAAGGGCCTGTATTGTGCTGTAGGTTTTCTATGTTTCTAATGCATCTGTTATCTCTTCAGCAACCTCCCTCTGGACTCTGGGATGTAGTCCATCTGGTCCAGGCGACTTTATCCACTTTGAGATCTCTGAGTTTCCCCAGCACGTTTTCCTTTGTAATAGTAGTGGCACTCACTCTTCATCAGGACTGGGAAAAAAATGATGAAAAGTTAAAGCAAGGTGGGGGAGGGGAGGAAGAAGTACAAGGTGGGAGGTGATAGTTGAAACTGGGAGGGGGAAGGGGTGAAGTAAAAGTTGGGATAGGTGAAGAGTTGGAAAAGGGGTATCTGATAGGAAAGGGTAGATGACCATGGACGAAAGGGAAGGGGGGGGGGCGAAAGCACCAGAGGGAGGTAGTGGGCGGGCAAGGAGATAAGGTGAGATAGGGAAAAGGGGATGGGGAATGGTGAAGGGCAGGGTTCAATTACTGGAAGGTCAAGAAATCAATGTTCATGCCATCAGGTTGGAGGCTTCCCAGATGGAAGATAAAGTTTTGCTCCTCCAAACCAAGTGAGGCATCAGCATGGCAGTAGAGGTGGTCACAGACTGACATGTCAGAATGGGAATGGGAATGGAATTGAAGTTGGTGGCCACAGGGAGATCTCACTTTTTCTGGTGAGAAAGTAGGGAACCTTGGTTTTCAAGAGATATTGAGGCCCTGATAAGAAAAAAAGGACGTGCAAAGCAGGTATTGGCAGGAGGGAAAAATGTGATGGTTGATAAGAGAGGCAAGAAAACATTCAAGAAAGAAATCAAGAGTTGCTAAAAGGCAGCTTGAAGTTGCTCTAGCATAGGGGTCGCCAACCCATCGCAATCGACTGGTTGAACTTTGAGACTTTCCCAGTAGATCCCGAAAAAAATCAAAAATAAGTACACAAATACTGTTGTAATGTGAGCATTATAAAAATAAGTAATACTAATTAGGATAATGGTAATATAGCAATACTTTTGCTACAAAGCTGTTTGTAAAGGGAGATTGTTTCCGGGTTGTGGGGGTTTCAGTTCCGTTCTTTCTGCCCAGTGCGCATATGTGTAGTTACCCCACCATGAACTGCGTTTTCAGTGTAGCTTGTGCTGCATCAAAGTGACCAATTAAATTAGGTACACAGTGGTCCCCAACCATCGGGCTGCGAAGAATGCAATGGTACAATGGTAGTCGGAATGCACCCAACACATTTTTAAGAAAAAAGCCAAAATAAACAAGCTAATTAATTAGGTGCCACCCGGCACGTAAATGTCGGCCCAGATCAGAGGCGATTGTGGATTGTTTGTTTATTTCAGCTTTTTTTCTTAAAGATGTGCTGGGTGCATTCCGGCCACCGCTGTACTGCTGCATTCTTCGCGACCCGGAGGTTGGGGACCATTGGGTAAGAGTACAGACTGTCACAAACATCAATATACAGCAATCGCTTGTGATATCCTGATAGCATGGCGGAGGCTCCACGAAAGAAGGCGAAACGTACAAATTCCATCCAGAATGGGAACAGGAATTTCTATTTACCTTGGTGAAAGACAAGTGTGTATGTATGTTGTGCCACCAAATACAAGCACTGACTAAAAGAGGGAATCTGGAGCAGCACCTCAACACCAACCACCAGGAATTTAAAGACACCTACCCCCCAAAGAGCGCAATTCGTGCCAGGAAAGTTGAGGAGCTGAAATCAGGGTTGAAGGCCCTGCAATCGTTTTTCACAAAACATGCTGCTCAATACAAGGCTGCTATTGAAGCATCATTTCGTGTAAGTCACCTTTTGGCTGAACACAAGAAGCCTTTTACAGATGGCGATTTATTCAAGGAAGCAATGGCCATTACCGCAGAGAGTTTTTAATGACTTCAAAAACAAAAATGACATCAGAACCGCAATACATAATATACCACTTGGCCCTGCAACAGTGACAAGGAGGGTAGAGTCACTGTTAGAGGACGTGGATATTTTGCACTACAATTCGACGAATCCCTGGATGTAATGCAGACAGCTCAGCTTGTTGTATCTGTCAGAATGGCTTTCAAGGATTTTACAACAAAGGAGGACTTCCTCACTCTTTTGCAATTAAAGGAGAGAACACGAGGTGAGGATACTTACAATGAGTTTAAAAAATGTCCTTGAAAATGACAACCCCACTCATAAACTGGTGGCAATTACTACTGATGGGGCCCTAGCAATGTGCAGTGTGGATGCTGGTTTTATAACAATAAAAGTCAGTGCCTACTTCGGGTCAACTTATCCATGTGAAATTGCATTTTCACAGATGAAAAATTATTAACTCCAAGTACAGGAGCTGTCTTACTGATAGACACCTCACAGACTGTCTCAGACTGGCTGGCTGTAGTTATGAGCCATGTTTCAGGGAACTAGCAATAAGTATTCAGCCCCAGTCATCACACTGAGTGCAACAGTCAATTTTTATTCATTTATTATCCATGTTGAAATAAAATTAAATAATGAAACTTGGAATTAAAGGTGTGAAGTATTGTAATATTCTTAAAGAAAGATATGCTAGTTAGTGTTTTCTTGTTTGAATTAATTTAAAAGTTTGACAAAGGTATTTTGTGTAATTCAAATACAATTAACCCAAACAGAAGTCCTCAAATTGGCAGTACAATCTGAGCTGTTTTTTTCTCTAAATGATATGGTAGGTAGATCTTGCCTTTCACTAAAGGCAGGGGATCTTGAGCTTAAAAAGGTTGGTGACCACTACTCTAGCAGAAAAGGTGAAGGAGAATCCTTAGGGATTCTACAAATATGTTAAGATCAAAAGGATTGCAAGGGATAATTCATGTTTGGAGCCAAAACACATGGGGAAATCTTAATTTTATTTTGCATCTGTATTTACCCAGGAGATGGATACAGAATTTACAAATATGAGGCAAAGTGGCATCGACTTCATGGTCCTTGTACAGATTAGAGGAAATGTTTGCAATCCTGAGACAAATCAGGGTGGATAAATCCCCAGGGCCTGACAAGGTGTCCTCTCCAACTCTACGGGAGGCAAATGCAGAAATTGCGAGGCCTTGAGCAGAGATATTTAGATCACCCTTTGTCATGGTCCAGTCCGTGGACTCAGGACTCCGGGTCTTCTAGCTGTCCCTCATTTGGGTGAGTTAATAATAGGCACCTGATTCCCATCTTGGAGCCTGGAATATAAGTAGCCTTGGGGTTGAGTGTGGGCTGCTGGTTTGTCTTGTCAGTCCCCTTGGTGCAACCTGCTGATAGAAGGCTAGTGAAACCATTTGTGATCTCTAGGCCTGGTTGGAGGACCACTGCTTCATGGAGCCTTGTTGCCATTTGTTGGAGTAGTCTTTGTGGAATGGATTTGGCTGTTTCCTGGGCCACCTGAGTGACTGCCAGCCACTCTGAGCTAGGTAGGGATCTGGCTGTTTCTATAGCCAGCTGAGGTTGCTGGCTGAACTGAGACTTGGAGCTACCCTGTGGCAGAGATGGAACTGTCTGTTCTTTGGTGTTTGTCTCTTCTTGTCCTTGCCCCTGTGGAGTAAGTCAGGCTGTTTTGCTGTTGCTCTGCAGGGGGATCTGTCTTGTCTTGTCCTTGCCTCTGTTGGGTAAGTCTGGCCGTTCTGCTGTTACCTGACAGAGAGACCAGTCCCACCTTGGTGTGGAGATGAAGTTGAGTCCCGACTTGTCTTAGGACAAGTCCTGGCTCTGTGTCTATGTTCTGTCCTGTCTCATGTTAATGTCATGTTAAAGATGAGTCCTGGCTTGTTGAAGGACAAGTCCTTGCTCTATGTTGATGTTTGGTTCCCAGTCTGTCTGAGCCCCAAGAACCCAAGCCTCGACGACCCCGCAGCCGAGCCCCAAGAACCCAAGCCTCGATGACCCCGCAGCCGAGCCCCAAGAACCCAAGCCTCGACGACCCCGCAGCCGAGCCCCAAGAACCCAAGCCTCGACGACCCCGCAGCCGAGCCCCAAGAACCCAAGCCTCGACGACCCCGCAGCCGAGCCCCAAGAACCCAAGCCTCGACGACCCCGCAGCCGAGCCCCAAGAACCCAAGCCTCGACGACCCCAAGCCAAGCTCAAGACCGTAGACCCCAACCTGCAGCCATGCAATGTTCTTGCCTGGTTCTGGGGTCTGAACCCAAGGTAAGACCCAGGTCCTGGATCCTTGTCTAGTCTCGGGCTCGGAGTTGAAGCCTTGCCTCCTAGTCCTGGTCCCGCTTTCCCGAGCCCAAGTCTGTGTTCATGTCCCTACTCTAGTCAAGTCCTGTTCCTTGTTCTTCGGTGTCTGTGTGTCGCATTTGGGTCTGTTCCCAGCACCCCTCTGTGACACCCTTAGCGACAGGAGAGGTATCAGAGGATTGGAGGACAACCAATGCTGTTCTGTTCTTTAGAAATGCTTCAAACATAAACCAGGAAATAAGAGGCTTGAGAGTCTGACATCAGTTGTGGGAAAGTTATTGGAAGGTATTCCAAGGGACTCTATATAGAAGTATTTGGATAGACATGGACTGATTAAAGATAGTCAGCATACTTCACAGGATGTACATTACGTCTAACGAATCTTAAAGTGTTTTTCCCCAAGTATGTTACCTGGAAAGTGGATAAAGGCAAGGCAATGAATGTTATCTATATGGACTTTAGTAAAGCATTTGACGAGATCCCACATAGGAGGCTTGTCAAGCAGGTTCAGTCGCTAGGCATTCAGGATGAGGTAATAAATTGGACCAGATATTGGATTTGTGGGAGAAGCTAGAGAGTGGTAATAGATGGCTGCCTGTCTGACTGGAGGCCTGTGATTAGTTGTGTGCCACAGAGATCAATGCTGTGTCCTTTGGTGTTGTCATCTATATCAATGATCTGGATGATGATGTGGTTAACTAGACCAAATTTTTGGATGACACCAGGATTGAGGGTGTAGTGGACAGTGAGGAAGACTATCATGGCTTGCAGAGGGATCTGCATCAGCTGGGAAAATGGGCTGAAAAATGGCAGATGGAATTTAATGTAGACAAGTGCAAGGTGTTTCATTTTGGTATAACCAACCAAGTAGGTCTTACACAGTGGGGCACTGAGGGATGTGGAAGACCAAAGCAATCTGGGAATGCAGGTCTATAATTTGATGAAAGAGGTATCACATGCAGATGGGTTTGTAAGGAAAGCTTTTGGCAGATTGGCCTTCATAAATCAATGTATTGAATACATGAGATGGGATGTTACGTTGAAGTTGTCTAAGATGTTGGAGAGGCCTAATTTGGACTATTGTCAGGAAAGATGTGAAGATGAAAACAGAAAAACTTCAAGGGTGTTGCCAGGTCCAGAGGACCTGAGTTATAAGGAAAGATCGATTAAAAGTTAGGACTTTACTCCATAGGACGTAAAAGACCGAGAGGAGATTTGACACAGGTATACAAAGTTTATGCAGGGTATGAGTATAAATGCAAGCAGGTATTTTCTATTGAGGTTGGGTAGAACTACAAACAAAGGACGTGGGTTAAGGGTTAAAGGTGAAAAATTTAAGGGTACGGGAGGAAAAACTTTCTCGCCTAGAGCTGCGAGTGTGGAATGAGCTGCCAGCACAAGTGGTGCGTGCAAGCTCAATTTCAATACTTCAGAACGGTTTGGATGGGTACATGGATGGTAGTGATACGGCAGCAATGATCCTGGTGCAGGTCGATGGGAGTAGACAGTTTAAATGGTTTCGGAATTGTCTAGATGTGGTGAAGGGACTGTTTATGTGCTGCACTTTGCTGTGATTCTATGAATGGAAAGAAAGGGGGCAGAAACCAAAATAAGAAGGTGGGGGAAAGGGGATGGAGTAGAATTTGACAGATTGGGAAACAAAATGAAGTGTGACAGTGCGGTACAGGCAAACAATGAGGTGCAACGCCATAAAGATCTGGTTTTTGATGTTCAGAGTCCATGTCATTGACTAGGGAACTGTTCAATAATCTTAATACCGTGGAGGAGAAGCTGCACTCCATCCTAGAGGTGCCCACTTTCAGGCAGCTACATCTTCTGCCCGATGGTGGGGGGGGGAGGGAATGTACAGAGTGGGTGGGGAGGGAGGGGGTCTTAGACAATGATGGCTGCTTCATGTGATTATGATGGAGGGACCAGAAGGCTAGAGCTATGAGATTGTATAGTCCAGAACACAGAGCTGAGAGGTGACCTTAGAAAGGTTTATAAAATTCTGAGGGGCATGGATAAGTGAACACTCACCATCTTTCTCCCCCCAGTGTAGGAGAATTGTCATGATACACTCACGAAGGACTTGACCTAGGTGCAGAGGAATGGCAGGAATGCCAGGAAGAGATGGAAACTAAAGGTTTAACATCAATATCAGAGTTTTGAAGGAGCAACTAAGGAACACCACAAGAATTTATCCCCTCTAACACAATGACCCAGGAAGGCACTGAGTGACAGTCCTCTTTAAATCATAGAATGCAGGAAACGTGTGCCAGCCAGAATTAACTTGGCAAAATTAAACCAGAAACACAAGGACTTAACAATTCTAGTAAAGATATTGATTTGTAAATACAGGTGCTCAAAACCTTAGAAGTTCAATGCTCTATGGCAAACCATAGGGTTGATGACAGTACCTACCCAAGCACCTGACAGCCCAGAGAGCTCACGAGGCAGGTCAGAAAAACACAAGGCAGTCTTGGGCTTGAGGAAGTACTGGAAAAATCAGGAACAGCTCTGATGATCCCAAGGCAGACTGCTTGGGACAGGGCTGGCAAATCAAGAACAGGTCCAGAGCTGCCAAGATAGATCTGAAAAACAAACAAACATAAGGCAGAACTCTTAGGGCAGGACTGAGTGTTCTACCCCCTGAACTCTCAAGGCAGCTCTGAAAAACGCAAGGCAGATCTGGAGTTTGAACTCTCAGGACAGTTCTGAAAAAACAAAAAGCACAAAGCACAATTGGAGCTCAAGGCAGCACTAGGAAATCTGGAACAGGTCTGATGAGCCTCAGCCAGGTCTGGGGGGGGAAAAAAAAATACCTGGTAGATTTCTTGGGGGTAGGGCTGGAAAAATCCAGAAAGGATTATATAGCTCAGAAACCTTGAATTAGACTTGGAAACATAGCATTTCATTTTAAAACAAAATATAAATTGGAGCCGTAGCATATAATTTGGAAACAGCACACAACTCAGAAAGGTAGCTTATAACTCAGAAACATTGCATTTCATTTGGAAGCATAGCAAGATCACATAGCTCAAACACATCGTATTTCACTTGAGAACATAGCATATAACTCAGGTGAAAAAAAAGCATAATATGTGAAACCTTACACACCTTGATGACCCAGAGATCCTCAGAAAAATCTTAAACACAGACTGGAGAAGCTCAGAATCTCCACTGGGGCCATAGGTTAGTGGGGTAAATCTGTCATGGTGCACTCATGAATGACTGGACTCGGGTGTGGAGGAATGGCAGGATCCCCAGGAACAGACAGAAGGAAGAGGTCAAACATCAGAGTTTGAGCCTCAGAGGAGCAACTTATCAACACCACAAGAATTCATCCTCTGACACAATGACACCACTGAGTCACTACTACTTCTTCTTTGTTTTATGGCGGTTGGCAACCAGTTTTCAGTGCTTTACCGCCACATGCTAGACTTGTGGTGTTCCAACCAAATATGTCCTGGATTTCTCTACTTTAGACAATCTAGTTCAGCCTGCAGTTCTGTTAGCATCATTCTGTAGTTGCAATTCCTCGTGAATGCTTAACACGCTCATTAGATAATACTTCAAACTGCTATTCTTCCTAATTTTGTCACATGCTTTCGTGTAGTTGCATTACCTCAATTACATCGATTTCATCTACATCACTTGTAAGACTAAAATCGTCTTGTTAAAGGATAGTAATTATTGCACGTTATACTTTTAAAATTGCTGTTTTTCCAAGTCTGTCTGCTTTTTCAGGTTTTCCTTTTCTTGGATCGTAGCCTGCAGTTGTTTACTGAGACCTCAGTTCTTCATTTGCTTCCATGTTTTCATTTTATAATCTGAATGTAGGTAATTCACTTTGCAACAAATTCCTTTTCCTTTTGTATCCTTGTAATAATTTCCTCCATTTTCCAATCTGTCCAACACACCGTTGTTCTTGTCGGGTACTTCTATTTGTTGTTGGAGTTCTGCACATTTACCCTGGGCTTCAACCATAAAATCTGAGGATTTCTCTTAAGTTCTGAAACATTTCTTAAATTCTTGACCATTTGCGATAAATATACCGCCATTAAGATTCCATCTCCCCTGCCTGTGAACTGTTGGATCCTCCATTCAGCGTTTCTTTGACTTCTTCCCACCTAATCTCTTTAATACCAAGATACTTTTCTGCAGACTTGACTATAATTTTAATTTTCTTAGTCCTTTTGCTTGTTTGCACTGAACAATTAATTGCATCCACCATAAAAAGCACAAAATCCTTTTTACTTATTTATAGTGTATCCTTATTTTTCATATTACAGCTCTCACAATTCACCAGTTTATTATTCCCTGTATTTGTTTGCTTGACAGCCTTTTTTTTTAATCAAATTCTTTCACTGCCTCTGCATAACTGATTCCTTAAGTTTCTTTTACATATTGTATCTCAGCCACCTTCTTGCTATAAATGCATCCTCGATAAGCTGCGCTGTGTTCCTCGCCACAACTGCAACATTTCAGCCTAGCTCCCGTTTCACATTTCCCATATTCATGTTCTCCAGCACATCTCCCACATCTTTGTTTTCCACTGCAGACCGCCACAATGTGCCTGAATTTCTGACATTTATGGCATCTTAAAGGCAGTGGTATATATATTCTAACCGCATAACACATATACCCTAAGTAAACATTAGTCTGCAATTGCTCTTCATCAAGGTTAATCATTACCGATAAACTATCACAGTTTTTCCTGTTTCTTGTATCTTTCAAACATTTGGCCTCAATAATTTTTGCTCCTTTTATGTTCTGTTTAATCTCATCCATAGTAACTTTTGTTGGTATCCGCAAAATAACTCTAGTCCACTTTCTACTGTTGGGTATTGAACATTGTACTTCTTTACTGTCTATTTTACATAATCTTATCACTTTGCCTTGCTGAGCGCTAATAGCGATCCATTTCGTAAGATCTTTCCTCCTTTAATCTCGCCTATAATTTTGTTGAGAATCTCCATCAAACGAACCGGGGTTCCAATCACCAAAAGACACCCCGTCTTCACTTAGTTTTATAATTGCTTTAATCTCATCTTCTTTCCATTGTTTTACTGTCCTGTTTTGATCATCCGCTGATTCCTCAGAGTTTGATATCCTGTACCTCTGCTTTCTTTTCTTCCTCTTTCCATTCCTCTTTCCCACCGACCTCCATCTCTAGTTCACTTCCACTCTGGCCAAAAACTTCTTTCAACAACTTGGCTCTTTCCTTGATGTTCTCTCTCTCTCTGCCATTTTCCAGTCACAACTCAACTCCTCTCGATCCGCTATCAACTGACCCAACTCCCTTCTTCCAGCAGCCCCACTAAGGCACTGTCTGTCTGTATCTTGTTTTACGGAGGTTGGCATCCAGCTTAATGGTGCATTACCGCCACCCTCTGCTCCAGAATGTGCACTAGACATACATCTCACACACACACATTCCACACATATTCCACACCCTCCCATCTTTGACCATCCTAGTATCCTATTCCTGTTTATTCATCACATTCTATAAAAAACCCCTGTACCCCTTAAAGACGCAAAAAATACCCGGACTTGTGCTCTCTCACCCATGCCCAGCAACCCTTTTAATGTGAATTCCTGCATCCCCAACTCCCTTAATTTATTTCTCATCATCTCTCTCTCTATCCCATACTTCCTGCAGCTCAGAACTACATGTTCTACTGACTCCTCTCCCTGACATTCCTCACACAATCCTGTCTGGTGTCTCCCTATCATTTTCAATGTTTTGTTTAATGCACAGTGCCCCAGCCTTAACCTAGTCCACACAGTCTCCTCTCTTCTGTTTCCATTACCTACCCTAGTAACTGCAACACACTTTTGTATTTGATGCCTCCCTTTCCCCTCCGTCTCATCTTTCTTGCCACATTCAGTTGACTTTTTCCCCAGATTACACACTTAACCTCTGCTTTACTGATACTAATGTGCATTTCCACATTTTCTTTCTTTAATACCCTCTTTGCCAACTCATCCACCCTCTCATTCCCCTTCACCCCTACATGTGCTGGAACCCATAGAAATTTTACCTGACCTCCCTGATTTGCAATCCTTGTAACTAACTGAAGGACTTCATAAAGTACATCTTGCCGACTGTTTGTGTGAAAAGACCTTAAACTTGCTAGAACGGAGGATGAATCTGAACATATCAATGCTTTGACTTGTCTGGCTTTCTGCACCCATTGCAACGCAACCAACACTGCCAGCATCTCCACTGTAAACACTCCTAACTTATTAGATGTTCTTCTGCTGATTCCAATTTCTTTTGCTGGTATGACCACCCCAAACCCTGTCACTCCTGTTTTCAGGTTCCTTCGCACCAGCCGTATAAATGCAAGTATAATCACTATACTTTTCTATCACATGACAGTTAAATGCATTTACCAAATCTGTTTTATATCTTTCTTTCCTTTTTACCTCTAACAAATGCCAGTCTATGTCAGGCCATACAAGCTTCCATGGAGCTACAACCTGATAAACTACTGAAGGACTTATCCTCAGATCCAATACTCCACATTCTTTTGCGATATCATTCCCTACCCGACTAAAGGTATCCCTCTGAAACCTCCCATTTTCCCAGCACTCCTGCAACACTCCTTTAGTAGGGTGAGAATCATTGTGCCCCTGCAAGTTAACCCAGTAGTTTGCCATCAGTTGCATCCTTCTTAGTTCCAAAGGCATTATTCCCATTTCTACCTGTAGGGCTGACACTGGTGATGTTTTAAAAGCCCCACTGCACACTCTCAAGGCCTGAGCCTGAATCACATCCAGTTTCCTTATAAGAGACCTAGCTGCTGATCCATATACTATATTTCCATAATCCAATACAGATCTTACTAAAGCCACATACATTCTCTTCAAAGCTGAACAACTTGCTCCCCATTCCCTACCAGTCAAACATCTCATCACATTTATTACTTTTTTACATTTCTCCTCAACTTCCCTGATATGGTCTGCCCATGTTAATCGTGAATCAAATATAACTCCCAGAAATTTAAATGATGCAACCCTTTCTAATTCAACCCCATACATCCTTAACTTCTTCCCTACCTCAACCCTTTTCCTGGTAAAAAATACAGATTGAGTTTTGTCTACTGAAAATCTACATCCCCAATCATAACCCCACTCCACCACTTCATCAATTGCTTCTTGTAGTTTCCTGATTATATAGTCCATGTTCCTGCCTTTTTTCCACAAGGCCCCATCATCCGCAAACAGTGACCTACCTATATCCACTGGTACCTTTGTGAAGACATCATGGATCATAATCATGAAAGTAATGGGCTAATCACACTACCTTGAGGTGTGCCATTTTCCACTATGTACTGTTTTGATCCAATCCAAACTTGAATTTTTCTACCAAACAAAAAATCTTTAATCCAATTAAAAACTCTCCCACCAACCCCCATCTTGTGCAGTTTAATTAATAATCCTTCCTTCCACATCATATCATAGGCTTTTTCAATGTCAAAGAACACTGCCACTACTGACTCTCTATTTGCCTGGGCCTTCCTTATTTCAGTCTCTAACATAATCACTGAGTCCATGGAATTCCTTCCCTTTCTAAAACCACTCTGATAACTTGCCAGCATTCCCCTTTTCTCAAGCTCATATGATAACCTTTGTTATCATCCTTTCCATTATCTTACATATACTTGATGTTAATGCAATTGGTCTGTAGCTAATGGGTTTTGACAGATCCTTGCCAGGCTTCCTTATTGGAATTACTACTGCTTCTTTCCATGCACTTGGTAATCTTCCCTCCTCCCACACTCTGTTATAAAAATGCAGCAACTGCAAGAGTGCTCCTTCTCCTAGATTTTTTAGCATCACAGAGCACATCAGATCTTTCCCTGGGGAGGTTGGTCTCGATCTCTTTATTGCTCTCACCATTTCTGCTAATGTAAATGGATGATCAATTATATCATCTGTTCCTTCCCTCCTGCTTAACACACCTGGGTGTTGGCTCATTATTCTTTCCCTTCTTCTCACTTCTTCAGACAAATTTTCTGAACTGTATATCAGTACAAATGACTTGGCCATGACCTCAGCCTTATCCCTACTGGAGACTGCAGTTTCCTCCTCAGATATCATTACTGGATATTCCCATTCCCTTCTATCTCCTCCCATCCTCTTAATCATTCCCCATCTCTCTCCTACAGGTGTTGTTCTTCCTACCTTCTCGCAAAAACTCCTCCAACTTGCCCTTTTAGCTTGACATATAGTTCTTCTCACCACTGCCTGTGCTTTCTTATATTGAACCAAATGCTGCATATTATGGGTTCTTTTAACTAGCCCGAATGCTCTATTTCTGTTTTTTACAGCCTGACAACATTCCTCTGTCCACCATGGTACCAGTTTTCTATTCATCCTATTTTTACTCCTAGGTATAGATCCTTCTGCTGCCATGATAATTGCTGAAGTCACCTGACTGTTTAATTCATCTACATTTCCAGAAATATCAATCTTTGTCAACCCTTCTTCACTCAACTTCTGGAACTTACCCCAATCAGCTTTTTCAAACACCCACTTTGGGGTTCCGCCACCTGGTCTTCAACTCTTTCACCCATTGAACACAAAACTGGGTAGTGATCACTGCCTACTGTTGAAGCAGTCCAAACTCCCCAGTTACTAACTCCAGCCAAGATATTACGTTAGTGTCTAATACCTAACACTGACTCAGTTCCTGTTATGTCTATCCTTGTGCCTCTACCATCATTCATACACACCAAATCCCTTTCTTCCATCAAATCTTCAATTACCCTTCCATTTGGATCTGTAATCTGATCCCCCCCATATTGTGCTATGAGCATTGAAATCTGCACACCACACTACTTTATGTCTGTTTTGTCCTTGTATCTTTAATAGGCTGTCCAAATCCAACCTTTTACATGGATTGTAGTAGTTAATTATAACCACTCCCTCCCCTCTCTTCCCCACTTCCACCACTATGTATTCCTGATCATCTCCTTTTTCCAGTACCCTATGTGGTATACCTTGCTTGATTAACATAGCACAACCCCCTCCTCCCCCTAGATTTCTATCTTTCCTTATCATTGTATACCCATATACCACAAAGTCTAAAGTTGGTTTTAACCAAGTTTCCTGAATACACACTACATCCAGTTTTTCAACCATTTCTTTAATAAAGTGCTTGAATTCCTGGCTATTGGCCAGTAAGCTCCTTGCATTCCATTGTAAAAGAATCACCATAATTAGTATTAACCAACACATGACACTTCCTGGCTTGACTGATTACTGAGGTTCTCCCTCACTTCCTCTCATGTCAGTCCTACTAACCTTAAATGGTTTACTGCTGCTTTTACCACCAGCTGAATTTTGTCACTTTTTGACTTTATCTCAGCCGTACTATTAATCACTCCTGCAATGAATGTTACTGGAGCCCTTTTATCTACATAAATCCTGTCATTTGTTCTTTGTTGCATCTCTCGTATCCCTATTGCTCCCTGTTCATTAGGAGCATTATTCCGTTCTCTTGACATTCTTACAGCTTCTGCATAAGTGATCTTTCTTTTCACTCTTATTTCTTGAATTTTAATCTCCCGTCTCACAACCTCACACCCACTATATGCAACATTATGAGCTCCTCCACAATTGCAGCATTTTGGTTGAACTCCTTTTCCACACTTTCCATATTCATGATCACCCCCACATCTAGCACATCTCCTCTGCCTTTTACAGTTTTTAGCCACGTGTCCAAACCTTTGACAATTATAGCACCTCAGTGGTTTTAGCACATACACCCTTACTGGGTAACTCATGAAACCTAGGAACACCTTCCTTCGCACTCTTTCTTCTTCAAATTCAATCAATACAGATTCACTTTCCTTTTTCACTCCCTCCTTTGTTGTTTTCAGTCTTTGAACATTCATTCCTTTGATATTCCTCTTTATCTCCTCCATATTTATACTCATTGGTATCCCCATGATCACTCCTTTACAACCACTATTTTGTGCTCCCAGTGTATTCCACCTTGCATTTTCCTATCTCTTTTAGCTTGAGTGCTTTCTCAAGTTGTTCCTCATTCGCACATCTTACCAATAAGTTGCCATCATTAAGGACTCTTGCAAATACTATTTCCCCTATCTTATTTGTCAGAGTTGTTGTTAGCACAAACAGGTTAATTTTCTTCATATGTCCGAGCCTTCTCATTACACCTAATTATGACAACACCTCCTCTCTGAGCTTGTTCATTTTCCTCACTTTCAGAGCTTTCTCCACTATCATTTCTTATTCTTTTATTCCCTTTGTCTTGGTTTTTATTCATCCGACCCCTCACTACCTCCTCATTCCCTTTATTTCTCCCTTCACAATAATCCACCTCTCCCCAGCTGCCTACCTCTGGTCCCAAGTCTCTATCCCTCTCCTTCTCCACTTTCTTTCCCTCAACCCCACCTCTTATCTTGTCCACCATTACCAGACCCACACAACCCCCTCCCAACAATTTCCGTTCCTTCCCCACTCTCTTTCCCTCAACAGGTTCCAAACCACATTCACGCATCAAGCAAAACACAGCCAGCTTCCAGTCGAGCCAACTACCAACCTAGTTCCGTGTTTGCCACGATGCGGAACTTTTCTTCCGCCGTCTCCGAGCCTACTTCTTCGGCAAGGACTCTTCCACCCCCACCGGTGACCCCTTCTCCCGTCTTCAACCCTCCTCTTCTTCATGGACACCCCGCTCTGGTCTTTTGCCTGCTCTGGATCTCTTTATTGCTAACTGCCGAAGGGACATCAACCGTCTCGACTTCACCGCACCTTATCCCCATTCCAACCTCACTCCTTCGGAACGCTCTGCTCTCCACTCCCTCCGCACTAATCCTAACCTTATTATTAAACCCGCCGATAAGGGGGGTGCTGTTGTAGTCTGGCGTACTGACCTCTACCTTGCCGAGGCACAGCGACAACTCGCGGATACCCCCTCTTATTTACTCCTCGATCGTGACCCCACTAAGGAGCACCAGGCCATTGTCTCTCACACCATCACCGACTTTATCAGCTCAGGGGATCCCCATCCACTGCTACCAACCTTATAGTTCCCAAACCTCGCACTTCCCGTTTCTACCTCCTACCCAAGATCCACAAACCTGCCTGTCCTGGCCGACCTATTGTCTTAGCTTGCTCCTGCCCCACCGAACTCATTTCTGCATACCTCGACACTGTTTTATCACCCCTTGTTCAATCCCTTCCGACCTATGTTCGTGACACTTCTCACGCTCTTAAACTTTTCGATGATTTTAAGTTCCCTGGCCCCCACCGCTTTATTTTCACCATGGATGTCCAGTCCCTATATACTTCCGTCCCCCATCAGGAAGGTCTCAAAGCTCTACGCTTCTTTTTGGATTCCAGACCTAATCAGTTCCCCTCTACCACCATCTGCTCCGTCTAGCGGAATTAGTCCTCACTCTTAATAATTTCTCCTTTGGCTCCTCCCACTTCCTCCAAACTAAAGGTGTAGCTATGGGCACCTGTATGGGTCCTAGCTATGCCTGCCTTTTTGTTGGCTTTGTGGAACAACCTATGTTCCGTGCCTATTCTGGTATCTGTCCCCCACTTTCCCTTCGCTACATCGACGACTGCATTGGCGCTGCTTCCTGCACGCATGCAGAACTCGTTGACTTTATTAACTTTGCCTCCAACTTTCACCCTGCCCTCAAGTTTACCTGGTCCATTTCCGACACCTCCCTCCCCTTTTTAGATCTTTCTGTCTGTCTCTGGAGACAGCTTATCCACTGATGTCTACTATAAGCCTACTGACTCTCACAGCTATCTGGACTATTCCTCTTCTCACCCTGTCTCTTGCAAAAACGCCATCCCCTTCTCATAATTCCTCCGTCTCTGCCGCATCTGCTCTCAGGATAAGGCTTTTCATTCTAGGACGAGGGAGATATCTTCCTTTTTTAAAGAAAGGGGCTTCCCTTCCTCCACTATCAACTCTGCTCTTAAACACATCTACCCCATTTCACGTACATCTGCTCACTCCATCCTCCCACCACCCCACTAGGAATAGGGTTCCCCTGGTCCTCACCTACCACCCCACCAGCCTCCGGGTCCAACATATTATTCTCCGTAACTTCCGCCACCTCCAACAGGATCCCACCACTAAGCACATCTTTCCCTCCCCCCCCCTCTCTCTGCATTCCACAGGGATCACTCCCTACACAACTCCCTTGTCCATTCGTCCCCCCCCATCCCTCCCCACTGATCTCCCTCCTGGCACTTATCCATGTAAGCGGAACAAGTGCTACACATGCCCTTACACTTCCTCCCTTACCACCATTCAGGGCCCCAAACAGTCCTTCCAGGGGAGTCATCACTTCACCTGAGTCAACTGGGGTGATATACTGCATCTGGTGCTCCCGATGTGGCCTTTTATATATTGGCAAGACCCTACGCAGACTGGGAGACCGCTTTGCTGATCATCTACGCTCTGTCCGCCAGAGAAAGCAGGATCTCTCAGTGGCCACACATTTTAATTCCACATCCCATTCTGACATGTCTATCCACGGCCTCCTCTACTGTAATGATGAAGCCACACTCAGGTTGGAGGAACAACACCTTGTATTCCATCTGGGTAGCCTCCAACCTGATGGCATGAACATCAACTTCTCTAACTTCCACTAAGGCCCCACCTCCCCCTCATACCCCATCTGTTACTCATTTTTATGCACACATTCTTTCTCTCACTCTCCTTTTTCTCCCTCTGTCCCTCTGAATATACCTCTTGCCCATCCTCTGGGTCACCCCCCCCCTTGTCTTTCTTCCCAGACCTCCTGTCCCATGATCCTCTCATATCCCCTTTTGCCTATCACCTGTCCAGCTCTCAGCTCTATCCCTCCCCCTCCAACTTTCAAATCCCTTACTCACTCTTCCTTCAGTTAGTCCTGACTAAGGGTCTCAGACTGAAACATCAACTGCACCTCTTCCTACAGATGCTGCTTGGCCTGCTGCATTAACCAGCAACTTTGATGTATGTTGCTTGAATTTCGAGCATCTGCAGAATTCCTGTTGTTTACCAACCTATCCTATGCCCCACTGAGGCACTGAATGAGAGACCTCTTTAAATAATCATAGATTGTGGAACCATGTGCCACCCAGAATTAACTTGACAAGATTCAACTGAAAACACAAGGGCTTAACAACTCTAGTCAAGATACTGATTAGTAAATACAGCTGCTCAAAAACCCTAGAAGCTCAACACTCAATGGCAAGTCACAGGGCTCATGAAAAGCGTTTAACACTAGAAGTCATTGGAGAGTGGATAGGGGTAACTCTTCCCACAATGGGTGGTGGAGAAATCTGCCACTGGAAGTATGGTGGGTAAGTACAATTACTTTTAAGAGACAGTTGGACTGGTTCGTGGATAGGAAGATTTTAGGGGATGTAAGTCAAATACAGAGAAGTGGGACAGTTGATGTAGGCAACTTGAATGGAGTTCAGCTTATGAACAGAAAGGCTTACAAAATATAATGGATAGAGCCCAGTCTACCACAGGAAAAATCCTCCCCAATATTGAGCACACCTGCAAGTAGGACTGCCACAATAAAACAGCATCCATCGTCATTGGGAAGGAGATACAAGAGCCTTAGGTTCCATGTCACTAGCTTCAGGAATAGTTATTACTTTCAACCATCAGGTTCCTGAACCAGCATGGATAACTTCACACACCTCAAGACAAAAATCATTCCATAACCTATGGACTCAATTTCAAGCAATCTACAATTCATGTTCCCTATGTTATCCATTACTTATTTATTATTATTATAAATAGGTTGTGTGCTTCCCCCAGCACAATCCTCACACTATTATTTGCTGACATGAACAGGCTACCAGGCCACCCGTGTGCAAATAATGTCAATTGGATCTGAGTGATTCTCTGGCTTGAATTTTGAGATTTGAAATTGCACAGATGAATAGCTCTTCAAACCAGAGGATAAAAATAATTTTTATTTAACTCAATTAATTCTATGATAGAGGACAACAGAAGAAACATCTGTGGAGTGAGAGATTATTTAGTGTCCTTTCGAAGGTAGGATGTGTTCTGATGTAATCTGATTAGAGCCTCCAGTAAGTATGTTTTGAAGCCAGCTTTTAATTCCACAGGTAAATTGTTATGACTTTTATTTGTGCTGTGTTTCTGTTCATTACCAGTGGTGCTTTTATGGAAAAAAAAAGTAGTAGTGTGATCACTCGAATTGAGTATGATGTTCTCCCATGGGGTTAATGGAGAATGCCTATGCATGACTTTGTTTAACGTGGGGAGGTTGATATACGGTCAGCCACCACACGATCCTTGACAGATTTGGATCAGGGACCAATGACATGCAGTGCAAGATGAATGGACACCTTCACTGTGTGGACTTCCTCCACGTTCACTGTTATTGCTGTGGCCTTCACCATCTTCCCCCAGCTCCACCATGGATGACTTGGCATGAAAGAAAATGACTCCAAACTGAACATAAGACATTTTTATTCCAACTGCTTTGAACACTCCATACAGTTCTGTTTACGTGGGTGGGCGAAGATAATACGTTAAGTCCATAAGACATAGGTTCAGAATTAGGCGTTTAACCCATTGAGCCTGTACTGCCATTTGATGAGCACATCAACATAGAGCGCTGTCACAGGAAAGCTGTATCCATCATAAAGGACCCCCATCAACCAAGACACGCTCTCTTATTGCTACTGTCATCAAGAAGAAAGTACAGGAGCCTTCGGACCTACACCACCATGTTTAGGAACAGTTTTACCCCTCAACCAGCATGTTCTTGAATTGGAGAGGACAAACTTATTCAACTTTAGTCACCCCATCACTGAACTGACTGCACAACCTATGGATTCACTTTCAAGGACCCTTTCTCCCATGGTCCTGATATTTATTGTTTATTTAGGGTCATAGAGACATAGAAAAGTACAGCATAGAAAAAAGGCACTTTTGCCCATCTACTCAGTGCAAAGCCATGTAAACTGCCTACTCCTGCACTGGGACCATAACCCTCCATACCCCTACCATCTATGTACCTATCAAAGGGCTATTAAATGTTCCACGCTCTCACAACCTTCTGAGTGAAGAATTTCCCCCTCATGTTCCCTTAAACTCTTCATCTTTCACCCTTAACCCATGACTTCTGCCTGTTTATTAACATTTTTCATTTTTATTTTTATTTTTGTTTGCACACTTCTTGTCTCTTCCAGAGCCAGTCCTGTTGGGTGCAATTTTCATTGGTTCTATTGTGTTTGTTGGATTTGCTGTGTATACCCGCGAGAAAATGAATCTCAGGGCTCTATATGGTGAGATATATGTACTTTGATAATACATTTACTTTGAACGTTGATATATTTTCCCTCTTAATCCCATTCTCCCGCCTCTTTACTGTAACTTTAATTAAGAACCTACCAACCTCCACTTTAAATATCCCCAATGACTTGGCCTCTGTGGTGAGAAATTTCACAGGTATATCACACTCTAGTTTAAGAAATTGCTCCTCATCTCACTAAGCAGGAAAGGGTTCAGGAATTATTTACAAAGATGGAAGTTGGTTTATTATTGTCAGTTGTATTGAGGTACAACAGAAAGCTTGTCTAGCATAACCTTCATACAGATCACAAACGAGAAAATCTGCAGATGCTGGAAATCTGCTGGGGTCATATACTGTGTCTGGTATTACTGGTGTGGTGTTCTGTATATTGGAGACTGCTTTGCTAAGCGCCTACGCTCCATCCGCCAGAAGAGGCAGGATCTCCCAGTGGCAACCCATTGTAATTCCACTTCCCATTCCAATATGTCAACCCATGGTGTCCCCTACTGTCGCAATGAGGCCACTCTCAGGTTGGAGGAACAATATATTATTTTCTGTTTGGGTAGCCTCCAACCTGATAGCATGAACATCGATTTCTTAAACTCCCAGTAATGCCCCCCACCTCCTCCTCCACCATTCTCCATCCCCTTTTCCCTCTCTCACCTTATCTCTTTGTCTTCCCATCGCCTCCCTCTGGTGCTCCTCCCCCCACCCTTTTCTTTCTTCCATGGCCTTCTGTCCTCTCCCATTAGACTCCCCCTTCTCCAGCCCTGTATCTCTTTCACCAATCAACTTCCCAGCTCTTTACTTCATCGCTCCCCCTCCTATCTCACATATCACCTTGTGATTCTCTCTCCCTGCCCCACATACCTTTTAAAACTACTCCTCAGCTTTTTATCTCCAGTCCTACCAAAGGGTCTCAACCCGAAACATCGACTGAACTTTTCTCCACAGATGCTGCCTTGCCTGCTGAGATCCTTCAGCATTTTGTGTGTGTTGCTTTCGTACGGATAATTTCTTTACAGCCATGCATTAGAATAGTACAAGTGAAAACAATAGCAGAATGCAGAGTAAAATGCTAGAGGAGCTCTACAGATCAGATAGCGTTGAGGGAGGAGAATGGCGTGGCCCTTCAGGACTGGAAAGGAAGGGGGAAGAATCCCGAATAAGAAGGTTGTGGAGAGAGGATGGAGTAGAACTTGGGGGAGGGGTGGGGGACGGGAAGCAGAATGAAGTGTATCAGAGAAAGTGAAGTACAGGCAGACAATGAGGTGCGAGGCCATGAAAAAATTGGTTTGTGAGGTCACAAGGCCATCATATTGACAAGGAAACTATTTAATAATTTTAAAACCGTGGAAGAGAAGCTGTCCTTGATCCTGGTGGTATGTACTTGCAGGCATTTGTATCTTCTGCCCGATGAGAGGAGAGTGAAGAGGGAATGTACAGGGTGGGTGGGGGGCTCTTTGACTATGATGTCTACTTCATGTGATTATGTTGAAGGGACCAGAGGGCTAGAGCTTTGAAACTGGATAGTCTGGAACAGAGAGAGCTGAGAAATGATCTTAGAAAGGTTTATAAATTCCTGAGGGGCTTGGATAACTGAACAGTCAGTATCTTTTTCCCAGTGTAGGAGAGTCTACATGTAGAAGGCATAGGAGAGAGCATAAGTTTGAGAGGGCCAACTTTTCACACAGCGAGTGGTGGACTGATGGAACAAGCTGAAGTGGAAATACGGTGGACGAGTACAACTACGACATGTATAATGCAGTTAAACCGGTTCATGGATAGGAAATATTTAGGGGATACAAGTCAAATACAGGGAAGGAGCAGCTCAGGCAGACAACTTGAATGGAATTCAGTTCATGAACAGAAACTGCTACGAAAAGTACTGGATACAGCCCAGTCCATCACAGGAAAACTCCTCACCACCATTAAGCACCTCTACAAGGAGTGCTGCCACAAGAAAGCAGCATCCATCATCAAGGACCCCCACCACCCAGGCCATGCTCTCTTATCGCTGTTACCATCAGGAAGAAGATACAGGAACCTTAGGTCCCACACCACCAGCTTCTGGAACAGTTAGTACCCCTCAACCATCAGGCTGTGAAACCAGCGTGGATAATTTTACTCACCTCAACACTGTAATGATTCCACAACCTATAAGCTTACATTTAAGGAACCTACAATTCACATTCTCAGTATTATCTATTATTTATTATTATTATAAATAAGTTCTGGGCTTCCCCCAGCACATCCTCACACTATGTTATCTATTGACATAAACACACTACTGGGCCACACATGCAAATAATGCCAATCGGATCTGTGTAATTCTTTGGCTTGAATTTTGAGATTTGAACTTGCACAAATGATTTGTTACTTAGCGGAACAGAAAGAACATTCTGTGGGTGAGAAAGAGATTCCCAGATGGTATGTTGCCTTCCTGGTGCCAGGGTCTGGGACATCACAGTTTGAGTCCTCAGCATCCTCGAGTGGGAGGGTTAACAGCCAGAGGTCATGGTAGCCATATAGGTACCCACGACATGGGCAGGATGAGTGATGAGGTTCTACATAGGGATTTTAGGGAGTTAGGTGCTCAGGTAAAGGGCAGGACCTCCAGGGTTGTGATCTAGGATTGCTACCTGTACTGCATGCTAGTGAGGACAGAAGTAGGAAGAGCAAACAGTTTAACACCTGGCTAAGGAGTTGGTGTAGGAGGGAGGGCATAAGATTTTTGGATCATCTTTCAGGGAAGGTGGGGCCTGTACAGAAGGGATGGTTTGCACCTGAACTGGAGGGGGAACTAATATCTTAGCAGGGAGATTTGCCAATGCTGCACGGTGGGATTTAAACTAGAATTGCAGGGGGAGGGGAACCAGAGTGCCTGACAAGTTAGTGGACAGGTTGTGAAGACAGATGTTGGTAAGATCTCAGACAAAGTCAGGAATTAAAAGGTTGAGTATGGGGCAACTGGTGTCCTGCCCTGCATATATTTCAATGCAAAAAGTATTGTAGGAAAAGGGGATGAGCTCAGGGCATGGATTAACACCTGGGATTATGACATTGTAGCTATTAGTGAGATGGTTGCTGGAGGGACAGGACTGGCAGATCAAAGTTCCAGGGTCCCGTTGCTTTAGATGTGACAGCGGGAGGGATTAACGGAGGAGGGGTGGCATTACTCGTCAGGGTAAATGAATCTGCAGTGCTCCGACAGGACAGACTGGAGAACTCATCTAGTGAGGCTTTATGGATAGAGCTGAGTATTGAGAAACTTATGACCACATTATTGGGGTCATATTACAGATCACCAACAGTCCGAGGGATTTAGAGGAACAAATTTAGAGAGAGACCACAGACTATTGCAAAAAACATCGGTCATTATAATAGGTGATTTTAACTTTCCACATATTGGCTGGGAATCCCATACTGTAAATGGACTAAATGGGATAGAGTTTGTCAAATGTGTTCAGGAAAGTTTCCTTCATCAGTACGTAGAAATCCTAATAAGATCATGTGATCCTGGATCTGCTATTAGGGAATGAGACCAGGCAGGTGACAGAAGTTTGTGTTAGTGACCACAATGCCATTAGTTTCCAAGTAAATATGCTAAAAGATGGGTCTGGTTGGCGGGTTGAGATTCTAAATAGGAGAAAGGCCAATTTTGATGGTATCCGAAATAATCTGGCAAGTGTGGATTGAGACAGGCTGTTTTCTGGCAAAGGTGTACTTGGAAAGTGGGAGGCCTTCAAAAATGAAATTTTGAGAATACAAGACTTATATGTGCCTGTCAGAATAAAAGGTAAGATAACAAGTGTAAGGAACCTTGCTTTTCAAGATATATTAAGGCCCTGGTAAAGAGAAAAAAGGAGGTGCATAGTGGGTATAGGCAAGGAGGAACAAATGAAGTGCTTGTGCAGTATAAGAAATGCAAGAGAACACATTAGAAAGAAATCAGGAGGGCTAAATGGAGGCATGAATTTGCTCTAGCAGACAAGGTGAAGGAGAATACTAAGGGATTCTACAGATATGTTAAAAACAAAAGGATTGCAAGGGACAAAGTTGATCCACTGGAAGACCAGATTTGTCATTCCTGTGTGGAGCCAAAACAGATGAGCAAGATCTTAAACATATTTTGCATCAGTTTTTATTCAGAGACTAGCCAGAGGATTGGACAATAGGCAATGTTGTTGCTCTGTTTTTTAAAAAAAGGCTCTAAACATAAACCAGGAAATGATAGGCTGGTGAGTCTGTCATCGGTTGTGGGAAAGTTATTGGAAGTTATTCTAAGGGACTGGATATATAAGTATTTGGATAGACATGGACTGATTAAGGATAGTCTGCATGACTCTGTGCATGGTAGATCATATCTAAATAATCTTATAGAGTTTTTCGAGGAAGTTGCCAGGATAGTTGATGAAGGCAAGGTGGTGAATGTTGTCTACATGGACTTTAGCAAGGCTTTTGACAAGGTCCCACATGGGCGGTTGGTTAAGATGAACCAGTCACTCAACAATCAAGATGAGTTAGTAAATTGGATTATATACTGGATTTGTGGGAGAAGCCAGGGAGTGGTTGTATAGGGTTGCCTATCTGACTGGAGGCCTGTGACTAGTGGTGTGCTGCAGGGATTGGTGCTGGGTCCTTTGTTGTTTGTCATCTATTGTCAATGATCTGGAAGATAATTTGGTTAACTAGATAAGCAGTTTCATGCGTTACACCACCTTTGGGGATGTAGTGGACAGTGAGGAAGGCTATCATGCATGCAGTGGGATCTGTATCAGCTGGAAAATGGGCTGAAAATGGGAGATGGAATTTAATGCAGACAAGTGAAAGGATTTGCACTTCGGTAGGACCAACCAGGGTAGGTCTTACGCTGTGAATGGTAGGTTACTGAGAAGTGTAGTAGAGCAAAAAAGAACTGGGAATACAGGTCCATAATTTGTTGAAAGTAGTGTCAAGAAATCTTTTGGCACATTGGCCTTCATAAGTCAATGTACTGAATACAGGAGATGAGATGTTAATTGTTGAAGTTGTGTAAGATGTCGGCGTGGCCTGATTAGTAATATTTTGTGGAGTTTTGCTCACCTCCCTACAGGAAAAATATAAACAAGATTGAAAGAGTACAGAGAAAATTTACAAGGGTGTTGCCTGGTCTGGAGGACCTGAGTTATAAGGAAAGATTGAATAGGTTAGGACTGTTTTCCTTTGAATGTAGAAGATTGAGAGGAAATTTAATCAAGGTTTATGAAACTTTGAGGAGTATAGTTAGGGTAAATGCAAGCTGGCTATTTCCACTGAGGTTAGGTGGGACTACAACTGGAGGTCATGGGTCAAGGTTGAAAGATGAGAAGTTTGAGAGGAACATGAGAGGAAACTTCTTCACTCAGAATCGTGAGTGTCGAATGAGCTCTTTGCACAAGTGGTGCCTGCATTTTTGGGGATATAAGTCAAATGCAGGGAAATAGGACAGCTCATGTCGACAACAGGAATGGAGTTCAGCTGATGGGCAGAAAATCTAACCAGAAGTACTGGATATGGCCCAGTCCATCACAGGAAAAATCTTCCCTACCTTTGAGCATATCTACATGTCACAAGAAAGCAGTATCCATCAATATGGATCCCCATCACCCGGGCCAAGCTCTCTTCTACTACAGCCATCGGAAAGGAGATACAACAGTGATCGGTCCCACACCACCGGCATCAGGAACAATTACCCCACCTTCACTCAGCTCATCACTGAACTGATTCCACAAACTATGGAATCACTTTTGAGAAACCTTCAACTCATGTTCTGAATATTATTTATTGCTTATTTATTATTATTATTTATCTCTTTTTGTATTTGCACCTTTTGTCGTCTTTTACACTTTGGTTGTTAGTCTCTGTTTATGTGTAGCTTATCAATGATTCTATTGTATTTCTTTGTTCCTGTGGAAGCCTGCAACAAAAAATCTTAAGGTAGTCTTGCAAGACCATGGATCTGCACCTGGAAAGTCTTCACTCTCCAGGGCGCAGGCCTGGGCAAGGTTGTATGGAAGACCAGCAGTTGACCATGCTGCAAGTCTCCTCTCTCCACGACACCGATGTTGTCCAAGGGAAGGGCATTAGGACCCAAACAGCTTGGCACCAGTGTCGTCGCAGAGCAATGTGTGGTAAAGTGCCTTGCTCAAGGACACAACACGTTGCCTCGGCTGGGGCTTGAACTCACAACCTTCAGGTCGCTAGTCCAATGCCTTAACCACTTGGCCACGTGCCCATCACCCCGAGATAGTATATGGTAACATATATATACTTTGATAATAAAATTACTTCAAGTCAACTTGTTTGGCATGGACTGTTTAATAATTATATGACTCTATGATAAACACTATTCCGACCAGTTATTGCCATGTTTTAATTATTCTTGGTCTGTAGGCATTGTTAGCCAGGGTCCATTCACTGTACTTTCCCACTTGCTCTCCATCCTTTAAGCTTGGTGCATCTGCAGAAATGGATACAGCTGCAGATTAGGTAATAATGCTTTTTCTCCCTGAAGGAAATGAGTAGGACAAATGTGATTATTATGTCACTCTTACATCTGTAGAATGTTACAAAACCTTTGACGTTCCAGATTTAGACAATTAAATGTAAATTCCCTGGTCACAATGGTGGGATTGAATCCATATCACTAATTATCTGGATTCTAGTCCTGTAACTTAACCACCATACAACAGTACCCCATTCAAGTAGAACAAATTCTTCCTGATTATGGTACTGCACAAAAATCTGAGGCACATATATTTTTAGGGTGCCTAAGGCAGTACTGTAGTAATTTTATGTATTGCACTGTACTAACGCTATGAGTGATGGTAAACCTGACTCTGATATGGGTCCCTATTCTGGACTGAGAGTAGGAAGGGGACAGGGAGAGGGGAATCATGGTTGCAAAAAGGGGGAGAGAGGAAGGAGCGGGAAACACCGAAGAGATATACTGTAATAATCAATTAAGCAATTGTCTGGAATCAAATAATCTTACCAACTGTCTCAAGGCTAGTTGTGTCTTCGCCCATGCCACCCACCACCCTGATACCTTCTCTGGCACCTGTCCCACACCCCTCCCGCAGTGCTCCACCCTCACCATTCCCAACAACCTTTGCTCCCACCAGATTTACAAACTGGCTTTCCGCTCCACATTGACAAATAGAGTAGTGTGCAAAAGTCTTGGGCAGTAGGTATAGAAACATAGAAACATAGAAAATAGGTGCAGGAGTAGGCCATTCGGCCCTTCGAGCCTGCACTGCCATTTATTATGATCATGGCTGATCATCCAACTCAGAACCCCGCCCCAGCCTTCCCTCCATACCCCCTGACCCCCGTAGCCACAAGGGCCATATCTAACTCCCTCTTAAATATAGCCAATGAACTGGCCTCAACAGTTTCCTGTGGCAGAGAATTCCACAGATTCACCACTCTCTGTGTGAAGAAGTTTTTCCTAATCTCGGTCCTAAAAGGCTTCCCCTCTATCCTCAAACTGTGGCCCCTCGTTCTGGATATAAATGTACATTGGACTTCTGCATGGTGTTGAGAATAGCTGCCTCAGACAACCTAGGTAGATGGTAGAATGATGCACAGCTGCCACTGATATCTCTTGCTTTGAAGATAAAGATTAATTTCATCATACTATCTCATTTATACCCAGTGGCCACACATTATTTGGTACCTCCTGTGTCCAATAAAGTGGCCACTGGGTGTATGTTCATGGACTTCTGCTGCTGTGGCCCAGTGACTTCAAGATTTAATGTGTTGTGCATTTAGAGATGCTCTTCTGCACATCACTGTTGTAACACATGGTTATTTGAGTTACTGTCACTTTCCTATCAGCTTGAACCAGTCTGACCATTAACAAGGCACTTTCACCCACAAAACTTTTTTTTATCTTTTTTGCAGCATTTTCTGTAAAGCCTAGAGACTGTTCTGCATGAAAATTCTGGTATATCAACGCTTTCTGAGTTACTCAAAGCACCCCATCTGGCACCAACAATCATTCCATGGTCAAAACCACTTGGATCACATTTTTTCCCCATTCTGATGTTTGTTCTGAACAACAAATGAACCTTTTAACCATGTCTGCTTGCTTTTCTGAGTTACTGCCACATGATTGGCTGATTAGATAGTTGCATAAACAAAGAAGTACAGGTGTACCTAATAAAGTGGCCACTCAATGTATTTTTAAGCCTTTTGTTTTTCTGATGTGCACACAGAGGGAAAATACAAAAATCAGGCCACACAAGATTGTGCAATGAACAATCAGATAACGAGACCAATCTTAATTAGCGGAGACTTCATAAAGGCAAGGCAGTGGAAAAGCACACTGAGAGCAGACACAGAGACTTACACTGCTCCATTGCCTTGTACTGTAGATAGTTTAAGAGTTTCAATTTGCCCGAAACTTTTCACCTCAGGAAGCCAGATGGGACTTGACAGGCATGAGAACATCTGCAGATGCTGGAAATCCAGAGCAACACACACAAAATGCCAGAGGAACTCAGCAGGCCAAACCCAGTACTGATGAAGGGTCTCGGCTTGAAACATCGACTGTTTACACTTTTCCATAGACGTTGCCAAGCCAGCTGAGCTCCTCCAGCGCTTTGTGTCAGAACTTGACAGACCTTTCTCTGGTCGTGATGCAGGTGATCGCTACAGTGATGCATTGGGCAGTTATGACGATCTGTTATAGACCGTTCCTCTCTGTTTCAGTGCAGCTTCCATACCATGCAGTGACGCAGCATGTTTGGATGCTTTCTACTGCACATCCGTAGTTGGCCATCAGCGTAGGTGTGCTTAGTTCATCTCTCTTCAGCCTCTTTGGAAAGTAGAGGCATTGGTGAGCTTTCCTGATCAAGTAGGATGTCCTCAGGGATGATGAGAGTTTGCGTGTGAGATGCTCTCTAGGAGTTTGAAACTGCTCGCAATTTCCACTGCTATGTCACTTACGTTATGAGGGGTGTGAGTGGGGCAAGTTCTCTGAAGTGGATAACAATCTGCTTTGCCTTGTTGGCATTGAGGAAGAGGTTAAAAGCCTGTATCCAGGCCTGGAGCTCTTCCACCTCCTCCCTGTAGGCCGTCTCATTGTTGTTGGTGCTGAGCCGCACCACTGTCATGTAATCGGTGAACTTGGGTGTTTGGCCATGAAGTCATGTGTGAGCAGGGCGAACCCTTGGCGTGCCGATCAATGGTCAGTCCTGAAACTCTGAGAATGGGTCCTACTCCTGCAGAGAACCGTAGTCAGCGGGTAATTCCAGGTCAGGGTCTTCAAAAGAACCCTGAAAGGGGGAAAATAAAGATGTTAAAGATGGAAATAGAGCTGCTTCTGAAGATGCAAACAAAGGAGTCGCCGTTTAGTGCCATCTTAACTCCGCCTCCGTCTCCCTCTAAGCATCCTTCTCCAGATGTGTAAGGACCGTATGTAGAGCAGTGGCTATTGCGTCATCCGTTGATTGGCTGTGCCGGTAGGTAAATTGTAGGTGGTCCAGTCTGGGTGGTAGCAAGCTGCAGATGTAATCCTTGACCAGCCCCTCAAAGCATTTGCTTATTATTGAGGTGAGTGTGACAGGACGCCAGTCGTTCAGACATGTTACCATAGTCTTTTTTGGTACAGGGACAATGGTGGATAAATTGAAGCAGGAGGGCACCCTGCACTGGGAGAGGGAGAGAGTAAAAATGCCTGTAAACACACCTGCCAGTTGTGCCACGCACATCCTGAGTACTCGCCCTGGGACGCCGCCTGGTCCCGCAGCTTTGCGATTGTCCACTCGTTGGAAACGCCTGTGTGCCTCAGCGATGACCAGGTTGTAGCGGTGGCTTTCCTCGGAGGCTCGCGACGTCGAACCGAGCGTAAAAGCGATTGAGCTCATCTGGGAGAGAGGCCCAGAAAAGTGATGCTAGGCACAGGGGTGTTACTCTGGATCTAATGAGTACACAACAAAATCACAATAAGATAAAGAACACGATAATACAAAGTACACAATAAATATAATACATCCATGAAGTAATCCTAACCACAGGAGAGTCTGTACATAAGGTGACTCCAATGGGAAATGATAAATTAGTGGTGGTGGGGTACTGCTTGAGTGCAGCGTAGGTTCACGAGGTTAATTCCCGGGATGACGGGACTGTCATATGTTGAAAGATTGGAGCGACTGGGCTTGTATACACTGGAATTTAGAAGAATGAGAGGGGATCTGATTGAAACATATAAGATTATTAAGGGATTGGATACGCTAGAGGCAGGAAACATGTTCCCGATGTTGGGGGAGTCCAGAACCAGAGGCCACAGTTTACGAATAAGGGGTAGACAATTTAGAACGGAGTTGAAGAAAAACTTTTTCACACAGAGAGTTGTGGATCTGTGGAATGCTCTGCCTCGGAAGGCTGTGGAGGCCAATTCTCTGGATTCTTTCAAGAAAGAGTTAGATAGAGCTCTTAAAGATAGTGGAGTGAAGGGATATGGGGAGAAGGCAGGAAAAGGGTACTGATTGTGGATGATCAGCCATGATCACAGTGAATGGTGGTGCTGGCTCGAAGGGCTGAATGGCCTACTCCTGCACCTATTGTCTATTGCTTGGGTTTTTGAGTCTGGTAGTGCTGTTTTGGATGCCACATAGTCTCCTTCCTGATGGGAATGGGAAAACTAATCTACCGGCAGGGTAAGTGAGATCCTCCATGAAATTGCTGGCTTTTTTTCTGGAACCTTTCTCTATATACGCCCTTGATGGCAGGTAGGCTGATACCAGAGATACGTTGGGCAGCTTTGACCACCCATTGTGGAGCCTTCCCGTCCGTCACGGTGCAGTTACCGTACAATGCAGTGATGCAGCATGTTAGGATGCTCTCTGCAGAAGGTTGTGAGTATTGACGTGTGCAGTCCAGCTCTCTTCAGTCTGCTCAAGAAGTAAAGATGTTAATGAGCTTGCTTGATTGTATAAAAACTCATTCAGCTCAGTGACATCCTCCCATCCTTAACACAGAAGGCACGGGCACAACCCATATGCCAGCAGCAGTGTTTGACCTATAACAGCTTTGTAGAAACAATGAGTGTCTCAGTTCAGGAACAATTAAGTTTGGGTATTGAATGTAGCGCTTGGCCAGAACCGCCCACAGGCTGTAAATAAATGAAACAGAAATAGTCCAACATTCATGAGAAACTCAGCTTGAACAAAGTATTATATTCTTCATAAGTGATGCTGGGCATCAGGCAGAATACTTGGCAAACCCGTCCATGGTTCTTGTGACTTCTGAAATCAAAATAGGTTAAACAGTTGTTACCCTTCAACCACGAGGCTCCTGAACCAGTGAGGAAAAAGTTCACTCACCTCAACACAGAACCTGCAGACTCACTTTCAAGGACTCCACAACTTATGCTTTCAGTATAATTTATTATTTATTTATCAGGGAGTTTTTTTTTGTATTTGGACAGGTTGTCTTCTTTTGCACATCGGTCATTTGGCAGTCTTGGCTTGTGTGCAGTTCTTCTTTAATTATATTGTGTTTCATAGTTCTACTGAAAATGCCTGGAAGAAAATAAATCACAGGGTAATATATTATAGAACATAGAACATATAACAATACAGAGCAGGAACAGGGCATTCGGCCCATAGTTGTGCCGAACCAGATAAAGAGCAAATCAAAGACACCCAAATTCTAATCCCTCCTACCTACACCATGACCATATCCCTCCATCCTCCTTATAACCTCGTGGCTATCCAAATGTCTCTTAAAAGCCTCTAATATATTTGTCTCTACCACTATTCTAGGCGGTGCATTCCAAGCATCTACCACTCTCTGAATTAAAAAGCTTACTCCTCACATCCCCCTTAAACCTACCCTGTCTCACCTTCAATGCATGCACCTCTGGCATTAGACCTTTCAACTTCGGGAAACAGATACTCTCTGTCCACTCTGTCTATGCCTCGCATTATCTTGTAAACCTCTGACGCTTCAAAGAAAACAACCCAAGTTTATCCAGCTGCTTGAAATAGCACATGCCCTCTAAACAAGGCAGCATCCTGGTAAAAACTCCTCTGCACTCTCTCCAAAGCCTCAACATCCTTCCTATAGTAGAGTGGCCAGAACTGTATGCAGTACTCCAGATGTGGCCCAACCAGAGTTTTATAAAGTTGCAACATTACTTCCTACAAAGCGAAACCCAATAGTATGAATGGCAGCAATGCTTCACTACCAGATGAACTCGACGCCTTCTATGCACACTTTGAAAGGGAAAACACATCTACAGCTGTGAAGATCCCTACTGCACCTAATGACCCTGTGATCTCTGTCTCAGAGGCCAATACTAGACTGTCTTTAAAGAGAGTGAACCCTCGCAAGGCAGAAGGTCCTGAAAAAGTACCTGCTATGGCTATAAGAAGCTGTGCCAACCAACTAGTGGGAGTATTCAAGGACATTTTCAACCTCTCACTGCTATGGACAAAAGTTCCCACTTGCTTTAAAAAGGCAACAATTATACCAGTGCCTAAGAAGAATAATGTGAACAGCCTTAATGGCTGTCGCCCGGTAGCACTTACATGCTTTGAAAGGTTGGTTATGACTATACTGAACTCCTGCCTCAGCAAGGACCTGGACCCATTGCAATTTGCCTATTTTCACAATAGGTCAACAGCAGACACAATCTCCGTGGCTCGTCATAGGGCTTTAGACCACCTAGACAACACAAACACCTATGTCAGGATGCTGTTCATTGACTATAGCTCAGCATTTAATAACATCATTTCCACGATCCTAATTGACAAGTTGCAGAACCTGGACCTCTGTACTTCTCTCTGTAATTGGATCTTCAACCTCCTAACCAGAAGACCGCAGTCTGTGCAGATTGGTGATAACATATCCTCTTCGCTGACGATCAACACTGGTGCACCTCAGGGGTGTGTGCTTAGCCCACTGCTCTACTCTCTATATACACATGACTGTGTGGCTTGGCAGAGCTCAAACACCATCTACAAATTTGCTGACGACACAACTATTGTTGGTAGAACCTCAGGTGGTGACGAGAGGGCATACAGGACTGAGATACGCCAACTAGTGGTGCCACAGCTACAACCTGGCACTCAACGTCAGTAAGACAAAAGAGCTGATTGTGGACTTCAGGAAGGGTAAAGCAAAGGAACACGTACCAATCCTCATAGAGGGATCAGAATTGGAGAGAGTGAGCAGCTTCAAGTTCCTGGGTGTCAAGATCTCTGAGGAGCTAACCTGGTCCCAACATATTGATGTAGTCGTAAAGAAGGCAAGACAGCAGCTATTCTTTATTAGAAGTTTGAAGCGATTTGGCATGTCAACAAATACGCTCAAAAACTTCTATAGTTGTACCATGGACAGCATTCTGACAGGCTGCATCACTGTCTGATATGGAGGGGCTACTGCACAGGACCAAAAGAAGCTGCAGAAAGTTGTAAATCTAGTCAGCTCCATCTTGGGCACTAGCCTACAAAGAACCCAGGACATCTTTAGGAAGTGGTGTCTCAGAAGGCAGTGTCCAGTATTGAAGACCTCCAGCACCCAGGGCATGCATTTGGAAACTCAACGCCTAATTAGGGAGAGCCAGCATGACTTTGTATGTGGCAGGTCATCCCTTAGCAACTTAATTAAGTTTTTTGACAAGGTGATGAGAGAGATAGCTGAGAGCAGGGCAGTGGATATTGCCTGCATGGATTTTAGTAAGGCTTTTGACAAAGTCTCTCATAGGATGCTAATCCAGAATATTAAGACGCATGGGATCAGTGGCAAGTTGGCAGGATTCAAAACTGGCTTGCACATACAAGACAGAGGATAGTGGTGGAGAGGCCCTATTTGAGCTGGAGATCTGTAATTAGTGGAGTTTCACAGGGATCTGTGCTGGGACCTCTGCTCTTTGAGATGTTCATAAATGATTTGGGTGAAAATGTAGTTAAGTGTTAGTAAGTCTGCAGATGATACTAAGGCTGGTAGAGTTGTAGATAGCGTGGACGAGTGGAAAAGAATACAGTTTGATATAGACCAGTTGCAGATATGGGCTGAGAAATGGCAGGTGGTTTAACCCAGATAAATATGATGTTGCTCCTCAGCAGGGCAGATCTAAGGAGACGGTACACTGCTAAGGGCAAGGTCCTTAAAGTTTTGCTGAGCAGAGAGAACTTAAATCCAATTCGTAGCTCCTTGAAAGAGCCTACACAGGTCGATAAGATGGTTAAGGATGCTTATGGAACGCTTGCTTTTATTAGTCTAGGAATTGAGTTCAAAAGTCAGGAGGCTATGTCAGAATCAGAATCAGGTTTATTATCACCGGCACGTGACGTGAAATTTGTGAACTTAGCAGCAGCTGTTCAATGAAATACATAATCTAGCAGAGAGAGAGAAAAATAATAATATTAATAATAAATAAAATAAAACATAATAAATAAACAAGTAAATCAATTACTTATATTGAATAGATTTTTAAAAATGTGCAAAAGCAGAAATACTATATATTTTTTAAAAAAGTGAGGTAGTGTGCAAAGCTTCAACGTCCATTTAGGAATCGGATGGCAGAGGGGAAGAAGCTGTTCCTGAATCACTGAGTCTGTGCCTTTAGGCTTCTGTATCTCCTACCTGATGGTAACAATGAGAAAAGGGCATGTCCTGGGTGCTGGTGGTCTTTAATAATGGACGCTGCCTTTCTGAAACACCGCTCCCTAAAGATGTCCTGGGTACTTTGTAGGCTAGTGCCCAAGATGGAGCTGACTAGAATTATAACCTTCTGCAGCTTCTTTCAGTCCTGTGCAGTAGCCCCTCCATACTGCTGTTTACTCAGTAGTCTATAATTCTCAGATAAAACAGGTCATGTGGACTGTTTAGGGATTTCAGAGGAGGAGGTGCTTGTTGTCTTGCGAGAAATTGGAGTGGGTACGTCTAACGCAGTCTCAGACATTGTGGGAGGTTAATGCAGAAGATCCAGCAGTCCTGGCTGAGGATTCCAGTTAATTGGGCCATCAGCAAATCGGGGCAGTTGCTTATTTGGGCCAACTCTTAAAGAACAAAATTAATCAAGAAAATAGCCAGGATCTCGTACATTTGGGACACTATGCCTCTTGACTGGGGCAGGAGACTGGTGCAGAACTGTTTCTAACTAGCATTAGATGCGTATGCTTGTGTGACTGTTAGACTGTACACTGCGCTTGGAGCAAACAGCTTTTAATCAGCATCATTTCTGTGTTTAAAAAGCAGTAATTTTTGTGACTATGCCTGATGAGAAATATGGAGTAAGACAATTCAGAATGGTTTTGTTCACGGTCTGATCTGGTCCAGATGTAAGACCATCTAGGAGAACAGTTGACCCCACTCCGCCATTTCAACATGACTGATCCATTTTTCCTATCACCCCCAATCTCCTGACCCCTGGATTGCTTCATGTCAATCAAGAATTTATCAACCTCAACCTTAAATAAGCATAAAGCTGTTCTCCACAGCTGCCTGTGGCTATGAATTCCACAGATTCACCATTCTCTGGTTAAAGAAATTCCTCTAATCTCCATTCTAAAAGGACACCCCTCTATGCTGAGATGTGTCTTCTGGTCTTAGAGACTTCCACCATAGGAAACATCCTCTCCACATCCACTCTATCAAGGCCTTTCACCATTTGATACGCTTCAATGAGATCATCCCTCATTCTTCTGAATTCTAGTGAATACAGGCCAGAGCCTTCAAAAGCTCTTCATATGACAAGCTATTCAATTCTCGAATCATCTTTGTGAACCGGCTTTGAACCCTTTTCAGTTTCAGAACATTCTTTCTATGATATTACAATGGGTGATGGAAAATGCATGCCAATAGGGCAATATTACAATAGTCATGGGGACTTCAATATGCAGATAGATTGGGAAAATCAGATTGGTGCTGGATTATAGAAGGGGGAATTTCGAGAGTGACTACAAGATGGCTTTTTAGAGCATCTTGTGGTTGAGTCTACTCAGGGATCAATTATTCAATTATTCTGGTTTGGGCCTTGTGCAATGAACTAGAATTTATTAGAGTTTAAGGTAGAAGATCCCTTAGGGGAGGTGATTATAATATGATTGAATTCACCCCAAAATTTGGAAAGGAGAAAATAAAATCAGATGTATCAGTATTACAGTGGAGCAAAGGGAATTTCAGAGGCATGAGAGATGAGTTGTCCAGAATTCATTGGAAAAGAACACTGGCAGGGATGATGGCAGAGCAACAATGCTGGAATTTCTGGAAGCAATTCAGAAGGCACAGGATACAGACACCCCAAAGGGGAAGAAGCATTCTACAGGAAAGATGACATTACCATGGCTAACAAGAGAAATCAAAGCCAACAGAAAAGCCAAAGAGGAGGCATATAATAGAGCAAAAAATAGTGAGAAGTCATAGGATTGGGAAGCTTTTAAAAACCATTAAAAGGCAACTTTTGAAGGTGACGATGGAATATGAAAGTAAGCTAGTCAATAATATTAAAGGGGATACCAAAAGTTTCTTCAGATACATAAAGTATACAACAGAAGTGGGAGTTGATATTGGGCCACTGGAAAAAAGTGCTGGAAAGGTAGTAATGGGGAAACAACAAAATAGTGGATGAACTAAGTAAGTATTTTGCATCCATCTTCACCGTGGAAGTCACTGCAGTATGGTGGAAGTTCCAGGTGTCAGGGGTCCTGAAATGTGTGAAACTAACATTAATAGGGAGAAGGCTCTTGGGAAACAGAAAGGTCTGAAGGTAGATAAGTCTCCTGGACCAGATGGAGTACACCCCAGAGTATTACAGGAAAGATCTAACATGGATAAAGCAGTGGCTGATTGGCAGCAGGCAAAAAGTGTGAATAAAGGGAGCCTTTTCTGGTTAGCTATCGGTGATTAATGGTGTTCCACTGGGGTCTGTGTTGGGACAGATACTTTTTACGTTATCTGTCTGTAAATTGGATGAACAAATTGATGGCCTTGTTGCAATGTTTGATGAGGATATGAAGATAGGTGGAGGGGCAGGCAGCTTTATACAGTGTCGGGAGGTGCATGGTCATTCACTTTGGTAGAAGAAATGAAAGGGATAACTATTTTCAAGTAGAGAGAAAATAGAAAAACTGAGGTGCGAAGGGACTTGGGAGTCCTTGTGTAGGATTCCCTAAAGGATAATTTGGAGGTGGACTATGTGGTGAGGAAAGCAAGTGCAACATTATCATTTATTTCAAGGGGGCTAGAGTATAAAAGCCAGGATGTAATGTTGTCATGTTGAGAATTTATAAAGCATTGTTCAGGCCCCACTTGGACTATTGCATTTGCCTTCCTCACCACAGACTCGACCTGCAAATTAACCCTGTGTGTCAATTAACTGGAATCCATTGTATTTAAAATGTCCTTAGCCACGGGTGAGGTGCCTGAGGGCTCGGTGATAGCTGTTTTTCAAGAAAGGCTCTAGGAATTAGTTGAGAAATTATAGGTCAGGTATTCTGACATCAGGTGGTAAATCACTGGAAAGTATTCTAAGGGACAAGATATATTAGTAGAAAATAGACAATAGACAATAGGTGCAGGAGTAGGCCATTCGACCCTTCGAGCCAGCACCGCCATTCACTGTGATCATGGCTGATCATCCACAATCAGTATCCAGTTCCTGCCTTATCCCCATAACCTTTGATTCAGCTATCTTTAAGAGCTCTATCCATCTCTTTCTTGAAAGCATCCAGAGACTTCGCCTCCACAGCCTTCTGGGGCAGAGCATTCCATATATCCTCCACTCTCTGGGTGAAAAAGTTTTTCCTCAACTCCGTTCTAAATGGCCTACCCCTCATTCTTAAACTGTGGCCTCTGGTTCTGGACTCACCCATCAGCAGGAACATGCTTCCTGCCTCCAGCGTGTCCAATCCCTTAATAATCTTATATGTTTCAATAAGATCCCCTCTCAGCCTTCTAACTTTCAGAGTATACAAGCCCAGTCGCACCAATCTTTCGACATATGACAGTCCCACCATCCTGGGAATTAACCTTGCGAACCTGCGCTGCACTCCCTCAATAGCAAGAATGTCCTTCCTCAAATTTGGAGACCAAAACTGCACACAATACTCCAGGTGTGGTCTCACCAGGGCCCTGTACAGCTGCAGAAGGACCTCTTTGCTCTTATACTCAATTCCCCTTGTTATGAAGGCCAGCATGTCATTAGCTTTCTTCACTGCCTGCTGTACTTGCATGCTTGCTTTCAGTGACTGATGTACAAGAACACATAGATCTCATTGTGCTTCCCCTTTTCCCCTTTTTAGTATTTGGATAGACAGGGACGGATGAGAGATAGTTAGACCTTGTGTATGGTAGGTCGTGTCTACCCAGTCTTACAGAGTTTTTTGAGGAAGTTACCAGGAAAGCTGATGAAGACATGTCAGTGGATGTTGTCTGCATGCACTTTAGCAAGGCCTTTGACAAGGTCCTGCATGGGATTTTGTTCAAGAAGGTTCAGTCACTCCGTATTCAGTATGAGGTAGTTATCTGGATTATACATTGGCTCTGTGGGAGAAGCCAGAGAGGGGTAGTAGATGGTGGGCTCTCTGTCTGGTGCCCTATGACTAGTGGATTGCCAAAGGGATCTGTGCTGGGTCAGTTGTTTGTCATCTATATCAGCTATCTGAATGATACTGAGGTTAACTGGACCAGCCAAATTGTGAATTACACCAAAATTCGGCCTAGTGAATAGCAAAGAAGACTATCAGAGCTTGCAGCAGGATCTGGACCAGCTAGAAAAAATGGGACTGAAAAATGGCAGAATGAATTTAATACAGACAAGTGTGAGATTTTGCACTTCGACATGACCAGGCAGGGTAGGACTTACATGGTGAGCAGTAGAGCACTGAGGAGTGTGGTAGGACAGAGAGTTCTGGGAATACGGGTCCGTAATTCATTGTAAGTAGCATCACAGGGTTGTAAGGAAATCTTTTGGCTCATTGTCCTTCAAAGATTAAAGTATTGAGTATAGGAATTGGGATGTTATGTTGAAGTTGTATAAGATGCTTGTGAGGCCAAATTTGAAGTATTGTGTGCATTTCCGGACACCCTTCCACAGAAGAGATATCAATGAGATTGAAAGAGTGCAGAGAATTTTTAGAGATGTTGCTAGGAATTGAAGGCCAGAGTTATATGAAAAGGTTGAATAGATTAGTACTTTATTCAAAGGTGCATAGGAGAACGAAGGTTGATTTGATAGACATATGCCAATTTAAAAAGGGAATAGATAGTGTAAATGCAAACAGGCTTTTTCCACTGAGGTTGGGTGAGACTAGAGCTAGAGGTCATCGGCTAAGGGTGAAAGGTGAAAAATTGAAGGGGAATCTGAGATGGAACTTCTTCACTCAGAGTGGTGCGAGTGTAGAACGAGGTACTAGAGGAAGTGGGTTCGATTTCATATATTAAGAGACATTTGGATGAGAGGCGTATGGAGTGCTATGGTCGAGGTGCAGGCTTTTGTGACCAAGCTGTATAATAGTCCAGCACGAGCCTGACAGGCCTGTTTCTTTGCTGTAGTGTTCTGTGATTCTATACTATAACTGAACTGTTCTGTATTTTTGTATGTCTGATGACCTTTCCTTTCTTGGATAAGGGACTCAAACTGCTCAGAATACTCCAAGTGCAGTCTGATCAATGCCTTGTAAAGCCTCGGTATTACATCATTGCTTTTATATTCTAATCTTTGTGAAATTAATGCTAACAATGCATTTGCCTTCCTTACTAGCAATTCAATCTGCAAGTTAATCTTTCGGGAATCATAGAAACATAGAAACATAGAAAATAGGTGCAGGAGTAGGCCATTCGGCCCTTCGAGCCTGCACCGCCATTTATTATGATCATGGCTGATCATCCAACTCAGAACCCAGCCTTCCCTCCATACCCCCTGACCCCTGTAGCCACAAGGGCCATATCTAACTTCCTTTTAAACATAGCTAATGAACTGGCCTCAACAGTTTGCTGTGGCAGAGAATTCCACAGATTCACCACTCTCTGTGTGAAGAAGTTTTTCCTAACCTCGGTCCTAAAAGGCTTCCCCTCTATCCTCAAACTGTGACCCCTCGTTCTAGACCTCCCCAACATCGGGAACAATCTTCCTGCATCTAGCCTGTCCAATCCCTTTAGGATCTTATACGTTTCAATCAGATCCCCCCTCAATCTTCTAAATTCCAACGAGTACAAGCCCAGTTCATCCAGTCTTTCTTCATATGAAAGACCTGCCATCCCAGGAATCAATCTGGTGAACCTTCTTTGTACTCCCTCTATGGCAAAGATGTCTTTCCTCAGATTAGGGGACCAAAACTGCACACAATACTCCAGGTGTGGTCTCACCAAGGCCTTGTACAACTGCAGTAGTACCTCCCTGCTCCTGTACTCGAATCCTCTCGCTATAAATGCCAGCATACCGTTCGCCTTTTTCACCGCCATTCCTTTGTACCTCTAATTTCAGAATTCTCTCCATTTAAAATGTATGATGATAAACTAATGTGATGTAATCTATTGGTTTACAAAAGGTGTTTCACCACCACCTGTCTAAGAAGCAATAAGGAATGAGGTATTACTGGCCTTACCACACTGCACATACACTCAGTGGCCACTTATTTAGGATACCAGTGTACCTGCAGTCCTGATGAAGTGTCTCGGCCCGAAACATCAACTGTTTGCTCTTTTCCAAAGATGCTGCCTGGCCTGCTGAGTTCCTCCAGCATTTTGCGTGTGTTGCTTTGGACTTCCAGCATCTGCAGAAGTTCTTGTTAATGAGAAAGGTCAGTGGGGAATGGTCAGACTGGCGACAGTCACTCTAATAACCATGCGTTACAGCAGTGGTGTGCAGAAGAACATCTCTGAATGCACAACACGTGGTCCTTCAAGTGGATGGGCTAAGGCAGCAGAAAACTATGAAGCTCTGCACTCAGCGTATAATTTCTTTTAAAGGCTAGGAAAAAAAAAACAGCCTAAGCAACGATTTGTTTCAATATCTGAAAATAAACTGATGACTATGCTTCCAGTGAACAACCACTAAGCTCGCTGAGAGGACAAATGGCAGCAGTGGGGAGGCAAGGAAAATATTTTTATTGAGGAGCTGCTCCTGGGTATGTTTGCAATGGGAAGTAATAAGAGGCTTGTACAAATATTGCCAGCTGAGCTTCCTTCAACATGAGCTGACGGCTGCAAGTTATGAGTTGTGAGAGGTTTAGCCTTCGAGAGAATATTGAGTAAGACTGGCACAGTTGGTGGATGTCATGAGATATCACTGTTCTAGAGTGGCGATTGCATCTGTGCAGACAGTCTGTTCCAGTTCCTATTCCAATTATTTCCAAAGCCAATTTTTCACTTTTAAAACTTTTAAAAATTTTACTTAAAGGAGTAGCGTAGAATGGGCCCTTCAAGCCCAATGAGTCACACCGCCCAGCAACCCACCTGCTTAAATCTAGTCTAATCACAGGACAAGTTACAATGAGTAATTAGTCTACTGACCTGTATGGCTTTGGACTGTGAGAGGAAACCTGAACAGCTGGAGGAAACCACGCCATCTCAGAAAGGACGGGCAGACAGCGCTGGAATGGAACTCTGAACTCTGGCACCCTGAGCTGCAATAGCATCGCACTAAGTGAGCTGGCAGTGCCAACACCAATGCGATATTGGCTGGTGGACCTCACATGCGAAGACAACTTTTTCCTTCCTGTTGGTCAGTGACCCCTATCAAGACCAACATGCATTTCCGATCATTAGCCTTTTTTCTTGAAACCCCAATTTCCTCGATTTGTCGGGTGCTCAACACTGTGTTGTGTGCGTGTGCGTGTTTTTGAGTGTATATGCATGCATTTCTGTGTATGTTATGTATTTCTGAGTACAAGCTCATTTGTACGTGTGTGTGTTTGTGGGGGGGGGTGGTGTAAGAAAAAGCTTTGTGGGAGGAGATGACCACCTTGTTTAACAGCTAGTTTGGGAGACCATCAGATCACATTCCTGGCTTCAGAGTCACAGAGTTAAACAGGCACAGAAACAGGCCTTTTCATAGTCATACTTTATTGATCCCGGGGGAAACTGGTTTTCGTTACAGTTGCACCATAAATAATAAATAGTAATAGAACCATAAATAGTTAAATAGTAATATGTAAATTATGACAGTAAATTATGAAATAAGTCCAGGACCAGCCTATTGGCTCAGGGTGTCTGACCCTCCAAGGGGGGAGTTGTAAAGTTTGATGGCCACAGGCAGGAGTGACTTCCCATGACGCTCTGTGTTGCATCTCGGAGGAATGAGTCTCTGGCTGAATGTACTCCTGTGGCCAACCAGTACATTATGTAGTGGATGGGAGACATTGTCCAAGATGGCATGCAACTTGGACAGCATCCTCTTTTCAGACACCACCGTGAGAGAGTCCAGTTCCATCCCCACAACATCACTGACCTTATGAATGAGTTTGTTGATTCTGTTGGTGTCTGCCACCCTCAGCCTGCTGCCCCAGCACACAACAGCAAACATGATCGCACTGGCCACCACAGACTCGTAGAACATCCTCAGCGGCGTCCCAGCTGGTCCATGCAAACCTAAATGCTTGGCTCCTAAACTTCTAAACCTTGCCAATCCATGGACGGTACCTGTCCAAATGTCTTTTAAAAGTTGTTATTGTTACCTGTCTCAACCACTTCCTCTGGCAGCTCGTACCACAGGTACCGCCCTGTAATAGGGCATTGGCCTGTGGCCAATTCAGATATCCGAAGTTCGGAGAGGAGGGGATTTCAATTGGGTCCATTGCTCGAGGATAAAAGGCAGCAGCAGGTTGTGTTTGAACTTTGACCAGTGGCCAATACAAGTATTGGAAGTTTGAAGAGGAGGGGACTTCAATCAATTTCACTGCCCAAGGATAAAAGGCAGGAGCAGGTAGCGGCAGCATAATCGAGCTTTGACCAGTAACCAGTCGGCGTCTGGGATTGATTAGTAAGAGCAATTAAAGGAAGGTGGGGCAAGTGCCACATCTGTCATCTGAGTGGGCAGAATCAGAGTGGTGATCTCGAGGCCTCAGTGAGAAGAGGCCTCACCCAGAGAAAACAAAGGAAAGAAAAGCTCAAGTTTTTTTATTCTCTGCTCAGCTAGAACAGTAGGGATGCCAGATAGTGAAATGCTCCTCTTGCTGGATGTGGGAAGGCAGGGAGACCTCCAGCGTCCCTGACTACAACTGTAAGAAGTGCCTCCATCCACAGCTTCTAACAGACGTGTTAAGGAGTTGGAGCTGGAACTGAATGAACTCCAGATCGTTCGGGAGGCTGAACGGTGACAGATGAGAGAGGTAGTTACACCCAAGGTTTAGGACACAGGAAACTGGGTGACAGTCACAAAGGGGAGAGGGGTTAAAGAGCCGGTTCTAAGTACCTCCGTGTGCATTCCCCTTAACAACAGGAATACCACTTTGGATACTGTCGGGGGAAATGACCTAACAGGGGAAAGTTACAGCAGTCAGGTGAGAGAAGAGCCACGCTGTGGGATTGGGGATTCAATAGGTAGGGAAACAGACAGGAGGTTCTGTGCACAAGAATGAGATTCCCCAGTGGTATGTTGCCTCCCAGATGCCTGGAGCCGGGCCATCTCAGATCGAATGCTCAGCATTCTTAAGTGGGAGGGTGAGATACCAATGACATGGGTAGGATGAGTGATGAAGTTCTGTGTAGGGAGTTCGGTGCTCAGTTAAAGGGAAGACATCCTGAGTTGTGATCTCAGGATTGTTACCCATGCCAAGTGCTAGTGAGGCCAGAACTAGGAAGATTATACAAATTAATACATGGCCAAGGAGCTGATGTAGGAGGAAGAGCATACAATTTTGGACTCTCTTTCCAGGAAGGTGAGACAGGTACAGAATGGATGCTTTACACCTGAACTGGAGAGGGGCCAATATCCTAGCAGGAAAGTTTGTTAATGCTGCACGGTGGGGTTTAAACTAGAGTTGCAGGGGGGTGGGAACCAGAATGCCAGAACAGTTAGTGGGGGCAGATGTCGGTAAGACCTCAGACAAAGTTAGGAATCAAAAAGTTGAGCATGGCGCGACTAGTGTCCTGAGCTTCATATATTTCGATGCAAGAAATATTGTAGGAAAGGCAGATAATAGTGCTGAGGATGAGGTAGCTGGTTTACAAACGGAGGCAATCTGTAATGAGGAGAGGTTGTTGAAGGGGCAAAATCACAGTCAACAGGATGAGTTGCAATGCAAAGGCAGCCAAAATTGTATTCAAGAGGGTGAATACGGGACTGAAGGTGTTACATTTGAATACGCACAGTATACGGGATAAGGTAGATGAACTTGCAGCACAGTTGATGTTGTAGGCATCACTGAACCATGGCTGAAATATTATAGCTGGGAGCTTAATGTCCAAGGATACATATTGTATTGAAAGGGCAAGAAGGAAGGCAGAGCTGGGTGGCATTCCTCTGTTGATAAAAATATAGATGCAAAGGGACTTGGGAGTCCTTGCACAGAATTTCCTAATTTGCAGGAAGGCAAATGCAATGTTAGCATTAATTTCAAGAGGGCTAGAATATAAAAGCAAATATGAAATGTTGAAATTTTATAAAGGCACTGGTGAGGCCTCACTTGGAGTATTCTGAGCAGGTTTGGGCCCCTTATCTTAGACCAGATGTGCTGAAACTGGAGAAGGTTCAAAGGAGGTTCACAAAAATGATTTCAGGTTTGAATAGCTTGTCCATGTGAAGAGTGTTTGATCAATCTGGGCCTGTGTTCCCTAGAATTCAGAAGAATGAGGGGAGACCGCTTTGAAACCTAACGAATGGTGAAAGGCCTTGATAGAGTTGATGCTTCCTTTGAGAGTCTAAGACCAGAGGACACAACCTCAGAATAGAGGGGAGTCCTTTAGAATGGAGATGAAGGGGAATTTCTTTAGCCAAAGAGTGATGAATCTGTGGAATTCGTTGCCATGGTCAGCGGTGGGGGCCAAGTCTTCTTGTATATTTAATGGAGAGGTTGATAGATTCTTGATTGGTCTGGTCATGAAGGGATATGAGGAGAAGGTAGGAGAGTGGAACTGAGAGGAAAATTGGATCAGCCATGACAAAATGGCGGAGCAGATACAAAGGGCCAAATGGCCTAATTCTGCTCCTATATCTTATGGCCTGTGTGTATAAAAAAAAAAAAAAAAAGTTGTCTGGCAAGTTCCTCTTAAATCTTGCCCCTCCCATTTTAAATCTATCCCCTCTGTCTTCAAACTCTGATAAAATAAGTTTACATTCACCCTGTCTAGGCCCTCGAGATTTTATGCACCCTAGCAAGATCACTTCTCAGTGTCTTACACACACTAATACTAAGTCCTAGCTTGACCAATGTCTCCCAATAGCTCAGTCCCCCAAGTCTTGGCAGCACTCTTGTAAATCTTTTTGCATTCTTTTGAGTCTAATAACGTCTTTTCTATAGCAAGAGAAACACAATAGTTCATAATATTCCATGTACGGCCACTAACATTGCACTATGACTTCAAAATTTTAATACTCATTAATATAACCTATGAAGAAAGTCAAAAGCATGCCAAGTGCTGTCCTGACGAAGGGTCTTGGCCTGAAACGTCAACTGTACCTCTTTCTAGAGATGCTCTCTGGCCTGCTGCATTCGCCAGCAACTTTGATGTGTGTTGCCTTTTTCCCTATCCTGCTTATCAGTGACTCCACTTTCAGTGAACCATGTGTAGTGGAAAGTGTGCTGACTGGCTGCATTACAGCCCCGTATGAAAACACCAGTGCCTTTGAATGGAAAATCCTAACAAAAAGTAGTGGATTCAGTCCAGCACATCATGGGTGAAGCCCTCCCAACCGTTGAGCACATCTACATGAAACATTGTCGTAGGAAGGTAGCATCCATCATCAGAGATCATCAGCACCCAAGTCATGCTCTTTTTTTTGTTGCTGCCATCGAAGGTACAGGTGCCTCAGGACTTGCACCATCAGGTTCAGGAACAGTTACCACCCCACAACCATTAGGCTCTTGAACCACACGCACTTGGCCATCCATTGAGATGTTCCCACAACCAATAATCTCACGTTAAGGACTCTTTATCTTCATATTTCCTGTTTTCGTTATTTATTGCTACTTATTTAGATTTGCATTTGCAGTTTGTTGTCTTCTGAACTCTGGCTGATTTTTCATTGATCCTGCTCTATTTGTTTTCCTGGGTATGCCCACAGGAAAATGAACCTCAGAGTTGTATATGGTGACATTATGTACTTCATTGATAAAAGTTGCTTTGAGTGCTTTGAGTACTTGCACTCCAAGGTACCTTTATTCCACAACACTCCACAGGGCCCCTCCATTCCCAGTGAAAGTTCCATGTCCATTCAGCAGCTGATACTTATCCAAATTAAACTCCTTTCTCTGTTCCTTGCCCCATTAACTTGGCTGATCAAGATCCTTCACTGTTCTCTATGTAGCACCCCCCCCCCCCCCGGCCAACCTCAGGGTCACTCGGCTAGCAGTCGTCTAGGGAAACAGCCCTCGGCCCCGCCAAACTGGGTAATTAGTTTGTGTGGATCCTGTGTGATGTACCTCACCCCGCCCAAATGACAGACAATACACCAGATACAATTAAATGATTTACAGTTTATAGATATTACTGGAACTATATAATTAATAGAGAATAAAATATAAAAGGAAAATAAAAGGCGCCACACTTATCAAAGTTCAATCTCTTCATGCAATTTAATGTTCCAGAGCAGCCTACAATGTAAAACCTAATCAAAGGCCTGACAGAAGTCCAAATAAGTCACGTCTACCACTCTGCCCTTGGTTACCTCACCAAAACAATCAATCATGTTCATAAGACATGATCTCCCGTCTTATGAACTTGATAGAGTTTTTCACTCTCAACTCTGGTGCCCCACAAGGCTGTGTCCTCAGCACCCTACTCTATTCACAACTGCTTGTCTAGATTCTGCTCAAACTCTATCTGCAAATTTACAGATGATAGCACTGCGGTGGTCGCATCTCAAATAAAGATCAGTCAGAGTCCAGGAAGGAGAGAGAGAGCCGAGTAACATGGTGTTATGAAACAACCCTTTCCTCATGCTCCTGTTTACAACAAAAGTACTGAGGTCAAGAGAGTGAGAGCTTCATGTTCCTCAAAGTGAACATCACCAATTGTCTGTCCTGGTCCAACCATGTAGACGCAATTGCCAAGAAAGTTCACTGGTGTCTCTGCTTCCTCGGGAGGTTAAAGAAATTTGGATGTCCTATTGTCCCATTCAACCCTCAGAATCTGTTGTGCTTTCTACCATCAAGCCACTTGTGTATCCAGTTACTTTATTCTTCTCCCTTGATCCCATGCAATTTAATCTTCCTACCCAGACGCATCACCTCCTGCTATAGTAAATGCTCTACCTGAGATGGCAAGAAACTGCAATGAGTTATGGACATAGCTGAACAGGTCATGGAAACCAAACCCCCACCTTGGACTCTATTTATATTTCTTGCAGCCTTGATAAGTGTAAACAAACTCAAATATTCCACCCATCCTGGACAGTCCTCTCACTCCGATCAGGCAGAAGATTTAAAAAAAAGGTCTGAAAGTATGTCCCATCAGCCTCAAGAACAGCTTCTTCCCCATTGTAATAAGACTACTGAATGGCTCCCTAGTACAGAAAGATTCAAGGATCAAAGTAAATTTATTATCAGTGTTCATATATGTCACTATATACAACCAGAGGTTCATTTTCATATAGGCATACTCAATAAATTCATTATAGAATTATAACCATGACAGAATCAATGAAAGGCCACACCTACTTGGGCGTACAACCAGTCTGCAAAAGCCAAACTGTGCAAATATCAAAAGAATGAAATAATAATAAACAAATAAGCAATAAATATCGAGAACATGAGATGAAGAGTCTTTGAAAGTAAGTTGATAGGTTGTGAGTTCACGTTGAACACTTGACCTCACAATATAGCTCATTGAGACCTTGTACTCTGCACTGCACTTTCTCTCCGACTACAACACTTTATTCTGCACTCTGCTCTCCTTTTACCTTGTACTTCCTCAATGCTCTGTTGCAATATATGGACATTTTGCAAGGCATGATTTTCACCGTACAGTTGTACATTTGGCAATAATAAACCAATTTACCAGGGGGGATTGTAGAAGCTTGGTCCTTAGACTCTATGGCCATAAAACATAGGAGCAGAATTTATTTAAATCTTACATCCATCCCACAGCATAAGTTAGTAAAAATTTTAGTATTATGACTCCATCGCAATGTACAGACATGTGAATTTATAAGTCTAATAGCTTGTAGAAGGAAGCCATCCCGTAGCCTATCAGCCCTGACTTTAATGCTGTGGTACCGTTTGCCAGATGGAAGCAGCTGAAGCAGTTTGTGGTTGAGGTGACTGGTGTCCACAATGATCCTCCGGGCCTTCTTTATGCACTTGCTGCTATAAATGTCCTCAATGGACATCACATCCACAGATGCACTGGGCTGTCCGTACCACTCTCTGCAGTGCCCAGCGATCAAGGTTGGTGCAGTTCCTGTACCAGGCGGTGATATAGCCAGTCAGGATGCTCACAATGGTGCCCCTGTAGGAGCTGGGGGCTCATGCCAGACTTCTCCAGTCATTTTATGCTGGAGTCCGCTCTGTCATTCCATCTATCCCCCTCAACCCCATTCTCCTGTCTTCTCCCTGTAACTTTTGACACCCTGACTAATCAAAAACCTATCAACCTTTGCTTTAAATATATGCAAGGAATTGACCTTACAGCCATCTGTGGCAAAGAATTCCACAGATTCAGCACCCTTGAGAGAAAGAAATTCCTTCTCATCTCTGGTCTAAAGGGACACCCTTGTATACTGAGGCTGTGCCCTCTGGTCCTAGACTCCCCACTATAGGAAACACTGCTTTCCACATCCACACTATCTAGGCCTTTCAATTTTCTGTAAGTTTCAATGACATTCTCCTTCATTCTTCTAAGCTCCTGTGAGTACAGGCGCAAAGCCTTTAAATGCTACTCATATATTAACTCTTTCATTCCCAGGATCATTCTGCTCTAGATACACTCCAATGCTTCCCATTAAGGGGCACAAAACTGCTCACAACACTCTGCAGCCTTAGCATTACATCCTTGTTTGAATAGGAATGTACAAGGTATGTTTAGTTTACATCTTTTCTGATTTTAGCAAGCTGCTTGTCAAAGGATTATTCAGATTTTCCGGTTCACCTCTGTTGCTGTGACTCTGACAAAACAGACTGAGCAGGCTTCTCTGTGCATCCAGAATCATCACTTTAACTGCAATACAGGAACACTCTGTAATCTGACACATTCAGAACTGTGGTGGAACCAGATTAGTAGATTCTCTGGAAAAACTGGATGTCATTCTATTTAATTCAAATATTCTTTAAATGTTATTCAGTAGAATAATGTATTTTTTACTGAACCCAAAGTCTGCAGGGAGTGAACAGACTCCACAACCTATAGACTCATTTTCAAGGACTCTAAAATTCAGTATTATTCGGCAAATAAACTCTTCTCAGGCTTCCAGCCAGGTAAAGGTATTGATTTTAACCGACCTTTCGATGACAACTTCTGCCATCTTCATCAGGGATGATGCCTAGGCATATCTAGTCCACTGGTATATATACCCCCATCGTTCATCCCTCCTGATCGGTTACTCATCATCCAATCAGCTTTCCACTGTCCCACCTTGTTTACAATTGAATTCCTGTTCACACTTAGAGTGAGACCTTCCTTCATCTTTGTTAAAATTGTTTTCCTCTAGTTTTATTTCCATGGCTTCCTTCACCAGGCAGTCCCAAAAGCCATTGGCATGGCACAGTAGTTTTGTGCTATCAAGGTCAATCCTATGGCCATTGCGGATGCAATGTTCTGCTACTGCTGATTTCTCCAGGTAACCCAAATAGATACACCTCCTGTTCTCCTTGATGCGGGTTTCCACCGTGCATCCCATCTGGCTGATATACCCGGCTCTTCACTCACAGGGAATCCTGTGAACGCCAGCTGATCTGAGCCCCCGGTTATCTTTGACCAACGTAAACTGTGATTTGAGCTTCCTTGTGGGCTTGTGGATGGTACTAATCTGGTACTTCTTCAGGGTCAGCCACTATCATGCCTCTCAACATACAGCGGCTCTTTCTACCTTAATTAACCATGCGAAAACTATTTCGAGCCCAGAAAGTCTCCGCAAGGAAATGATGATTCTTCATGACATTCCTACAGAATGGCTACAAGGTGAAGGAAATCAATCGAGCCCTTAAGAGCACTGACAGAAAAACCAGGAACCTAACAACGAGGAGGAACCCGTCACTACTGCCGGTCTTCCCTATATTTCCATGGTTTCTGTAAGGATCACAGATTTGAGTGCAGATAACAGGGCCTTTTTCACGAGTCTCCAATGAACAACATCGTCTCAACGTCTCCGCTGCCAAACCACCTTATGATCTTATATACTGGCATAAGGTTATTTGAATAAAATAGAATGTTCCTGATGAACTTAGCAGAGTGCAGTGCCTTCTATACTTACACACTCTTGTGCATTCGGACTGCCAAACCATAGTTCTAAGTTCAAAGTATATTTATTATCAAAATATGTATGCGATAGTCAATCTTGAGGTTTGTCTGCTTATGGGCAGCCACAAAACAAAGAAACCCAACAGAACCCGTTAAAAACGAAGGCAGTCAGATGCCCACTGTGCAGGAAATTGTGCGAACAATAAAAGTAAGCAAATGGCATTCTGAACTGAAGTTCACGAAAGTGAGTCCACAGTCACGAAGCCAGGTGCAGGTGATCCTGTTAGTTGCAGGCCACGGCCTCTGTTAAGCGCAGAGATGAGTAAACTTCGTGGAAGAGAAAGCCAAACACCGGCCCTGTCACCCTAACCTTTCCAGTCTGGCCCAGCACTTCAAATAGCCAAACCTCGGGTTGTTCCTCACTCTAGGATTTGGGCCCAGCCACTTCAATATGCTTTGGGGCCTGGAAACCACCGCCTCAATTTGGCCCATACTGAGATTTCCAGTTAGGCCCAGCGCTGAGTCAGTCAACCAGACCATGATCCATTGAGAGTACCGAGGACATGAGTTGTAAAGTAGTACACAAAATGCTGGAGGAAATCAGCAGATCAGGTAACATCTATGGAGAGGAATAAAGAGTTAATGATTTGGGCCAAGACTATTCATCATTACTGGAAAGGAAGGTTGTATGTGGTAACATATACCCACTTTGATGATAAATTTACTTTGAACTTTGATGCAACCAGTCAGGATAATCTCTATCGTTCATCTGTATTCTTGCAATTATAAAAGATGTTAAAGTGAGTGCAGGAGACCACACCAGGTAAGATTCAAGAGTGCCAACTATTTAAAGAATTTAGAGAGAGGTCAGGCACTGGGGCCCCAGTGGGTGAACAGGGAAAGCTGAGAAACTCTCCTGCAGAGATCACAGGTAATAAACAGAGCCACTTAATCTGCAGCAATTTGGGTATGACAGCCACCCCGTTCAGCTCGTTTGATTCTTCCACCAGAAACAAATGTCAAACAATGATGAGTTTTGCTGGGGAGCTAGAACCATCAGGAATATCTGAAATGTGATAATTTTACTAACTGGGCTTTTATAAAATATACATCATATAAGAAAAGTCAAAGCCAAAGTTGAGTTTCTTGTCACACGCAGAAGTATATACACAGTGGCCATGGTTTTAGGTGCACATGTAAAGCTGTGTCAGAAACTCAATGCATAAAAGTATGCAGAAATGGTCAAGAGGTTCAGTTGTTGTTCAGACCAAACATCAGAATAGGGAAGAAATGTGATCTAAGTGACTTTGACCATGGAATGATTGTTGGTGCCATACAGGGTGGTTTGAGTATGTCAGAAATTACTGATCTCCCGGGATTTTCACACAGAGCAGCCTCTAGAGTTTACAGGGAATGGTGCAAAAAACAAAACACATCCAGCACGCAGCAGTTCTGTGGGTGAAGATGCCTCGTTAATGAGAGAGATCAGAGGAGAATGGCCAGATGGGTTCAAGCTGACAGGAAAGTGACAGTATCTCAAATAACCATGCGTTACAACAGTGGTGTTCAAACAAGCATCTCTGAATAAACAACACATCAAACCTTGCAGTGGACAGGCTAGAGCAGCAGAAGACCACAGGGTACCTAATAATGTGGCCCCTGCATATATGTATGCACAGACGCGATGAAACACTTTCTTGCCGCAGCATTAAAGACTCTAAGCAAAACACAAGTAGCATTCACAGGAAAAATACAACTTAAACATAACTTATACAAAATTTTTTTACAAGAAAGACACAATTAGAATAAAAGGGCATCGGCCCAAAATTTCGACTGCTTATTCAGCTCCACAGATGGTGCCTGATCTGCTGAGATCCATCAGCATTTGGTGTGTGCTGCTCTGGATTTCCAGCATCTGCAGAACCTCTTGTGTTTAGAATTTTAAAAAGTTAACTTTAGTGCAATGTGATCAGAGTGGTCGGAGTATTGCTGAACTGTAGTGGTGATTATGAAACGAATGGTTGAAGGGAGGTAGCAGCTCATGAACCTGGCGGTGTGAAACTTCAGGCTTTTGTACTTGCTGCAAAAAGATAGAATGAACCATATTTTTGATGATGGATTTTGCCTTCTTGAAGCAGCACCTCCTGTCGATGGTGGGGAGGGATATACCGATGTTGTATTTTGGACAGATTCACTACTCTCTGCATCTTATTATGTTCCTGACCCCATTATTAAGTCATGACATTTTCCACAGTACACCTGTAGAAGTTTGTTAATGCGTTCGGTGAAAGTTTATGGTTATAGCATGATAAGGGCTCTGTACAGACATAGAATTGTCCCTCCATTTTGGCTGACAAGTTGCTAGAGTGAAAGAAAAAAAGCCTAGTGTTTATACAGTACTGTTCAAAAGTTTTAGGCACATACAGGACATACAGCTCAGGAGTCTAAGAGTTTTGCACAGTACTGCAGTAACTTGGTGTATTCCCCTGTATGGCTTTATTGTGGATTGGGAGTAGGAAGGGGGCAGGGAGAGGGGAATCATAGTTGGGAAAAAGGTAAGGGAGAAGGGAGGGTGTGGGAGGTAGACAGACATTCTGTAGTGACCAATAGACCAATTGCTTGGAATCAAATGACCTTGCCTGGTGTCTCAGGGCTAAGTGTGTCTGTACCCACTTCAACCCCTCCCCCCGGCACTCCTTTTCACACCCCTCCTGCATCACTTCATCTCACCATTCCGAGCATCCTTCCCCCTCCTCCAGATCTCACTCTCTGGTCCACGTCGACAAATAACCTAGCGGTGTATATATATCTATGTGCCTAAGACTTTGGCACAATATTGTAAAGCACTTTTTTACATTGTTTTTCTGAAACATAGAAAATAGGTGCAGGAGTAGGCCATTCGGCCCTTTGAGCCTGCACCACCATTCAGTATGATCATGGCTGATCATCCAACTCAGAACCCTGTACCTGCCTTCCCTCCATACCCCCTGATCCCCTTAGCCACGAGAGCCATATCTAACTCCCTCTTAAATATAGCCAATGAATTGGCCTCAACTGTTTCCTGAGGCAGAGAATTCCACAGATTCACCACTCTGTGTGTGAAGAAGTTTTTCCTAATCTCGGTCCTAAAAGGCTTCCCCTTTATCCTCAAACTGTGACCCCTCGTTCTGGACTTCCCCAACATCGGGAACAATCTTCCTGCATCTAGCCTGTCCAATTCCTTTAGGATTTTATACGTTTCAATCAGATCCCCCCTCAATCTTCTAAATTCCAACGAGTATAAGCCTAGTTCATCCAGTCTTTCATCATATGAAAGTCCTGCCATCCCAGGAATCAATCTGGTGAACCTTCTTTGTACTCCCTCTATGGCAAGGATGTCTTTCCTCAGATTAGGGGACCAAAACTGCACACAATACTCCAGGTGTGGTCTCACCAAGGCCTTGTACAACTGCAGTAGTACCTCCCTGCTCCTGTACGTGAATCCTCTCGCTATAAATGCTAGCATACCATTCGCCTTTTTCACCGCCTGCTGTACCTGCATGCCCACTTTCAATGACTGGTGTATAATGACACCCAGGTCTCGTTGCACCTCCCCTTTTCCTAATCGGCCACCATTCAGATAATAATCTGTTTTCCTGTCTTTGCCACCAAAGTGGATAACTTCACATTTATCCACATTAAATTGCATCTGCCATGAATTTGCCCACTCACCTATCCTATCCAAGTCACCCTGCATCCTCTTAGCATCCTCCTGAAATTACAGGATTTCTGGCGCTAGAGGATGGAATACAATATTTTTACGGGTGTTCTTATAAAGTTGTGCAAAATTATTAGGGGCGTAGACGCGTACAATCTTTTTCCCAGAATTGTGGTATCAAGAACTAGAAGGCATAGGTTTGTAGTGAGAGAAGAAAGAGTTAATAGGAACCAGAGGGGAAAATCTTTCACCCAGGTAGCGATCAGTGTGTGTAAGGAGCTGCCAGAGGAAGTGGATGAGGCAACTACAATAACAACATTTAAAAAGGTACAGTACTTGGGCAGGAAAGGTTTTATAAGGATATGTTGCAAGCACCCATAAATGAGATTAATTTGGATTGAAATACTGGTTGTCCTGGACCAGCTGAGCAGTTTCTATGTTGTATCAGTCTAGGGCTCTTTGAAAGAAATGAGGTGGATTGAAACATTACTGGACAAGAGCCAAACTTTAAGGTCATTCTGACACTGAGAATAAGCAAATAATTGTGACAATGTACTTGCATGAACCTCTTGATCATGTCTGCGTGCTTTTATATATTGAGTTCCTGCCACATGATTGGCTGATTAGGTATTTGCATTAACGGGCAGGTGTACCTAGCAAAGTGACCACTGAGTGTAATTTGATTTTCATACATAAATAGATATCCTCAAGTCTACTCTGTCAATTCATCTGATATACTTGGTCTGTATTAAAAGCCCACCAATCTGCTGATATTCTGAGTCTGTTAATCCTCTGCCTAACAAATATTTATTGGTTTTTGTTCGGATTGAATTTATTGATCATTGTTTCACATTTTTCACAAGCCACCATTTACTGTTTAAAAAAAAGCTGAAATATAGATCTAATTTTTAGATACTTTAGGAATGGATAAAAGAAGGGGCTAGATCTCATTGGTTATACATTTCCTGCTCTTGCCTATATTAAAGATGAAAGGTTTCCACCTGAAACATGAACTCTTAACTTCCCTCCATGTGTGCTGCCTGGCCCTCAGACTTCAGTCCCGTGTGTCACTCCAGATTCTAATATCTGCTCCTCATTATCATATGCGAGACCCCGGTTCCATTCTGATGCTCTCTATAACTAGTTTGTACACGGTTTCCTCCCACATTCCAAAGATGTAGGGGCTAATAGGTTAATTGGTTGCATGGATATAATTGGGTGGCACAGACTTGTTGGCCAGAAGGGCCTCTTACTGTGCAGTACATCTAAAGATAAAATTCAGAAGATGTGTAGCTCAGGTGGTTGATGGTTGGGGTGAGCTGTTCTCCAAGCTTGAGAATTTACCTGCAAACGTTTCCTCACCATACGAGGAGACATCATCACTGTGCTGTTGATTGTGGTGTGTTCTCCGAATGCTTGGCCTTTATATACTGTACTTTTCAATCAACTGACTAGACATCAATTCAGAAACTGAATTGAGATGTGGGGAGGAAATCTTGTTGCTGATTAGCTGTGTGGTGAACTTCGTGTTGTGTGAACACATAGCATAGACATAATCATCCTTTATTGATCCGGGGGGGAAATTGGTTTTCCTTACGGTTACACCATAAATAATAAATAGTAATAGAACCATAAATAGTGAAATAGTAATATGTAAATTATGCCAGTAAATTATGAAATAAGTCCAGGACCAGCCTATTGGCTCAGGGTGTCTGACCCTCCAAGGGAGGAGTTGTAAAGTTTGATGGCCACAGGCAGGAATGACTTCCTATGATGCTCTGTGTTGCATCTCGGTGGAATGAGTCTCTGGCTGAATGTACTCCTGTGCCCACCCAGTACATTATGTAGTGGATGGGAGACATTGACCAAGATGGCATGCAACTTAGACAGCATCCTCTTTTCAGACACCACTGTCACAGAGAGTCCAGTTCCATCCCCACAACATCACTGGCCTTACAAATGAGTTTGTTGATTATGTTGGTGTCTGCTGCCCCAGCACACAACAGCAAACGTAATAACACTGGCCACCACAGACTCATAGAACATCCTCAGCATCATCCGGCAGATGTTAGAGGACCTCATGCAAGAGAATTCCTAGAAGTGTGGTTTTCCACGAACAATTCTACCAACACGTAGACCTCGATCGTATTTATGAGCCAATGCAGTCAAAGTTCCAGACCACAATGCACAGAGTTCACCACACAGCCAATCAGCAACGAGATTCCTTCCCCACATCACAATTGTGTTTCCTAAATGACTGCCAATCAACTGATTGATAAATACACAAAAGCCAAGCATTCAGAGGACACACTACAATCAACAGCACGCTGATGATGTCTCCTTGCATGGTAACAAAGCATTTGTAAGTAAATTGCTGAGATCAGAGAACAGCTCAACACAATCATGAAATAAAATGGCTGGATAAGCACAACGAGTGAGGCAGGACATCTATAGAGGGGAATGAATAGGGCTTGGTCTGAAACGTCAACTGATTATTCCCCTCTATAGAAACTGACTGACTTACAGCATTTTGCAGGAGTTTCTGTTTCCTTTTAACATATCTTGGTGCATGTTACGGCCAAGAGTCTTCAGTGCTCCAGGCAAGGAACAATTTATGCCATTTGAACAGGTCTCTCTGGCCTGTTCCTATATCACAATGGTTTCTCACTGAACCAGACAAAAAACATTTATTGAAGTAGGCAGACTGGAAAAACAGATTAATGAGAGGCAGCTAGCAGCAACCATGTGGAAGTCTGTGTGACACACACAGCTGGAACTGTTCACAGGAGCTCGGTGACATGACAGAGTGTGCAGAGTCCATCACCGCTGGTAAAGTGGAGTTCGAACACGGAACGGTACAGCACTGTACCGAGGAGCAAATTTATTCACCATACACACTGTGGGTCACTTTACTAGGTACACCTGGCAAATTTCTAATCAGCCAATCACATGGCAGTATCTCAATGCAGTCATGGTCAAGAGGTTCAGACCAAACATTGGAATGGGGATGAAGTGTGATCTGAGTGGCTTTGGCTGTGGAATGATTATTTGTGGCAGACAGGATGGTCTGAGATTCTCAGAAAATGCTGATCTCCTGCGGTTTTCACGCATAAAACTCTCCAGAGTTTACAGAGAATGCTGTGAAAGCCAAAAAAAAAATTCATGTAAGGGGTAGTTTTGTGGGCAAAAATACCTGGTTAATGAGAGAGGTCAGAGAAGAGTAGCCAGACTGGATCAAACTGATGGGAAAATGACAGTAAGTCAAATAACAAGGTGCTACAACAGTGGTGTGCGGAAGGGCATCTCTGAATCTTCAACACAGCGAACCCTGAAGTGGATGGGCTACAGCAGCAGAAGACCACAAACATACACTCAGTGACCACATTATTGGTAAAGGGGGTTCATAATAAAGTGTACACAGAGTGTATATTCAGATGTATAAGGAGAGTTGGTACGATATGCAACACAAAACAATTTCAAAGAACATAGAAAAATACAGCACAGGAACAGGCCATTCAGCCCACAGTGTTATGCTGAACCAACTAAAAAGCAAATCAGAAACACCCAAACACTAATCCCTCCTACCTACACCATGTCCATATCCCTTTATCTTCCTTACATCCATGTGCCTATCCAGACATCTCGTAAAAGCCTCTAATGTATTTGCCTCTACCACCATTCCAGTGCATTCCAGGCATTCACCACTCCCTGATTTTAAAAAAAAACTTAACCCCTCACATACTCCTTAAAACTGCCCCCTCTCACCTTCAATGCACGCCCTCTGGTCTAAAACACTTCAACCCTGGGAAGAAGATACTCTCAGAATCTTGTAAACCTCTATCAGGCCTCCCCTCAGCCTCCAGCAACATCCAAGATGATTAAGAGGTATAGGTCGATGTGGATAACCAGAGACATTTTTCCTAGGGATGAATTGGCTAATGCCAAGGGGCATAATTTTAAGGTGATTGGAAGAAAGTATAAGGAAGTTTGTTTTTTTTTTACCCAGAGAGTAATGGTTGCTTGAAATACCCTGCCAGGGGTGGTGGTAGAGGCAGATACATTAGGGACATTCAAGAAAATGTCCCTGGTACATGGATGATAGCAAAATGGAGGGCTATATAGGAGGGAAGGGTTTCATTGAACTTAGAGTAGGTTAGAAATTCACCATAACATCGTGGGCTGAAGTGCCCACACTATTCCATGTTCTATTCTACAATTATAACGGGCAGTTATACAGCCAATTATATTCTACACGGGCAGACTATTATTTAAGTGGGGAGAGAATTCAAAGTTCTGAGATGCAACGGGACTTGGGAGTCCTAGTGCAGGATACCCTTAAGGTTAACCTCCAGGTTGAGTCGGTGATGAAGAAGGTGAATGTAATGTTGGCATTTATTCCTTGAGGAGTAGCGTAAAGGAGCAGGGATGTGATGTTGAGGCTCTATAAGGTGCTGGTGAGACTTGGAGTACTGTGGGCAGTTTTAGGCTCCTTATTTAAGAAGGGATGTGCTGACATTGGAGAGGGTACAGAGAAGATTCACTAGAATGATTCCAGGAATGAGAGGGTTAACATATGAGGAACGTTTGTCCGCTCTTGGACTGTATTCCTTGGAGTTTAGAAGAATGATGGGGAATCTCATAGAAATATTTTGAATGTTGACAGGCATGGACAGAGTGGATCTGGCAAAGTTGTTTCCCATGATGGGGGAGTCTAGTACGAGAAGGCATGACTTAAGGATTGAAGGGTGCCCATTCAGAACAGAGATGTGAAGAAATTTTTTTAGCCAGAGGGTGGTGAATCTGTGCAATTTGTTGCCACGGGCAGCAGTGGAGGCCAAGTCACTGGGTGTATTTAAGGCAGAGATTGATAGGTATCTGAGTAGCCAGGGCATCAAAGGTTATGGTGAGAAGGCGGGGGAGTGGGACTAAATGGGAGAATGGATCAGCTCATGATAAAATAGCGGAGCAGACTCGATGGGCCGAATGGCCGACCTGCTCCTTTGTCTTATGGTCTTAATATGAGAATAAAAAATTTTAATAAAAGATAAACTCAGAGGTGAAGGTACAGATTTCGAATATAGTGTGCATAAATACAAGGATATACTTGCAATGTAAACAGCATTATAAAAAGCAATTTAAAGTGTTTACAATGCAGTAACTGAGGTATTAGATAGAGGGGGATGGGTTGCGTAACTCAGTGGTTGATCAGATTTACTGCTTGGGGGCAACAAAAACTTAAGACAGAATCATAGAAATCTACAGCACGTTACAGGCCCTTCAGCCCACAATGTTGTGATGACCATGTAACCTAAATGGCATGAAGGTTTCGTTTTTATAGACCTATAGACTTTCCAGAAGGGAGTTTTTGTAAAAGACTTTGCTGGGTGGGTCATAAGAGATAAGAACAAAAGAAATAGGAGCAGGAGTAGGCCATCCGGCCCATTGAGCCTGCTGCTCCATTGAATAAGATCATGGCTGATCTGGCCATGGACTCATCTCCACCTACCTGCCTTTTTTCCATAACCCTTAATTCCCCTACTATGCAAAAGTAGGGGTCCCTTGGGGACCCCGGCTGTTGATGCTGGGCCGACCTATATAAACCTGCTCCACAATAAATCTAATCCTTCTACACAACCCACAACTTTCCATTCTTCTCACATTCGAGTGCCTAACTAAGAGTTTTTTTTTAAATGTCCTTATTACTTTAGCAGGTTGGCAGGGTGGAATACGTCTTGACCAAAGGAGTTGTAAGACACTCCCTCCACTAGCCTGCAGATATGAGCAGCCAGTGCAAATCACAAGTCCTGGTTATGCAATCATCCCTGAAGAGAATTGATAGTGGCTGGGGTCACCCATCTTGTGAAGACACAGTCCAGAAGAAGGTAATGGCAAACCACTTCTGTAGAAAATTTTGCCAAGAACAGTCAGGGTTACAGACCATGATTGCCCATATCAGATGACACAGCACATAATTTTAATGATGGTGATTACATCAGCCTTTCCCAACAGTGCGTTCCAGGGACACACTGAAAACGGTTAATAACATTTAGAAATAATTTTCAAAACATGAAGTCAGAGAAATTCTTCCAACATGGTATAATCGTTGATTGGCCAGTAGAAATCTGGCAGCAGATTTGCATTGCCAAAGCCATTGACAGGTGTAGATTGCAGAAGTTGATGTATGGCTTTCCCAGTGTTGCTGCTGGCTGGCTCTCATTAATCCGGTTCCCCAGTCTGCCAACCTTAATTAATGTTTTCTCTCTGGTTCCACAAGAAACCATAGTGATGCAGTAACAGGGTGGAATGACCTGTACATATGACACAAGCTATTCCTTGCCTGGAGCACTGAAGACTTTTGAGTGTGACATGCACATTTAAAGGAAATACCAAGTATTAGAAAATGGCGGCTAGGTGAGGAAAGCAAATGCAACATTAGCATTCATTTCAAGAGGACTCAAGTATAAAAGCAAAGATGTAATGCTGAGGTTATTTTGTCAGACTGCACTTGGAGTATTGTGAGCAGTCTGGGGCTGACATTGGAAAGAGTTCAGAGGAAGTTCGCAAACATGATCTCAGGAACGAAAGGGATAACATATGAGGAACATTTGATGGCTCTGAGCCTGTACTTGCTGGAGTTCTGAAGAATGAGGGGTGATCTCATTGAAACCTCTTGACTATGGAAGAGCTTGTGGCATGGACATGGAGAGGCTGTTTCCTGCTGTGGGAGAGTCCAGGACCAGAGTGCACAGACTTCGAAAAGAAGATCATCCTTTTAGAACAGAGAAAAAGAAGAATTTCTTTAGCTAGGGGGTGGTAAATCTGCGGTTATTTAAAGCAGAAGTTGATACGCCCTTCATCAGTAAGGGAGTCAAATGTTAAGGAAGAAGGCAGGAGAGTGGGGTTGAGAAGTATAATAAATCAGCCATGATGGAATGGAGGCACAGATTCGATAGGTCAATTTGCCTAATTCTGCTCCTATGCCTTATGGTCTTAAGTACATTAGCTGGTGAAGGTATTCCCAGACATTTTTAATCACTGCTTGCTTCAATCTGATGTTCCCATCTGCTTTAAGATGACTACTATCATCTCAGTATATTAAAAACAAGGTAATGAGCCTTAATGACTATGACACTATAGCTCTGACATCATGAAGTGCTTCAAGGGTCTAGTGATGGAACACATCAACTCCAGTGTTGCAGACAAAACCTTGCCCCACTGCAATTTCCTTACTCCTGAAACAGGTCTACAGCAGAAGCCATCTCCCTGGTCGCACACTCATCTCTGGAGCACCTGGACAAAGTTCAAAGTACATCTATTATCAAAGTACGGATAAATTATACAACCTTGAGATTTGTCTCCTTAGGGGAGCCACAAAACAAGAAACCTGAAAGTACCTAAATTAAAGAAAGACCGACAAACACCTGATGTGCAGAGAGAGTGGAAAAAAAACAAATCACACAAACAACAAAAGCAAGCGACAGCATTCCGAATGGAAGTGAGTCCGTAGTCAGGAAGCTTGGATCAGCCAGAGCTGACATAGGCCCATAGCCTCAGCCTCAGCTCATCACACAGTGGGGCAAATCGTCTCAAAGCTCGCAGATATGGAGACTGAAGGAGCCGGAGCAGGACACAGCCTCAGTGCTGAGGAGAACCGTATAAATGTCATGGAGCAGTGAGCAGACTCTCACTTCCGGTCCCGACACCCAGCCTTTTCAGTGCATCAGGTCCGGCGTTTAAATTGACCAAGCGCCAGGTTGTCTCTAGGGCCTGGGCCTGCCACATTGGTACACTTTAGGCTTGGAACCGGCTACCACGTTCTGGCCTGTACCTGACCTTTTCAAACTGGCCAGTGTTTAGACCGATCCAGCCTCGCTCCTAGTTTAGGCGGATGGGCTCTGAAACTTCTCCACTCCGGGTTTTCTCTGCTCCACTCACTCCAGGACCGTCTCTGACTGTCTTGAAGGTACCTCAGCCTTGTTCTAACCACTCCTCCTCAATCATGCCTCGACCTCGCTCTGACTTTGCGTCGCACCCGCACGCCTCGATCCTTGCGTCAGTCTGCCTTTCGCTCGCCTCTTCATTGCTTGTGGTGAGTTTACCACAATTTCAGCCGAAAACGTGTTATTAATAAAGTCCTATCCAGAAAGTTGAACTCACAAACTCCTGTCCGGAAAGTTGCCCGTTGGACCCGCATCCAGGGAAGCATTCTGTGTGTACAGAGCCACTGAGGTGTGGAGAAGGACAGAGCACGAGTCACGCCATGGTGCTGGAACAAGGGACTGTGCAAGCTTACCAGAGAGAAGGCTCCTGATCTCTACCTGGTGATGCCCTTTTTCCCGGACGCAGTGGGCATTTGATGATCAGCTACTCTGAGCAAGCGCAAGAGTTATTTCTCCACCAATGCTCACACTTCAGGGGGTGACGGGATCTCCCCCTAATGGCATGGTTTGTGGAGGATTTGGCGATGGATGTTCCCACTCCATGGAAGTGGTCTGGGAATGAACCTGGGGTTCTGGCTGAGGCTCTCGAGAGCCATGCCACATGGAGGGCCGGAGGGATGAGGCTTTTGTGGTCGGTCCTAGGTAGGCAGCTCAATCGTTCAAGCAGCCCAAGAGGTGTGATGGAATGGGCCATCAGCACTTCCACCATCCAGCCGTACTCAGCCATGAGAGTGCTGAATTCCATGGTGTAATCCAGCACCGAGCATGAGCCTTGATGCAGGCGAATAGCCAGTCTGCTGCCTCCCTTCCATCTCCTGGATGGTCTAAGACCCGGCGTACCTCAGCAGTGAATTCCTCATATTTATTGCAAATGGAAGTTTTATTGTGGCAGTCCGGGTCAGAGCTCACCCAGTCAAAAGAGAGACAATGAAGGCAACCTTGGCTCAGTTTGTGGAATACAGCAACAGCTGCAGCTCAAAGCGAAGGTGCACTGGGACAGGAAGTTGCAGATCCATCAAAGCACTCGGGCACTGAGGGAGAAGGTTGATCGGTAACAAGACAGAGAGTGGTGAACAGATGGTCAATGGTTTCCTGCTGCTTCTGGATAACAAACTCTTGTCAGCAGACAAATTTCTCTCTCTCTCTGTTGGGCCAATCACTGGAACACCCATCCTATTAGGAAATGTAGAGGAGGCTTGACACAAATGCAAAGCAGCAGAGACGACTTAGCAATGAGTGCCCTCTCTAAAACTAAAACCGCAAAGCAGCGAGCCATGAAGAGTAACCGACAGCTCGGAGCAACTAGTTGAGGCTGGCTGGTTTGATGGGTGAACAAGTCTGGCTTTAAATGGTCTACAGGTGATGAGTTGGAAATGAGTAGCAGGTGACTCCTGTGAGCTGGGTGGAGACAGCTGCCTACCTGTACAGACCTGACAGTCCTCTTCTCATTTCAGGCTCCTATATCAATATTAAAGAGAAACTTGTGTAGGAACATGGATGGGAATGGTATGGAGGGCCATGTGCAGATTGACGGGACAACACAGAATAATAGCTAGGCATGAACGAGAAGGCTCGAAGGACCCGTTTCTGCGCTGTGGTGCTCTATAACTCTATAACTCAAAGATACATACTCAACATCTTAGGAACAGTTTCTTCCCCTCCATTATCAGCTTTCTGAACAGACAGTGAACCAACCCATGAACAATACCTCACTATTTTTGCTCTTGTTTTGCACTACTTATTTAATTTATTTTTTATATATTTACTGCACAGTCCTTATTGCAATTTATAGTTTGTTTTTATGTATTGCACTGTACTGCTGCCACAAAGCATCAGATTCCGCAACATACAGAATATCAGTGATACTAAACCTGATTCTGATTCTGGAAGACTTGCATCCTGGCAGGCAGCCCACTGGCAGACTATTGGATCCATATGGAGGAACCACATCCGATGAGGACAAGGTTCAATTGTGTCTTTTAAAAAATAAATAAAGGAAGTAAATAGCTTCCAGGTTCCAGGACAGACCAAGAACTAGAACGAGTCCTGCCAGGGTTCAGCACGATGGCAGTAGTGAACTTCTGCTTTCAATATTATCTTACGATTCTGTTAATCTACAAATTACCATCAAAAGTAATTGCTTTATCATCATAATATGCACCAGAATGGGCAGAGGTCATTGAAGATATGCCAAATTTCTTTAGCCTTCTGAGGAAGTAGAGGTAACACTGGGCTTTCTTGAATATCTTCGCATTCAGTTGCCTCCACTGTCAGATGATGCCATGGATATTGTTGCAAAGCATAAGTAACTTCAAAGCTGCATTGTTTCATTGCAATACCTCTACCGTAGAAAAATCTGTGAATCTCATTTCTGAGACATTCAATTGAAATACCACCTCAGCAGTTTCTACACAGAGGGAGTTTCAAGTCCTTGATGGAGTGTCCCTACATCAATGCCAATCTAATTGCCTTTTATACACATGAGCCTCCAAAGCTATTAGCTTAATGCTGCAAGGGACTGAATATTTACTCTTCTCTGTGAAATCTGCTCTCATAATTTAAATCATTTCAGCCTCTTAGCTTGGCTTCTGTGGGGAAAAAAAACACAAGATTTACATGTCTGAACTGGAGGGTTCATCATCCCCCCGTGAGGTACTGTCTTTGTTCCCTGGTAAAGGTCTAATCAAGGATCATCATTAGTCACCCTGTACATTCACATGGATTAGGAATTTTCTGTGGCATGCCAGTCAGGACACAACATGCAACAAAATGACTTCTTATGACACAGAGCATCATAGGAAGTCATTCCTGCTTGTGGCCATCAAACTTTACAACTCCTCCCTTGGAGGGTCAGACACCCTGAGCCAATAGGCTGGTCCTGGACTTATTTCCTGGCATAATTTACATATTACTATTTAACTATTTATGGTTTTATTACTATTTAATTATTTATGGTGCAACTGTAACGAAAGCCAATCTCCCCCGGGATCAATAAAGTATGACTAAGCCTAAGACTAAAATAAAACAACGTTCAACAATTATAAAGAATAAATAATTCCATGGAAATAAAATTAGAGGTTAAGTGCAGAAATGGAATAAGATGTGCATAAATACATAAGTATACACATGGATTTATAATGTAAGCAGCATTATTAAAAGTGGTTTCCAGTCTGTGGCAGGAGAGTCTGGCAGGAGATTGTGGCACTGAGTCTGGTTCTGTGACTCAGAAGGGAAGGAGCGAGGAAAGTCACACTGTGGTGACAGGGGATTCGGAAGGGGGACGGACAGGAGATTCTGTGCATGAGAACAAGGCTCCCAGGTGCCAGAAACCAGGAGATCTTGGATCGAGTCCTCAGTATTCTTAAGTAGGAAGGTGAACAGCTAGAGGTCGTGGTCCATGTAGGTACCAATGACAGGTGTCAGATGAGTGAAAAGGTTCTGCATAGGGAGTTCAGGGAGATAGGTGCCAAGTTAAAGAGTAGGACCTCCAGGGTTGTGATCTCAGGATTATTTCCCATAGCAGGTCCTGACTAGAAAGTTTATACAGTTGAATAAATAGCTAAGGAGCTGGAGTAGGAGGGAGGACATAAGATTTTTGGGTCATTGGGCTCTCTTCCAGGGAAGGTGGAACCTGTACAGAAGAGATAGTTTGCACCTGGGCTGGAGGAGGACAAATATCCTAGCGGGAAGATTTGTTAATGCGGCACGGTGGGGTTTAAACTAGAGTTGCAGGGGGATGGGAACCAGAATGCCAGAACAGTTAGTGGAGAGGTGTAAGACCTCAGACAGTCAGGGGTCACCAGGTTGAGCATGGTGCAACTAGTGTCCTGATCTGCGTATATTTCAATGCAAAAAGTATCGTAGGAAAGGCGGATGAGCTCAGGACACGGATCAACATCTGGAATGAGGACGTTGCAGCCAGTAGTGAGACTTGGTTGCAGGAGGGGCAGGACCAGCAGCTCAGTATTCCAAGGTTCCTTTGTTTCAGATGTGACAGAATGCAAGAGATTAAAGGAGAAGGGGTGGCTTTACTAGTCAGGGAAATTGTCATAGCCATGCTCCCTCAGGACAGACTGGAGAACTCAACTAGTGAGGCCTTATGGGTGGAACTGAAAAACAAGAAAGGCATGACTTTTTTAATGGGGTACACTACAGACCATCTAACAGTCTGCAGGAATTAGAAGAAGAAATCTGTAACAAGATCACAGACTGTTGCAAGTGACATAAGGTTGCTATTTCAGGTAATTTTAACTTTCCAAATATTGACTGCAATCTCGTACTGTAAAAAAGCTGTGTGACACCGGATGACCTCCCACAATTGTAACTCTCACTTCAGCTAGGGGCTAAATATCGGGGGTGGTAGCCCCTGGCCCGGCCAAACTTGAGAAATCTCATTTGGGTGGATGATGTGCGATGTGTGCTCTGTTACAAATCAGAACCCCAAAATAACAAACGGTATATAATATGCGATTAAACTACTACTACTACGTCGACTCAGGCCTAGGGGGCTGGCATTGGGCATGATGGACTCTCCACTTCTCCCTCCCCCTCATCAGTGTGTTCAGTTCATCTACATTAGCCGCACCGCTGTCTTCTAGGAGCGGGTTGACCATAGTCTTGGGAGGGCGCTCAGGGTTCATCCTCTCATGCTTGGGCTCCCATATGATGACTAGGCTGGCAGGTAGCTCGGGGTGGCGTAGACAGTGCCCCACTAGTTGCAGTCTTCTCGCGTTGATTTTAGTGGAGAGCATCGGTAGGTCATTATAGAGCTCAACATTCGTCAAGTGCTGTTGCCAACTCACGTCAAGAGCCATCCGGAGCATTCGTGTGTAGCAACCATCTAGAGACTTTCACACAGTCTTGGTGAGTGTCCATGTCTCACATCCGTATGTGAGAATGGACTCTATGACTGCTATGAAAATCTTCTTTTTAAGCCCTCTGGTCAGGTTCGACTTCCAGATTTCCATCATAGCTCTCCACGCCAGTGCCTTCTGTATCTTTATGTCCTTCTCCGAACTCATCATTCTTGACCCAAGGTACTTGTAGTCAAAGACTTTCTTAATGGTGTCATTCTTTATGGTCTTGAGAGTACCTTCGTCTCAGTTAATGCAGTTAACGCAATTAATCATTTAATGTGATGAAACGATTAAACTTTATAATTCTTACTTTGACTATATGGCTAGTAAAAATAACAAAAAAAAAGAAAAAGGGCCCAATCTTATGAAACAGTCCAGTGCGCAATGTTGGAGCTCACTGATACGCCAAATGTCCACCATCCACCTCCTCCGATCATCGTTGCCGTTCAGACCCTTGCTCCAAGTCCACCCCATCCAGCGGTCTACCAACTCTCTCCATTCGTGTCTTCTCTCCTCATCTCTCCCCAGCAAAAGACCGTGAAAATCTCTCTTCCAGCCTCACAAGAAAGAACAACAGCATTCCAAACCCTGTTATCTCCAGTCATAACCCAAACATTGCTGTTACAGAGAAACCGTTACATTATCAGTGAAACCCTACAGCATGTTACAGCTGGATGGGATAGAGCTTCTCAAATGTGTTCAGAAAAGTTTCCTTCATCGGGATGTAGAAATCCCAATGAGAGACCATATGATACTGAATCTGCTATTAGGGAATGAGGCAGGGCAGTTTGTGTAGGGGAACATTTGCATAGGTCTGGTCCACAGGTTGAGATTCTAAATTGGAGAAGGCCCAATTCTGATGTTATCAGAAATGACCTGGCAAGTGTGGATTGGGACAGGCTGTTTCCTGGCAAAGGTGTACTTGGCAAGTGGGAGGCCTTCAAAAATGAAATTGTGAGAGTACAAAGCTTATATATGCCTGTCAGAACAAAAAGTAAAGATAAAAAATGTAGGGAACCTTGGTTTTCAAGAGATATTGAGGCCCTGATTAAGAGAGAAAAAAAGGAGGTTCATAGCAGCTATAGGCAAGTAGGAATAACTGAGGCACTTATGGGGTATAAGAAATGCAAGAGAACTTAAGAAAGAAATCAGGAAGGCTCAAAGAAGGAATGAAGTTGTTCCAGCAGACAAGGTGAAGGAGAATCTGAAGGAATTCTACAGATATGTTAAGAGCAAAAGGATTGCTAGGGACAAATTTGGTGTTCTGGAAGACCAGAATGGTAATCCGTGTGTGGAGCCAAAACAGATGGGGGAGACGTTAAATAATTTTTTTGCATCTGCGTTTACTCAGGAGATGGATATAGAAGTGAGGCAAAGTGGCATCAACCTCATTGATCCTGTACAGATTACAGAGGAGGAGGTGTTTGCTGTCCTGAGGCAAATCAGGATGGATAAATCCCCAGGGACTGACAAGGTGTTCCCTCAGACCCTACAGGAAGCAAGTGCAGAAATTGCCAGAGCCCTAGGAGAGATATTTAAAACATCCTTAGTGAAGGAGAAGTACCAGACTATTTGAGGATGGCCAAAGTCGTTCCGCTGTTTAAAAAAGGGTATAAACAGAAATCAGGAAATCATAGGCCCGTGAGCCTGACATCATTTGTGGGAAAGTTATTGAAAAGTATCCTAAGTGACAGGATTTATAAGAATTTGGAGAGACATGGACTGGTTAAGCATAGTCACCAAGGCTTTGTGCATGTTAGGTCATATCTAATCAATCTTATAGAGTTTTTTAGGAAGTTACCAGTAAAGTGGATGAAGTCAAGGCAGTAGATATTGTCTACAAGGACTTTAGAAGGACATTTCACAGAGTCCAGCAGGGAAGGCTGGTCAAGAAGGTTCAGTCACTTGGCACTCATGATGAGGTAGTAAATTGGTTTGGACATTGTCTTTTTAGGAGAAGCCAGAGAGTAGTAGAACAGGGTTGCATCTCTGACTGGAGGTATGAGACCAGTGGTGTGCTGCAGGGAACGGTGCTCAGTCCTTTGTTGATTGTCATCTATATCAATGATCTGGATGAAAATGTGGTTAACTGGATCAGCAATTTTGTGGATGACACCAAGATTGGGGGTGTAGTGGGCAGTGAGGAAGGCTATCATGGCTTCTAGAGGGATCTGCTTCAGCTGGAAATATGGGCTAAAAAAATGGGCAGAACGAATGTAATACAGACAAGTACGAGGTTTTGCACTTCAGTAGGACTAACCAGGGTAGGTTTTACAGAGTTAACAGTAGGGCACTGAGGAGTGTGGTACAACAAAGGAATCTGGGAATACAGGTCCATTGCAAGTGGTGTCACATGTAGATAGGGTCGTAAAGAAAGCTTTTAGCACATTGGCCTTCATAAATCAATGTATTGAGTATAGAAGATGGGATGTTATGTTGAAGTTGGATAAGAGATTTGTGAGGCCTAATTTGGAGTATTGTGTCCAGCTCTGGTCACCAACCTACAGGAAAGATGTAAATAAGGTTGAATAAGTACAGAGAAAATTTATAAGGATGTTGCCTGATCTAGAGGACCTGAGTTATAAGGAAAGATTGAATAGGTTACAACTGTATTCCTTAGAGCACAGATGATTCAGAGGAGTCTTGATAGAGGTATGTCAAAAGATGAGGGATATAGGTAGAGTAAATGTAAGCAGGCTTTTTCCATTGACGTTAGGTGGGACTACAACCAGAGGTCATGGGTTAAGGGTGAAAGGTGTGAAGTTTAAGGGGAACATGAGGTGAAACATTTTCACAAAGAGAATCGTGAGAGTGTGGAATGAGCTGCCAACACAAATGGTCCTTGTAAGCTTGATTTCAAACTAAGATAAGTTTGGATAGGTGCGTGGACAATAGTAATATGGAGGGCTATGGTCCAGTTGCAGATCATTCACATTAGGCAGTTTAAATGGATTCAGTATGGACTAGATGGACTGAAGGTCCTTTTTCTGTGCTGTACTTCTCTATGACTCTATGAGAGAGAGGAAACATTCTACCATCTGCCTCATTCCAACCATGAGGCCTTGGGAATGAGGATACCTAACGTTTTTCAGATACATAGAGTGCAAAAGAGAGGTGAGAGTGGATATTGGACTGTTGGAAAATGATGCTATAATGCTGGAAAGGAAATAGCCAATGAACTGAACAAGTATTTTGCATCAGTCTTCACCATGGAAATCACTAGCAGTATGGTAGAAGTTCAAGGTGTCAGGGGTCATGAAGTGTGAAGCTATGATTACCGGTCAGAAGGTTCTTGGGAAACTGAAAGGTCTGAAGATAGATAAATGACCTGGACCAGATGGCATATGCCCCAGGGTTCTGAAATATGTGGCTGAAGAGATTAGACCATAAAACCATAAGACATAGGAGCAGAATTAGCCCACTTGGCCCATCGAGTCTGCTCGGCCATTTAATCAGGGCTGATCCTTTTCTTTCTCTTCTTCAGCCCTACTCCCTGGCCTTCTCCCCATAACCTTTGATGCCATGTCCAATCAAGAACCTGTCAAGCTCTACCTTAAATACCCCCAACGACCTGACCTCCTTAGCTGCCAGTGATAATAAATTCCACAAATCTGGCAAAGGAAATTTCTCCGCATCTCTGTTTTAAATGGACAACCCTCAGCCTGTGACCTCAATGGCTGAGACTCCCCCAACATGGGAAATATCTTCCACATCTACTCTGCCTAGGCCTTTCAACATTCAGAAGTTTTCCTTTTAAAGTCCAACGAGTACAGACCCAGAGCTATCAAATGTTCCTTGTATGATAAACCTTTCATTCATGGATAAACCTTGTCAACCTTCTCTGAACCCTTTCCATTGCCAGCACAACTAATCTTAGATGAGGAACCCAAATCTGTTTGCAATACTCAAGGTAAGGCCTCACCAGTGCCCTATAAAGCCTCAGCATCACATCCCTGCTCTTATATTCTAGACCTCTTGAAATGAATGCTAACATTGCATTTGCTTTCCACACCACTGACTTTACCTGCAAGTTAACCTTTTGGGTGTTCTGCACAAGGACTCCCAAGTCCCTTTGTTTCTTAGATTTTTGGATTTTTCTCCCCATTTAGAAAATAGACAGCGCATTTATTTCTTCTGCCAAAGTGCATGACCATGCATTTTCCAGTGTGATATTTCATTTGTTGCTTTCTTACCCATTCTCCTAACCTCCTAGCCTTCTGCAGCCTACCTGTTTCCTCGACACCAACTGCCCCTACACCAAACCTAGTATCATGTGCAAACTTGACAACAAAAACATCTATTCCGTCATCTAAGGTTATTGACATACAGCATAAAAAGAAGTGGTCCCAAAATCGACCCCTGCAGAACACCACTAGTCACTGGCAGCCAACCAGACAAGGATCCTTTTATTCCCACTCACTGCCTCCTACCATTTAGCCAATGCTCTAACTATGTTAGTAACTTTCCTGTAATACCTTGGGCTCGCAATTTTGTAAGCAGCCTCATGTGATGCACCTTGTCAAAGGCCTTCAGAAAATCCCAATATACAACACTTATTGCATCCCCTTTATCTATCCCATTTGTAATCTCCTCAAGAAATTCCAACAGGTTCATCAGGCGAGGTTTTCCCTTAAGGAGACCATGCTGACTTTGTTCTATCTTGCCCTGTGTCACCAAATACTCCAAAACCTCAACCTTAATAATTGACTCCAACATCTTCCCAACCACTGAGGTCAGACTAACTGTTCTATAATTCCCTTTCTTCTGCTTTCTCCTTTCTTAAAAGGTGTAGTGACGTTTCCAATTTTCCAGTCCTCTGGCACCATGCCAGAGTCCAATGATTTTTGAAAAACCATTATTAATGTCTCCACAATATCTACCGATACGTCTTTCAGAACCCTAGGGTACAATTCATTTAGACCATAAGACCATAAGAGAAGGGAGTAGAAGTCGGCCATTTGGTCCATCGGGTCTGCTCCACCATTTTATCATGAGCTGATCCATTCTCCCATTTAGTCCCACTCCCCCGCCTTCTCACCATAACCTTTGATGCCCTGGCTACTCAGATACCTATCAATCTCTGCCTTAAATACACCCAATGACTTGGCCTCCACTGCCGCCCATGGCAACAAATTCCATAGATTCACCACCCTCTGGCTAAAAAAATTTCTTCGCATCTCTGTTCAGAATGGGCGCCCTTCAATCCTTAATTCATGCCCTCTCATACTATACTCCCCCATCATGGGAAACAACTTTGCCACATTTCAACATTCGAAATGTTTCTATGAGGTCCCCCCTCATTCTTCTAAACTCCAAGGAATACAGTCCAAGAGCAGACAAACGTTCCTCATATGTTAACCCTCTCATTCCCAGAATCATTCTAGTGAATCTTCTCTGTACCCTCTCCAACATCAGCACATCCTTTCTTAAATAAGGAGACCAAAACTGTCCACAGTACTCCAAGTGAGGTCTCACCAGCACCTTATAGAGCCTCAACATCACATCCCTGCTCCTATACTCTACTCCTCTAGAAATGAATGCCAACTTTGCATTCGCCTTCTTCACCAACGACTCAACCTGGAGGCTAACCTTAAGGGTATCCTGCACGAAGACTCCCACGTCCCATTGCATCTCAGAACTTTGAATTCTCTCCCCAACTAAATAATAGTCTGCCCGTTTATTTCTTCTGCCAAAGCACATAACCATACACTTTCCAACATTGTATTTCATTTGCTACTTCTTTGCCCATTCTTCCAATCTATCCAAGTCTCTCTGCAGACTCTGTTTCCTCAGCACTACTGGCCCCTCTACCTATCAGCAAACTTAGCCACAAAGCCATCTATTCCATAATCCAAATTTGTTGATGTACAACGTAAAATGAAGCGACCCCAACACGGACCCCTGTGGAAAACCACTGGTAACCGGCAGCCAACCAGAATAGGATCCTTTATCCCACTCTCTGTTTCCTGCCAATCAGCCAACACCCTATCCATGTATGTAACTTTCCTGTAATTCCATGGGCTCTTATCTTGTTAAGTAGCCTCATGTGGCACCTTGTCAAAGGCCTTCTGAAAATCCAAATATACAACATCCACAGCATCTTCCTTGTCTAGCCTACTGGTAATTTCCTCAAAAAATTGTAATAGGTTTGTCAGGCAGGATTTTCCTTTAAGGAAACCATGCTGAGTTCTGCCTATCTTGTCATATGTCTCCAGGTACTCCGTAACCTCATCCTTAATGATCGACTCCAACAACTTCCCAACAACTGATGTCAAGCTAACAGGTCTATAATTTCCTTTTGCTTCTTTGCCCCCTTCTTAAATAGCGGAGTGACATTTGCAATCTTCCAGTCCTCCAGAACCATGCCAGAATCTATTGACTTTTGAAAGATCATCGCTAATGCCTCCGCAATCTCCACAGCTACTTCCTTCAGAACACGAAGGTGCATTCCATCTGGTCCAGGAGATTTATCGACCTTTAACCTATTCAGCTTCCTGAGTACTTTCTCTGTCGTAATTGTGACTGCGCACACTTCTCTTCCCTGCCACCCTTGAGTGTCAGGTATATTGCTGATGTATTCCTCAGTGAAGACTAATGCAAAATACTCGTTCAGTTCCTCCGCCATCTCCTTATCTCCCATTACAATTTCTCCAGCATCATTTTTTATCGGTCCGAAATCTACTCTCACCTGTCTTTTACTCTTTATATACTTGAAAAAGCTTTTAGTATCCTCTTTAATATTATTTGCTAGCTTCCTTTCATAGTTCATCTTTTCCTTCTTAGTTTCCTTTTGTAAGCTTTTAAAAAGCTTACATTTGATCCGGGTGACTTATGTACCATTACGTCTTTCAGCTTTTTGAGCACCTTCACCCTTGTAAGAGCAACTGCACTCACTTCTCTTCCATCACACCCTTCAACATCTGGGACACTGCTCCACAGTGAAGACTGATACAAAATACTCATTTAGTTCATCTGCCATCTCCTTGTCCCCCATTATTGTTTCTTGTGGTCCTACATCCACTCTCATCTCTCATTTATTCTTTACAGATTTGAAAAAGCTTTTATTATTAACTTTGATGATGTTTGCTAGCTTGCTTTTATATTTCACCTTTTCTCTCTTTATGATTATTTTAGTTGCTCTGTAGGGTTTTAGAAACTTCCCAATCATCTGTCTTACCACTAATTTTTGCATTGTTGTATTTTCTCTCTTTTGAACATTTGTTTTAATTTCCCTTGTCAGCCACGGTTGTGCTATTTGAGTATTTCTTTGTTTTTGGAATATGTCTATCCTGAACCTTACTCATTTTTCCCAGAAACTCACACCATTACTGCTGTGCTGTCATCCCTGCCAGCATCTCCTTCCAATTTACTTTGGCCAACACCTTTCACGACTGTAATTTCCTTTACTCCGCTTAAAAGGTGTTACATCAGACTTAATTTTCTGCCAGATTTCAAGTTGAACTCAATCATTTTGTGATCACTGCCTCCAAAGGGTTCTTTTACCTTAATCTCCCTAATCAACTCCAGTTCATTACAAAACAGTCAATGCAGTGTAATGCGCTGTAAGGATTCACTGCTAATGTAATGGCTTCTTTGTAATGTTTCACTGCTAGGGCTAATGTAATGGCTTTTCTGTAATGTTCGCTACTGGGGTAACGGTTTCTTTGTAGCAGCAACGTTTGGGTTATGGCTGGAGACAGGACTGTGGTAAGCATGTTAGCCAATCAGAGATTGTTGCTGTCTTGTGAATCTGGAAGGAGGTTTTTCGCAGGCTTGGTCGAGGAGAGATGAAGAGGGAAGACACGTGTGGAGGGAGCTGGTAGACCACCGGATGGAGTGGACTGGGATCTGAGGGTCTGAAGGTCGGCAATGCTCGGAGGAGATCAATGGTGGAAGAATGACGACTGAGTGAGCTCCAGTGTGCACTTTTGACTTTTCCTTGAATTGGGCCCTTTCTTTATTTTCATTATTAACCCTATATTCAGGTCAAGATTCATAAAGTTCAGTCATTTAATTGCATATGGTGTACTGTCTGATATTTTGCGTTGTGGGTTTGTAACTGGGTAGTACATTACGCAGCGTCCACACAAATGTGATTTCTCAGTTTGACGGGGCCAAAGGCTGTTCTCCCCTCAACGAACACGAGCTGGGTGAGCCTGGGGGTTACAGCAGTATAGCTGATCCCCTAGTAGGCTCAATGACAAACTGCTATAGAAGCCATCTCGTAGGCGTTCAACAAACTCACTCTCTTGAGTTCCATTAACAAACTGATTTTCCCAATAAATTGGAATGCTGAAATCTCCCATGACTATCATAACATTGCCTTTTTGATACAACTTTTCTATTCTCTATTGTAATTTGTGGTCCACATCCCAACTACTGTTGGGAGGCTCGTATATAAATGCCATTATGATCCTCGTACCCTTGCAGTTTCTCAACTCAACCCACAAGGATTCAACATTTTCCAATCCTGTGCCACATCTTTCTAATGATTTGATGCCATTCTTTACCAGAAAAACCACGTCACCGCATCTGCCTAACTTCCAATGCCTTCGATAGAGTGTGTAATCTTGGACATTCAGCTCCCAACTACAACCATCCTTCAGCCACGATTCAGTGATGGCCACAGCGTCATACCTGACAATCTGTAGAAGCACAACAAGATCATCCACCTTATACTCCGTGCATTGAGAAATAACACTTTGAGTACTGTATTTGCTACCCTTTTTGATTCTGCATCCCTAATGCACTGATACTCACACTGCTGAATGCAATTTTGTCCTATCATCTGCCTGCCCTTCCTAACTGTCTGACTGCACGTTATCTTTGCTTTTTCACTATCTGTCCTATCCTGAGTCCCTTCACTCTGGTTCCACCCCACCCCCAGCCAGCTTAGTTTAAACCCTTCACAACAGCTCAAACAAACCTGCTGACGGGAATATTGGTCCTCCGCAGGTTCAGGTACGACATGTCCCTTTTGTACAGGTCATACCTCCCCCAGAAGAGATCCCAGTGATCCAAGAACATGAAGTCCTGCCCCCTGCGTCAGCTTCTCAGCCACACGTTTACTTGCCAAATCATCCTGTTTCTACCCTCACTGGCACATTGCACAGGCAGCAATCCGCAATTATTACGCTAGTGGTCCTGCTTCTCAGCTTTTTACCCGGATCTCTAAATTCTCTTTTCAGGACCTCTTTGCATTTCCTTTCTATGTCATTGGTACCAATATGTGCCAAGACAGCTGGCCGCTCTCTCTCCCCCTGCAAAATGCTGAGGATGCGATCCGAGATGTACTTGACCCTGGTACCTGGGAGGCAACATGCTATCCGCGTGTCATGTTCAAGGCCACAGGATCTCCTGTGTATTCCTCTGAGTATTGAATCCCCTATCATGACCACTCCCCTCTTCTCTCTCTTTCCCTCCTGCACCATGGAACCATGCTCAGTGCCAGTAACCCAGTCTCCGTGTCATTCCCCTGGCAGGTCATCCCCCACAACAGTAACCAGAGGGGTATACAGTACTTATTATTGAGAGGAATGGCCACAGGGATGCAGTGCACTAACTGTCTATTCACGTTTTAATTTCTCCTGTAAATTACTCAGCTACTCGTGTCCTGCTACTTCGGGGTGACTATTTCCCTGTAACTCTGATCGCTGATCTCCTCACTCTCCTGTACAAGCCGAAGGTCATCCAGCTGCTGCTCCAGATCCCCAACACGGTCTTCAAGGAGCTGCAGCCGGATGCACTTCACACAGATGCAGTCCTCTAGGAGGCTCTGGGTCTCCCCGGGCTCCCAACATCTGGCATGAAGAGCACACGAGAGCCATTTACTACACCAAGTGCAGTAAGAGAGAAAAATAAGAAACCTAAACAGAAGCTTACCAGAGCCAACACCTCTTCTGAGCCAAAACCTGCATTCCTACTCTCACCACTGGCCTACTCCCAACAATGACTGCACTGCTTGTCCCTTCTGTACTTTTAAACAAGCATCATTGACCTGCAAGAAACCTCGTCACTGTGGTCTGCTCCTGCCCCTGATTTTGCTGCCGGATTGTGTAGGCAGTAATAATGATCTTTCAAGAATCTGTAGATTCTGGATGGTTCCGAAACAGTGGAAAATTGCAAATGCCACTCCACTCTTCAAGAAGGGAGAGGGGAAGAAGAAAAGAAACTATAGACTAGTTAGTCTGACCTCAGTGGTTGGGAAGATGTTGGAGTCGATTACTAAGGGTGAGGTCTCAGGGTACCTGGAGCCACATGATAAAATAGGCCATAGTCAGCATGGTTTCCTCAAGGGAAAATCTTACCTGACAAATCTGTTGGAATTTTTTGAAGAAATACCAAGCAGGATAGATAAAAGACAATTGGTTGATGTTGTGTACTTGGATTTTTAGAAGGCCGTTCACAAGGTGCCACACATGAGGCTGCTTAACAAGCTACGAGCCCATGATATTACAGGGCAGATTCTAGCATGGATAAATTAGATACTGATTGGCAGGAGGTAAAGTGTGGGACTAAATGTGCCTTTTCTGGTTGGCTGCTAGTGACTAGTGTTGTTCCATAGGGCTCTGTGTTTGGAACACAGCTTTTTACATTATATGTCAATGATTTGTATGATGGAATTGATGGCTTGGTTGTAAAGTTTGCAGACAAAATGAAGATAGGTGGAGGGATAAATAGTTCTGAGAAAGAAGAGAGGCTACAGAAGTACTTAGGCACATCAGGAGACTGGGCAAAGAAATGGAAGATGGAATATAGTGTCAGGAAGTGTATGGTCACACACTTTGGTAGAAGAAATGAAAGGGTTGACTATTTTCTCATTGGAGGGAAAATAGAAAAAAACCGAGGCACAAAGGGACTTGGGAGTCCTTGACCAGGATTCCCAAAAGGTTAATTTGCAGGTCGAGTCCATGGTGAGGAAGGCAAATGCAATATTAGCATTCATTTGGAGAGCACTGGCATATAAAGGAAAGGATGCAATTTTGAAACTTGTAAAGTACTGGTGGGACATCACTTGAGTCCTCTGAGCAGGTTACAGTCCCTTGTCTTCAAAAGGATGTGCTGAAATTGTAGAGGGTTCAAAGAAGGTTCACAAAAATGATTCCAGGATTGAATGGCTTGTCATATGAAGAATGCTTGATGGCTGTGAGCCTGTATTCTCTAGAACTCAGAAGAATGATGGGTGACCTCATCGAAACCTATTGAGTAGTCAAGGGCCTATGGAGGAAGAGTCTAAGGCCAGAGGACAAAGCTCAGAATAGAGGTGTGTCCTTTTATAATGGAGATGAGGAAGAATTCTTTTAGCCCAAGAGTGGTGAATTTGTGGAATTTATTGCTTTAGGCAGCTGTAGAAACCAAGTCTTTATGTATATTAAAGGCAGAAGTTGATAGGTTCTTGATCGGTCAGGGTATGAAGGGATACTGGGAGAAGGAAGGAGACTGGGGCTGAGAGGAAAGTTAGATCAGCCATGATGAAATGGTGGGCTAACTGGACTAATTCAGTAGATTTCAATAGGTACATTTAATATCAGAGAAATGTATGCAATATATCAATCCTGAAACTATCTGTCTTTGCAAACGTCCACTAAAACAGAGGAGTGCCCCAAAGAATGAATGACAGTTAAACATTAGAACCCCAAAGCCCCCCCAGCTCCCCCTCCCACACAAGCAGCAGCAAGGCAATGACCCCCCCACCAGTAAAAAGCATCAACATCCTCCACCGAGCACTCAAGCATGCAGCGAAGCATCAATAAAGACACAGACTTGCAGTACCCAAAGACTACTCATTCACCAGGTAATTCGACATTCCACACACTTTCTCTTTAAGGGAAAAAGGTGTGTCCCTGTAGCACAGCAAGAGGGGAGACATAACAAACAACTCGCTGATTTCTGATGTTAAAAGTCTGTTGTTTCGCTTTTTCCGAGCTCTGTGCTCAAAGACTCATCCCCAGAAAGGTGCAGATCTCTGTAAGCACAACCCCTGGCAGCTAACCTGCTGCTCCCGATGTTCCGTGTTCTCCCATTGTGCCTCAGTCAGGGGCACTGGCCTAGAATCAACATGGCTCCAGAGCCACGAAAATCCGGAGCCCTGAAGGTGTGCTCGCCTTCCAGGCCGCGTCCTTGGGATATCAAAAAGCTGCCAGTAGTGAGGTCTTGTGAACAGTCCTATTCCCACAAAGAACTGAAGTCAGAGTGTAACTCCAGTTCAGGGTCTTCAAAAGAACCTTGAAAAGGGAAAAAACAGATATCAAAGATAGTAATAGAGCTGTTTCCAAAGATGTAAGCAAAGGAGTCACTGTTTAGTGCCATCTTGACCTGCTCTTATATCTTACGGTCTTATGGAATGGGCAATGGAAGATGTTGAGGACTAAGTCAAGCATTCTGACAGTTTGCATCACATCACAGTATGGAGGTTCCAATGCACAAGATCGCAAGAGGCTGCTGAGTGTTGTAGACTCAACCTCCACCATCAAGCACATCTTTCAAAGACAACGCCTCAAGAAAATGGCATCAATCATTACGGACCCTCACAATCTGGGCCATGCCCTCTTCTCATTACTGCACTTGGGGAGGAGATGCAGGAGCCTAAGGGCCCGCAATGAATGATTCAGAAACAGTTCCTTCCCCTCCACCACCAGATTTCTGAACAGTCCATGAAAACAAAACTTGTTATTCCCTTTATAGTACTTCTCATTTTTGTTTTATTGATTAGTGCCAATTTCATGTCTTTGCAATGTATTACTGCTTCAAAACAACAAACTTCAGGTCATATACACACTTAGTGGCCACTTTATTAGGTATTCCTGCACTCCTACGCGTTGTGGCAGCAACTCAACACATAAGAGCATGCAGACATGGTCAAAAAGTTCAGTTGTTCAGATCAAACATCAGAATGGGGTAGAAATGTGATCTCAGTGACTTTGACTCTGTAAGGATTGCTGGCGTCAGATGATGTGGTTTGAGTATCTCTGAAACTGCTGATCTCCTGGGATTTTCATGCACAGCAGACTTTAGAGTTTACAAAAAATGAAAAACAAAGGACATCAATGAGTTGCTGGTCATAGCTGGAATCAGTTCCTGCTTAAGCAAGGACATGGACACTGCAATTTGCCAATCGCCACAATAAGTCCACAGCAGCTGCAATCTCACTGGCTCTTCACTCTGCCTTGGATCACCTGGACAATAGCAATAACTATATCAGACTGCTGTTTATTGATTACAGCTCAGCATTCAATACGATCATATCCTCAGTTCTAATCAACAAGCTCCACAACCTGGGCTTCTGTACCTCCCTCTGCATCTGGATCCTTAACTTCCTCAGCAGGAGACCACAGTCAGTGCTGATTGGAAATAGCATCTTCTCCTTGCTGACAATCAACACTGACACTCCTTGAGGATATGTGCTTAGCCCACAGCTCTAGTCTCTCTATGCCCATGACTGTGGAGCTAGGCGCACCTCAAACACCAGTTATAAATTTGCCAATGGCCAACTATTGGCAGAATTTCAGATGGTGACAAGGAGGCGTACAGGAGTGAGATAGATCAGCTGGTTGAGTGGTGTCACAGCAACAACCTTGCACTCAATGTCAGTAAGACCAAGGAATTGATTGTAGAATTCAGAAAGGAAAAGTTGAGGTAACACACACCAGCCCTCATAGAGGGATTTGCAGTAGAAAGAGTGAGCAATGTCAAGTTCCTGGGGGGTCAACATCTCCGAATATGTCTACTGGGCCCAACATATTGATACAACTATAAAGAAGGCACATCAACAGTTATATTTCATTAGGCATTTTGAGAAGACTTGGCATGTCACTTAAGACTTTCTCAAAAATCTACAGATGTTCTGTAGAGAGCATGCTAACTACTTATATCACCGTTTGGTATGGAGGGGCAGAATCGGAAAAAGATGCAGAAAGTTGTAAACTCAGCCAGCTCTATCATGCCTCCCCAGCATTGAGGACATCTTCAAAAGGCAATGGATGCCTCAGAAAGGCAGCATCCACTCTTAAGGACCCCATCACCCGGGACATGCCTTCTCATCGCTATCATCAAGGAGGAGGTACAGAATCCTGAAGAAACACACTCAATATTTTAAGAGAAGCTTCTTCCACTCCACCATCAGATTTCTGAAAGGACAATCAATCTATGAACACTATCTCACAATTTTTCTTCTTTTATATTCTCCTTTTGCATTAATTCTCATTGTAGTCTATGTTTTTTTTTAATTATTATGTACTGCTGCCACAAAACAACAAATTTCACAACATAAAAATGCCAGTGATATTAAACCTGATTCTGATTCTAAGTATAGCCAGACTGGTTCATGCTGACGGGAAGACGACAGTAACTCAAATAACCACAGGTTACAACAGTGGTGTGCAGAAGAGCATCTCTGAATGCACAACACCTCACAACTTGAAGTGGAAGAACTGCGAACAGAAGGTCAGTGAAAATTAACCTGATTCTAATTCTAAAGGAGAATTCAACAAAAAGGAAGACTTGTTTATACAGCGCCTTTAAAAATGTCATAAAATGTATAGAGATGAAGAAGCGGTTGTGTTGCGTTTTGTATGAAATATTTACCCAAAAATTTACCAAGAGCAATGTGATAATGGCCAGCCCATGTGCTTTCTTAGTCCCAACACACAAAATGCTGATGGAACTCAAAAAGTCAGGCCGCATCTATGGAGGAGAATAACCAGCCAATATTTTAGACCCTTTATCAGGACTGGAAAGGAAGGGGTCAAAAGCCGCAATAAGGTGGGCAGAGGGGAAGGGGTACAAATGGCAGGTGTTAGGTGAGGGGGAGGGTGGGTGTGTGAGTGAAGGGTGATGAAGTGAGAAGCTGGGAGACGATAGGTGGAGGTGGCAAAGTGCTAAAGAAGAAGGAAGATGATAGGAGAGGAGAATGGACCATGGGAGAAAGAGAAGTAGGAGGGGCACCAGAAGCAAGCGATGAGCAGATGAGGAAAAGAGAAGGGGTAACTAGAATGGAAAGTGAAAAGGATACAAGGGAAACAGGGAAAAAAAATACCAGAAATGAGAAATATCGATGTCAAAATATCCCAAACAGAATATGAGATGTTGTTCATGCCACCTGAGCGTGGCCTCATTGAGGCATTAAAGTAGGCCATTGACTGACATGTCAGAATGGGAATGGAAAATCAAATTGATTCATAATGTTGATTCAAAGCTAAATATTGAATTAAGAATTGTGAGAATTTCTCTGAATTTCCAAGGGATTGCCTTGGTATATTTGCGAATTTAGTTCAGCTTTTGCCTCCTCATTACCTCAGCCTGATGTGCCAGGCACAATCTACAATCCTGAATTTCACGGCTTCCACTTTCCCATGTCTGTCTCCTCATTAACAGCCATCATTTTATAACTTTTGTTAGCAAACCCCCATGTTCAGTCTCCCCAACTGCTTCCAGTAACCCATCAACCACTTAACTTTGTCCACAGCTAATCCCCCGGAGATTATGTCCTCTCCCTACCAGAGAAATCCCTTCCACCAAGCTCATTGATATTAACTTATTGGAATATTATATCTAGTGTGGTCGCCTTGTTATAGGAAGGTCGTGGAAACTTTAGAGGAGGTGCAGAGGAGATTTACCAGGATGCTTCCTGGATGAGAGATCATGTCTCATGTCTTTCACTGTACATGTGACAATAATAAACCCTAGCGATTTCAATTTCAACAGTGAAATGGATATTATGATCTTGGCATTTGTGCAGAAAGGTTAGGAGACTAGAGAAGTTGACTTAGACTCAAGAAGGTTGAGGACAGATGTAGTAGAGCTGTTCAATTAAAGAGAGACTCATTGAGCAACACAACATAGACACAGGTACCTCAACCAAACTTATCACTGCTAACCAAGATGCCTACATGAGCTAGTCTCACTTGCCTGCATTTTACACAAATCTTCGTCATGGGTATGACCTACACCATCACCAGTAAAGCCCTCTCCACTATTGAGCACATTTACAAGAAATTCTGTTGCAGGAAAGCATTATCCATCATCAGGGACCCCCCAACACCCAGAACATGCTCTCATCTCATTGCTGCCATTGGGAAGAAGGTGCAGGAGCCTCAGGTCTCACACTACCAGGTTCAGGAGCAGTTTTTATCCCTCAACCATCAAGCACTTGAACCAGTGGGGATAACTTCACTCAATTTCATTTGTCTCATCATCGAAATGGTCCCACAACCTATGGAGTGACTCACTTATAATTACTTTTCATTTCATATTCTCGATATTTATTGTTTATTTTTTATTATTATTATTTCTTTCTTTTTGCATTTGCATAGTTTGTTATCTTTTGCACACTGGCTGAATGCCCAATTTGTTGCAGTCTTTCATTGATTCTGTTATGATTATTATTCTATGACTTTACTGAGTATGGCTGCAAAAAATTATTTTCAAGGTTGTAAATGATGACATATATGCATATACTTTGATAATAATTTACTTTGAACTTCGAAGCCACTCTTCTCCATGTACCATCCAAATAGCTTTTAAATGCTGTAATTGTACTTGACACATCTCTACTTCTGAGAGCTGTTTCCATATCCCCACTCCCTACATGTGAAAAATAACTCTTCTGGTCCATTTTACTTTTCTTCCTGTTCACCTTATCTCTATGTCCAGTAGCCTTAAAACTCCGCTACCATGGGAAAAAGGCTGTGACCATTGACCTCGCCTATATCCTTCATGATTTTACATTTCTCTATCACGACACCCTCAGCTCATTCCATCCCCCCAAAAAAAGCTCCAGTCTATCCCATCTCTCTTTATAATCCAAGCCTTTCAGACATAATAATATCGCTATGAATCTTTCCTGCACTTTTTACAATTTACTCTGTCATTTCTATAGCTGTGTGACCAGAACTGCACGCAGCACTCTAAGGGTGATCTCACCAACCACTTGTACTGTTCAAAGGTGAAAGTATGTACGCAGTAGACAACCCTGAAATTTGTCTTCCCACAGACGGTCATGAAACAAAGAACCATGGAACCGCACCGTTCAGAGAAAAATGTCAAACTGTGATAACATAACGTCCCAACCCTTGTGCTCAGATGAAGGTAAGTATGTCAAGTGATGGATTCTGATGGTATAAATACTAGAAAAACATAATGATATGGAAGGAACATGCAGGCATGAAAATAATCCCAAGAATGAAAGAATTAACGCATGAGAAGTGTTTGATGCCTCTGGCCTGTACTTGCGGAGTTTAGAAGAATGGGAGGGAGGAGGAATCTCATCGAAACCAATGGAATATTGATAGGCCTAAATAGAGTGGACATGGAGAGGATCCTTCCTATGGGGGGGGGGGGGTCTAGGACCAGAGGGCACAGCCAACAATAGAAGGATGTCCCTTTAGAGGGTCATGGGGACAAAGCAGGAGAATGGAGTTGAGAGGGAAAATAAATGATTGAATGGTGGAGAAGATTCGATGGGCTGAATATCCAAATTATGCTCCTATATCTTGTGGTCCAGTGGTCTTTTGACAACTGGGAAAGGAACCAGAGGGCATACATGATGTTCTGATGGAGAAGGGAACAGCACATGTGGTGCCGAATGAGAAACAGGCCACTTTTGTCCATTGACCTATATTCTGTGGCCGCTTTATTAGGTATCTAATAAAGAGGCCATGCAATGTACGTTTGTGATCGCTTGGTGCTGTAGCCCATCCACATCAAGGATCGACGTGTTGTGTGTTCAGAGATCCTCTTCCTCACACCACTGTTGCAACTTGTGGATATTTGAGTTACTGTCACCTTCCTGTCAGCTTGAACAATGCTAGCAATTCTCCTCTGACCTCTCTCATTAACCAGGTATTTTTGTCTCTGCTGCTCACTGCATGTTTTTGGTTGTTATTTGCACCATTCTCGGTCAACTCTAGAGACTATTGTGTGTGCAAATCCCAGGAAATATGCAGTTTCTAAGATACTCACACCATACCATCTGCCGCTAACAATCATTCCGCAGAAAAAGTCACTCAGATGTTGTGCCGACCCTCAAACCCTGCCTTCCATATGACCCCCCCCAACTTAAATTCCTCCATATACCTGTCTAGCAGTCTCTTAAACTTCACTAGTGTATCTGCCTCCACCACTGACTCAGGCAGTGCATTCCACGCACCAACCACTCTCTGAGTAAAAAACCTTCCTCTAGTATTCCCCTTGAACTTCCCACCCCTCACCTTAAAGCCATGTCCTCTTGTATTGAGCAGTGGTGCCCTGGGGAAGAGGTGCTGGCTGTCCACTTATCTATTCCTCTTATTATCTTGTATACCTCTATCATGTCTCCTCTCATCCTCCTTCTCTCCAAAGAGTAAAGCCCTAGCTCCCTTAATCTCTGATCATAATGCATACTCCCTAAACCAGGCAGCATCCTGATAAATCTCCTCTGTACCCTTTCCAATGCTTCCACATCCTTCCTATAGTGAGGCAACCAGAACTGGACACAGCACTCCAAGTGTAGCCTAACCAGAGTTTTATAGAGCTGCATCATTACATCGCGACTCTTAAACTCTATCCCTCGACTTATGAAAGCTAACACCCCATAAGCTTTCTTAACTACCCTATCTATTGTGCTGCACTATTCTGTGTTCTATGTTATATGTAGATCACATTTCTTCCCCATTCTGATGTTTGGCCTGAACAGCCACTGAACCTCTTGACCATGTCTGTGTGCTTTTATGCACTGAGTTGCTGCCACATGATTGGGTGATTAGATATTTGCATTAAAGAGCAAGTGGTCAGGTGCCTGAATCTGGGTGTACGCACTGGGTGCTGTTCACTCACAGCCTTGCCCTCGCCATCTCAGCACATTCAGAAATAACGGGTAAAGTTCTGCCCGCAACATAGTGAGCTCTTAGAAGATTCACAATAGTAATGGAGTGCTGATTATCACATAACAAGAAGCATTCATTTGAAACGGAGGAGGCTTTTGAATATGGCTTGCCCTTTTCTTTATTTCTCTGGCCGTGTATGAGTCGTGAGTGAAGCGGTTTGTTCCCAGGGCTAATGGGATTGACTTTTCCTGATTGAAGCTGTTGTGGCCGTTTGAAGGGGACATCACACCCAGACAAAAGGGACGATGAGTGGAAGTGACACAAATGTCTCTCCAGTGTCCCTGGCGCCGCCTTATCACTCTCTGCTGTATAAAAGTCTGCCTATTCATCTCTGCCTGCTCCTTACTGAACACTGAGAAGGCTCATTTGGCATTGATGTGAAGCAGCCTCAGCTGGAATCAATTCATTCCTTTTAAAGCCAAAGTTGAAATCAAAGTCTGGACTTCATGGTCATTTACACTGGCATGAGGAAAACTTAGTTGCAGCACTAGCACAAGTATATAGCATCTATAAGCAGATTTCACAGGTAAAATATACTCTCCTTGTCCACTTTATTAGGTACCTCCTGCAGAAATTTCTCCTCATCTCTGTTCTAAAAGGATGCCTTTATATTCTGAGGTTGTGCTTCTGGTCCAGTCCAGCTCCCACTGTAGGAAACATCCTCTCTATGTCCACTCTAACTGGGCCTTTCAACATTCAGTGACATCCCCCTCATTCTTCTAAATTCCAATTTCTACAGGCACTGAGCAATCAACAGCTCATTATGTGTTAACCCTTTCATTCCTGGGAACGTTTTGGTGAAGCTCCTCTGAACCCTGTCCAATGCCAGCACATCCTCTCTTAGATAAAGGTCCCATAACTGCTCACAATACTCCAATTTCAGTCTGACCAATGCTTTATAAAGCCTCAGCATCACACATAAAAGTTGCTGGTGAACGCAGCAGGCCAGGCAGCATCTCTAGGAAGAGGTACAGTCGACGTTTCGGGCCGAGACCCTTCGTCAGGACTAACTGAAAAAGAGCTAGTAAGAGATTGGAAAGTGGGAGGAGAGGGGAGATCCGAAATGATAGGAGAAGACAGGAGGGGGAGGGATGGAGCTAAGAGCTGGAAAGTTGATTGACAAAAGGGATACGAGAGGATCATGGGATGGGAGGCCTAGGGAGAAAGAAAGTGGGAGAGGTGAAGCCCAGAGGATGGGCAAGGAGTATAGTGAGAGGGACAGAGGGAGAAAAAGGAGGGAGAGAGAAAAAGAATATATATATATAATTAATTATAATAAATAAATAAATAACGGATGGAGTAGAAGGGGGAGGGGGGGCATTAACGGAAGTTAAAGAAGTCAGTGTTCATGCCATCAGGTTGTAGGCTACCCAGATGGAATATAAGATGTTGTTCCTCCAACCTGAGTGTGGCTTCATCTTTACAGTAGAGGAGGCCGTGGATAGTCATATCAGAATGGGAATGGGATGTGGAATTAAAATGTGTGGCCACTGGAAGATCCTGCTTTCTCTGGTGGACAGAGCGTAAGTGTTCAGTGAAACGGTCTCCCAGTCTGCACTGGGTCTCACTAATATATAGAAGGCCGCATTGGGAGCACCGGATGCAGTATACCACCCCAGCTGACTCACAGGTGAAGTGTCGCCTCACCTGGAAGGACTGTCTGCTGAATGGTAGTGAGGGAGGAAGCGTAAGGGCATGTGTAGCACTTGTTCCGCTTACAAGGATAACTGCTGGGAGGGAGATTAATGGGGGGGGGGAACGAATGGACAAGGGAGTCACGTAGGGAGCGATCCCTGCGGAAAGCGGGGGGGGGAGGGAAAGATGTGCTTAGTGGTGGGATCCCGTTGGAGGTGGCGGAAGTTACGGAGAATTATATGTTGGACACGGAGGCTGGTGGGGTGCTAGGTGGGGAAAAGGGGAATCCTATTCCTAGTGGGGTGGCGGGAGGATGGGGTGACAGCAGATGTGCGTGAAATGGGAGAGATGCGTTTGAGAGCAGAGTTGATGATGGAGGAAGGGAAGCCCCTTTCTTTAAAAAAGGAGGACATCTCCTTCATCCTGGAATGAAAAGCCTCATCCTGAGAGCAGATGCGGTGGAGATGGAGGAATTGCAAGAAGGGGATGGCATTTTTGCAAGAGACAGGGTGAGAAGAGGAATAGTCCATATAGCTGTGAGACTCGGTAGGCTTATAGTAGACATCAGCAGATAAGCTGTCTCCAGAGATAGAGACAGAAAGATCTAGAAAGGGGAGGGAGGTGTCGGAAATAGACCAGGTAAACTTGAGGGCAGGGTGAAGTTGGAGGCAAAGTTAATGAAGTCAACGAGCTCAGCATGCTTGCAGGAAGCAGCGCCAATGTAGTTGTCAATGTAGCGAAGGAAAAGTGGGAGATGGATACCAGAATAGGCTAGGAACATGGATTGTTCCACAAAGCCAAGAAAAAAGCAGCCATAGCTGGGACCCATACGGGTGCCCATAGCTACACCTTTAGTTTGGAGGAAGTGGGAGGTGCCAAAGGAGAAATTATTAAGAGTAAGGACTAATTCCGCTAGACGGAGCAGAGTGATGGTAGAGGGGAACTGGTTAGGTCTAGAATCCAAAAAGAAGTGGAGAGCTTTGCGACCTTCTTGGTGGGGGATGGAAGTATATAGGGACTGGACATCCATGGTGAAAATAAAGCGGTGAGGGCCAGGGAACTTAAAATCATCGAAAAATTTCAAAGCGTGAGAAGTGTCACGAACATAGGTAGGAAGGGATTGAACAAGGGGGGATAAAACCGTGTCGAGGTATGCAGAGGTGAGTTCGGTGGGGCAGGAGCAAGCTGAGACAATGGGTCTACCTGGACAGGCAGGTTTGTGAATCTTGGGTAGGAGGTAGAAATGGGAAGTGCGGGGTGTGGGAACTATAAGGTTGGTAGCAGTGGATGGGAGATCCCCTGAGCAGATAAAGTTGGTGATGGTGTGGGAGACAATGGCCTGGTGATCCTTAGTGGGGTAATGATCGAGGGGTAAATAAGAAGAGGTATCCGCGAGTTGTCACTGTGCCTCAGCAAGGTGGAGGTCAAGACTTTAGCAGTGAAGGGTCCCCATGATATCTTTGTTCTAATGTTGTAGCCCCTCTCGAAATAAATGCTAACATTGCGTTTGCCTTCCTTACTAACGACTCAACCTCCAAGTTATCCTTTAGGGGAGCCTGCATTAGGACTCCCAGGTCTCTTTGCACCTCAGGTTTCTGAATTTGTTCCCCGAGGCAGTGCCCCCATTAGATATTACAATGACCATAAGACCATAAGACAAAGGAGAAGTAGGCCATTCGGCCCATCGAGTCTGCTCCACCATTTTATCATGAGCTGATCCATTTTATCCTATTTAGACCCACTGCCCCGCCTTCTCACCATAACCTTTGATGCCCTGGCTACTCAGATACCTATCAATCTCTGCCTTAAATATACCCAATGACTTGGCCTCCACTGCTGCCCATGGCAACAAATTCCATAGATCCACCACCCTCTGACTAAAAAAATTTTTTCGCATTTCTGTTCTGAAAGGGCGCCCTTCAATCCTGAATTCATGCCCTCTCATAATAGACTCCCCCATCATGGGAAACAACTTTGCCACATCCACTCTGTCCATGCCTTTTAACATTCGAAATGTTTCTATGAGGTCTCCCCTCATTCTTCTAAACTCCAAGGAATACAGTCCAAGAGCGGACAAACGTTCCTCATATGTTAACCCTCTCATTCCCAGAATCATTCTAGTGAATCTTCTCTGTACCCTCTCCAATGTCAGCACATCCTTTCTTAAATAAGGAGACCAAAACTGCCCACAGTACTCCAAGTGAGGTCTCACCAGCGCCTTATAGAGCCTCAACATCACATCCCTGCTCCTATACTCTATTCCTCTAGAAATGAATGCCAACATTGCATTCGCCTTCTTCACTACTGACTCAACCTGGAGGTTAACTTTAAGGGAATCCTGTACGAGGACTCCCAAGTCCCGTTGCATCTCAGAACTTTGAATTTTTGTCCCATTTAAATAATAGTCTGCCCATTTATTTTTTCTGTTAAAGTGCATAACCATACACTTTCCAACATTGTACTTCATTTGCCACTTCTTTGCCCATTCTTCCAATCTATCCAAGTCTCTCTGCAGACTCTCCGTTTCCTCAGCACTACCGGCCCCTCCACCTATCTTCGTATCGTCAGCAAACTTAGCCACAAAGCCATCTATTCCATAATCCAAATCGTTGATGTACAATGTAAAAAGAAGCGGCCCCAACACTGACCCCTGTGGAACACCACCGGTAACCGGCAGCCAACCAGAATAGGATCCCTTTATTCCCACTCTCTGTTTCCTGCCAATCAGCCAACGCTCTATCTATGTATGTAACTTTCCTGTAATTCCATGGGCTCTTATCTTGTTAAGTAGCCTCATGTGTGGCACCTTGTCAAAGGCCTTCTGAAAATCCAAATATACAACATCCACTGCATCTCCCTTGCCTAGCCTACTGGTAATTTCCTCAAAAAATTGTGATAGGTTTGTCAGGCAGGATTTTCCTTTAAGAAATCTATGCTGAGTTCTGCCTATCTTGACATATGCCTCCAGGTACTCTGTAACCTCATCCTTGACAATCGACTCCAACAACTTCCCAACCACCGACGTCAAGCTAATAGGTCTATAATTTCCTTTTTGCTTCCTTGCCCCCTTAAATAGCAGAGTGACATTTGCAACCTTCCAGTCTTCCGGAACCATGCCAGAATCTATCGACTTTTGAAAGATCATCGCTAGTGCCTCCGCAATCTCCACAGCTACTTCCTTCAGAACACGAGGGTGCATTCCATCTGGTCCAGGAGATTTATCTACCTTTAGCCTATTCAGCTTCCTGAGTACTTTCTCTGTCGTAATTGTGACTGCGCACACTTCTCTTCCCTGCCACCCTTGAGTGTCCGGTATCCTGCTGTCTTCCTCAGTGAAGACTGATGCAAAATACTTGTTCAGTTCCTCTGCCATCTCGAATAGTGTATGGTGGAGAGGGATGTGATTTTGCAATCACAGTGTCATGGTAATGATGAACAACAGGAGTTCTCAGAATGGTTACAACATGAAGGGACCCTTCTAACCATTGAACATACTATATGCTCTATATAGTAATAGTGCAATCACTCAAGTCGACTATTATGTTCTCCTAAGGAGTTGTCTATTGGTGGCTGTGGAGGCCAATCTGAGATCCACATAACCAAGATGTTCAGGTGGATTTCCATGTGCATGACTTTGTTTAGTGTGGAGAGGGAAGTGCACGGGCAGCCAGCACACAGACCCAAACAGATTGGGATCAGGGTCCCAGTGACATGGGATGCAGATGACTGGGGACCCTTCACTGCTGCAGCCTTCCTCCACCTTCACTGCCATTGTGACGTTTTCATATTCTGCCGGCTCCACTGCTGAGGTCTTAGTGGGGTTACTCTCTGTCTGGAATCTCCCTCGTGACCTTACCACTGCAGGTGCACCTACCGGGAGCTTGGAGGGTCAGACACCCTGAGCCAATAGGCTGGTCCTGGGACTTATTTCCATCTGGCATAATTTACATATTATTATTTAATTATTTATGGTTTTATATTGCTATGTTTATACTCTATCTTGGTTGATGCAACTGTAATGAAATCCAATTTCCCTTGGGATCAATAAAGGATGTCTATCTATCTATCTATCTATGGATAAACTCCAGATGGTATTTATTTATTTATTGATTTCAGCCACACTGCCCAGCAATCCCCTAGTTTAATCTGAGCACACTCATGGGACAATTTATAATGACCCATTAACCTACTGGTATGTCTTTGGACTGTGGGAGGAAACCAGAGCACCGTGAGGAAACCCACGCAGGCCCCCTGTACTCTAAAGTGTTGTGCTAACCACTTGGAGAAGAGCATTCCACCCAGTAGCCTTGCTGTGACCACCTGACAAAGCCGATCCACATCTCTCATCTGCCTTTCCAGATCCCTTTTGAACACTGCACTTCCACACATGCGGTCTGACCTGGGGGATGCTTCCAACACAGTTTTTATTTCAGTGGATACAAACTAGTCTGTCCAACGCGTATAGACGACTCATCAAAGAGAGAATAAGGGTGAAATATAAAGGATTGCAGATGGAGGGAAAAGAAGAAAAGATTAAAAAAGGGAGAACAAGAAAAAAAGGACGAACTTGCATTCGAATAGCAATTTTCACAACATGTTTGCAGTTTCAAAGTAACTTACAGCCATTTAAAAATGTTTTGAAATTTATACACATCTTCTTGACCTGAAATATTAGCAAATAACAGAAACAATTTATTCTGACAGGTAAAGATTACAAAGTAGTTTGTCAGCATAATTAGTTAATCTTAAGAAAAATAACTAATTTCTTCAACGTGGTTGTTGAATATGATGAAAACAGAGCAATTCTTGGAATATTATCCGGACACGGTTAAGTTTCAAGGATTGAACTTGCCATTACTAACATGATTCAGAACATTCATTAAGTAAATGTTAATCCATGCCGTTCACATTAACGTATTTGGCTTTCTAAACATTTCCCAGCTTGAGATAAATTGTTGAAAGTAGCCTTTAAAGAGAAAGTAAATTTATGACTAAGTTATTACTGAAAATTGTCTCTCTAAAGGAATTCCAACTCTTTGATCTCAAATGGGTGTAAATGTTTTTGACATTTAGAATGTCAAAAAACCCATACAAGATCAAAATTGTTACTGAATATCACACAATCAGAAGAGAAAACTGGAACCAGTCCCAGTAGTTTTTTCAGAATAATGATCAAAACTGAAAGTACATGTACAGTATTAATAAATAACTCTGTAAGACTTTAAGGCATCGGGTCTGCTCTACTATTCCATCGTGGCAGATTAGTTGTCCCCCTGAGCCCATTTTCCTGCCTTCTCCACATAACCTTTGACACCCTGACTAATAAAGAACCTACCAACCTCCACATTAAATATACTCAATTCACAGCCGCAGTAGCAATGAATTCCACAGATTCACCACCCTCTGGATTAAGAAATTCTTCCTCTGTTCTAAAGGGACGTCCTTGTTTTGAGAGATCATGTCCTCTGGTCTTAGACTCCCCCACTACAGGAAACTTCCTCTCCACTCTGTCTAGGCCTTTCAATATTTGATTGGTTTCAGTGAGAATCCCCCTCATTCTTCTAAACTCCAGTGAGTTCAGGCCCAGAGCCGTCAAACACTCCTCATATGTTAATCCTTCATTCCGGGAATCATTCTCTTGAACATTCTCTGGACCTACTCCAATGCCAGCACATTCTTTCTTAGTTCAGGGGCACAAAACCATTCAAAATACTCCAAATGTGGTCTGACCAATGGCTTATAAAGCTTCATTATCTACGTACCTTGAGAGGTCCAAGAATTGTTCATGCTGACTAGCATAGTTTCAGGAACAGTTATTACCCTTCAACCAGAGTAGATAACTTCACTCACGCCAGCACCGAACAATTCCACAATCTATGGACTCACTTTCAAGGACACTATAACTCATGCTCCCAAATCTATTACTTATTTATTTATTGTTCTTATTTTGATTCTTTTTCTTTTTGTATCTGCACAATTTGTCGTCTTTTGCAGATTTGTTGTTTGTCCATGTATGCTTGTGTGCAGTTTTATCATTGATTCTATTGTGTTTCTTTGTATTTATTTATAAATTTATTATTAATTCATTGAGATACAGTGCAGAATAGGCCCTTCGGCCCTTCACGCCACGTTGCCCAGCAACCCCGATCAAACCCGAGCCTAACCATGGGACAATTTACAATGACCAATTCACTTACCAACTCGTATGACTTTAGATTGTGGGAGGAAACTGGAGCAGGCAGAAGAAACCCACAAAGTCACGGGGAGAACATATAAACTCCTTACAGATAGTGCACCCAGGCCACTAGTACTATAAAGCTCTGTGCTAACCACTACACTACCATGACTGCCCACAAGAAAATGAATCTCAGGGCAGTATATGGTGGCATATACAGTAATGTACAAAAGTCTTAGGCACCCTAGCTAGATGTATATGTGCCCAGGACTTTTTCAGATTACTGTATGTTACCATATACTACTCTGAGATTCAATTTCTTGCAGGCATTCACAGCAGAACAAAGAAATACAAAATAATTTATGAAAAGCTATATGTAAACAAAGACTAACAACAAGTGTGGAGAAGAAGACAAGCTGTGTAAATAAAAAAATAAATACTGAGAACACGAGTTGTAGAGTCCTTGAAAGTGAATCCATAGGGCGAGGAGTCAGTTCATTGTTGCGATGAGGGAAGTGAGTGAGAACCTGTTGGTTGCAGGGTAATAACTGTTCCTGAGCCTGGTAGTGTGGGTCCTGAAGCTCCTGTACTGCCTGTCTGATAATAATAGCAAGAAGAGAGCATGGCCTGGATATTGAATGCTGATTTCTTGGGACAGTGCTCCTTATAGAGGTACTCAATGGTGGGGAGGGCTTTTCCTGTGATGGACTGGCCTGTATCCATTATGGTTCCTACACACAAGAGATTTTGTAGATGCTGGAAATTCAGAGCAACACGCACAAAATGAGGAGGTCTAAGGCCTTTTTTTCTGACATGATGAGGCCACTCTCAGGTTGGAAGAGCTTTGAACCTAATGGCTTGAACATAAATTTCTCCAACTTCTGGTAATTTTTCGCCTTCCCTCATCCCCCTTCTTCAGTTGTCCACTTTGGCCTCTTATCTCTTCTCCTCATCTGTCTATTACCTTCCATTTGTGGCCCTCTTCCTTCCCTTTCTCCCATGGGCCACTCTCCTCTCCTGTCATATTCTTTCCTTGTCAGCCCTTTACCTTTTCCACCTCTCACCCCCCAGCTTCTCACTTCATCCACCCTTCCCCCAAACACCTATCACCTTCCAGCTTGTACGTCCTTCCTCTCCCCACAACTTCTTATTCTGGCCTTTTCCTCCTTCCTTTCCAGTCCTGATGAAGGGCCTGGACCAGAAACATCGACTGCTTATTCACTTCCATAGATGCTGCCTGACCTGCTGCGTTCCTCCAGTACTTTGTGCGTGTTGTTATTACTCCTGTAGTTATTTAAATTATATTTTACCTGCAGAATTCTACCTCTTAGGTTACTGGAGATATTCAGCAAGCCAAGCAGCATCTGTGGTGGGGGAGAAAGAATAATTTATTTATTTAGTGATCCTGCACAGGGTAGGCCCTTCCAGTCCTTTGAACCAAGCCCCAGCAACCTCACAACCCCAACTAACCTTAACCAAATCACGGGACAATTTACAAAGACCAATTAACCCACCCGGTACGGCTTTGGACTGTGGGTGAGAACCAGAGCACCCGAAGGAAACCATCGCAGTTGCAGTGAGAACGCACTAACTCCTTACAGATGACACCAAGCTCCTGAATAAACAGTCGAAATTTCAGGATGAGACCCTTCATCAGGTCTGGACTTTGAGTTTTTTTTTATCCATCAGGGTTTACCAGTTTGCAAATTCGATGTGCAATGTGAATAAATTGGAATATTTTTATATAATGGTCAATAATATAACAAAGTTCATTTGGTTTATTTCAACGCTCTCTGATCCCAGCCATTCTTCCCTCAAGAACTTTTTCCCATTCTAATCAATTATAGCGTACCTAAACAAGTTAATCAGGCTGTCAAAGTGGATGCACATGTATCTTAAGCCTTGAAACTGCACAGCTAAATTCCTTTCTGAAAGTGATAAGATTATACTATCAGCCTAATCGTGTTTTCCGACAAAAATCATTTTGGTATGAACACAGAATTCTCCAATTTCCGGTAATTCCCTCCCCCTCCCTTCCCCTATCCCTATGTATCTCAGCCACCTCCCCCAGCTGCCTACCACCTCCCTCTTGGTTCCACCTCCTTCTACTACCCATTGTGTTTTCCCCTATTCTTTCTTCACCTTTCCTGCCTATCTTCCCCCACCGCTTTATCTTTCCCCTTACTGGTTTTTCACCTGGAACCTACCAGCCTTCTCCTTCCCACCCTCCCCCCAACTTCTTTATAGGGTCTCTGCCCCTTCCCTCTTCAGTCCTGACGAAGGGTTCCGGCCCAAAACGTCGACCTATCTTTTCCACGGATGCTGCCCGACCTGCTGAGATCCTCCAGCGTGTTGTGAGTTGCTTTGACCCCAGCATCTGCAGATTATTTTGTGTTATTGTTCAGTGGCTGTGCCTGAGAAACTCAAGAGACCGTGATACATTGCAGCACCTTAAAGAATAGCAATAAATAATCAGAATTAGAGATGCTGTCAGTCAGTCCTTTGGCTGTTCACGCTCGCACTTGCAATGTTGTTACTCGCTGATGCCACATAGCAGCCAGAACTGTTAGCTCTCTGGAGAAGACACAATGGCAGAAGGCAGATTGGATCACTTTACTGTGGGCACAGCCTTGAGTGTAAATGCATCTCGTGTTGTGCAGGGCAGGAATTGCACAGTCAGAGGGAGCATCTTCTGCATGACATGCAAAAGTCCCAAGCGCTGAAGGTCAACCAGTGATTGGCAAGTCCTGGTATCGATCCCCAGAAGTTGCTGAAGACTGGAGGGCAAATCCAAAGGTTGAAGTCCAAAGCTTATCGAGTCTGGAGGCAGAAAGCCGGTATGATTGAAGACCGAAGTTGACAAGTCTGGAGGTAAAGGCCAGAGACTGGAGGTTGGAGGTCCAATGCCTGCAAGTCTGGGAGTCTGGTAATTTATTTTTTATTGGTAACTTATTTTTTA